>NW_011495034.1:12913311-12917186 GCF_000754665.1 Bison bison bison | reverse complement strand
ATCATGAGACTGGAGTTGCCACGCCGGAGAACTGTGAGGTCATGGCCTGTGAGGGGACATAGAGAGGAAGCTGGGGAAGGACAGGAGAGCTGTCGGGTCAAACTGTGCATCTCACGTGCTTCTCACATGCACATGGAATATTTATCAAGACTGACTACATGTTAGGTCAAAGCAAGTCAGATCATGGAAATCATTCACAAAGTGTCACAAAGTGTTTCTTAACGTGGTAATTAAGTTGCCTCCCACTCTAGTATTCTTGCCTAGAGAATCTCATAGGCAGAGGAGCCTGGTGAGCTTCAGTCCAGAGGGTTTCAAAGAATCGGACACAACTGAAGCGATTTGGCATGCATGCAAGCATTGCTTAATTTCCAAGCATTTGGGAGCTTTTTCTTTGTTCACAATGCTTGGAAGTTAAGCAATACGTTTCTGGAAAAAGGCATGCTCAAAAACATCATGTTGGAAATAAAATATTTGTAACTAAAGGATAATGAAATATTATTCATCTGGAATGCCAGAAGGAATGGAGTTTGTTGTTGCTGTTGTTTTACCTTTTACGTAGACTATTTCAAACACATTAAAGTGAGAAGGGGACCCTCAGTACTCTCTGCTCTATTTTGCTGTGAACCTAAAATTACTCTAAAGTCAATTAAAGAAATAAATAAACATGGAATCGGGCAGACTTGGTCCATGGTCATGGTTTATTGACCCTTGGTCTAAATTGTTAATATCCTACAGACAATGGAGGAACATGTAAAACTGCACCAAAATACAGACAGCTGGAAACTCCACAGGACAATCTTGTTTCTTCAAACATAAATTGGAAAGGAAAACAGGGAAGGAGATAAGATGAACAGACTGATAGAGACCTAAGAGACCCACCAATCAGTTACAAAATGTGGATCTCACATGGATCGTGATTCAAACTGCAAAAATACAAAAATTTAAAAAATTTGAGGATTATATAAACAGTTGAAAATTTGAACAGTGATTTGATATTTAATGACATTTGGGAAATATTCTTGACTTTTTAAGTATGATAATCTATTATGGTGACAGATTCAAAAAGAGCTCTTAATTGAGGTAGGATGAAAATTAATGATGTGTAGGATTTGTTTTAAAATATTATGAGGGACCTAACTCTTGATGAAAGTGAAAGAGGAGAGTGAAAAAGTTGGCTTAATACTCAACATTCAGAAAACTAAGATCATGGCATCTGGTCCCATCACTTCATGGCAAATAGATGGGGAAACAATAGAAACAGTGACAGACTTTATTTTCGGGAGCTTCAAAATCACTGCAGATGGTGACTGCAGCCGTGAAATGAAAAGAAACTTGGTCCTTGGAAGAAAGGCTATGACCAACCTAGACAGCATATTAAAAAGCAGAGACATTACTTTGCCAACAAAGGTCCGTCTAGTCAAAGCTATGGTTTTTCCAGTTGAACTGTAGTATTGGAGGAGACTCTTGAGAGTCCCTTGGACTGCAAGGAGAACCAACCAGTCCATTCTAAAGGAAATCAGTCCCAAATATTCATTGGAAGGACTGATGCTGAAGCTGAAACTCCAATACTTTGGCCACCTGATGCAAAGAACTGACTCATTGGAAAAGACCCTGATGCTGGGAAAGATTGAAGGTGGGAGGAGAAGGGGATGACAGAGGATGAGATGGTTGTATGGCATCACTGACTTAATGGACATGAGCCTGAGTAAACTCCGGGAGTTGGTGATGGACAGACAGGGAGGCCTGGAGTGCTGCAGTCCATGGGGTTGCCAAGAGTTGGACACAACTGAGCGACTGAACTGAACTGAACTACATTTTTATTTGAGGAGAAGTGAATGAGGATATAGGTTTGCCCATGAATCAGTAACTGTTTAAGCTGTGTGATGCTATATGGAAGTTCATCACGCTTTAACATATTTGAAATTGTTCACATAAAAGTTAAATAAACACCACTATTCTACAATTGCAGTCATATTTGCTTCTTTGTCACTTGTAACTTCCTTACTTTTTTTTTCAGTTTAATATGTACTTACAGTGCACTTTCTCAAGCTAAACACATATATCTAATTTAGTTGGATGTGGGATTAAATGTAGACAACATAATCATCTTACATAAAAATGCCTTGCCAGATTCTTTTATCTGACATAAATTGAGATGTTATACAGCTTGCACAATCCATCCTGTCATGTTGGTCTGCACTCTCCATAAGAGGCTTTAACAGAATGTGAAGCACTGCTTCTAAATGCTCTTCAGTTGGACAGGTTTAATTTTTAATTTATCAGTTGATTGATCATATAAATTCTATGTACTGGATCTATAACTGCTTGAAGAATAACTTTCCAGTGGCTGGATAGATCATTTTCTCTTTTGCTCTATAATAGATATGCTACCAAATGTGGTGATATTAAAGTTTTCTCTTGAATGGCTAAGAAATTGTTCCCATAACTATTTGTCTTTTCCTTTCCCTTGTTTAATTTTAAGAACCTTATGACAAATTCAGCATGCTTCCAAGTATTTTTTTGAAGGTTTTAAACTTTTGTTTGCAAATTATCATTACAAATATTTTTAAAAGTTCAGGGTCTCATTCTTGGTGCTCACGTATTTGACAAAAACATATTTTAAAATAATTTTCACTTAAAATTTCCATATCTAGCTCTATTCTTGGAATGTGACTCAATGAAAATCAAAGTTTACCCTTTAAGTCAACATTTTTTTTTCTTAATATTGTCATTCTTTATGCTTCAAGATCCAGCAGCTGAACTTGGACTGCGCCTTGGTATTTTTTACTTAAAGAGGCTTTCACCTTTTAATTAGAAAATAATCTAAAGGGCTATTTGTATGAGCTCTACCATAAGGTGACAACTGTCAATAATGAAAAATGTAGTAAACGATAACGTTCTTTCTAAAAATAAATAAATAAAAAAATAAAAACTTTGTCTCGATTTTTTTTTTCCCACAGTAGATTAAATTACTGAGCTCTCACTATTGACCAGACATGATGCTAAATCCTTCAAGGACAGTATTGCTCTGATCCTTACAACAATCAAATGAGGACTGGAATAGCATCACTTCCATGGCACCATAGCCACACTACAGTTAAGGATACAGTGAAGGAAGTAGGAGGATGAGCAAGCCGAAAGGACCCTCCTTAGAGCCCAGCCTCTTACACATTATCCTGAATTGCTCATCTCTAACCGTTTTTCTGTAAAATTGAGATGCTTCTACCTGACCTACACAGATCATATGTTTGGTTGTGAAGATCAAGCTAAACTTAAAATATATATTTTTTAACTCTGCAAAGAAATCAAATACTGTTCCTGTAATACTTGAGAGTTAACATCTTTCTGGGGCTGTGGAACTCTTTCTGCCTTTTTCTCTCCATGGTAGAATTTGAGTTTAGATATACGTAAGAAGCCCAGAATTTGTATTCTGAACCGTTCACATTCCGAAAGTGCCACATTTACTCCTTTTTGGGAGGAAAATTTCAAAACAAGAAATCATTTAGAAAAGAAGCTCATAAATTTCTTTGGATTTATATATATATGTATATAATAGGACATACAGTGCGGTTTTTCTGTTGTCCTAGACTTGTGTCTGAAAAGGCCATTGAATCTACCTCCAGGAATGCAGCCAGAAATGGGAGTAACCACCAGCACCCTCATTCTTAGCCCACTAAAATGTGCCAAAGGCGAGAAATGGGTCCCCCTCTCTTCCTGCCTCCTCTTAGGTGGTGGAACACGCCTTAAGCCATGAGACCTGCTAACCTACCTCTGGCTGCTCTAGGAGGACACAAACAACAGGAGAGACGGCAGGACCTGCATACTGGGGGCGATGGCGGGGGCACTGTCAGATGGAGACCGTTTGCTCAAGTTTT
>NW_011495034.1:12910933-12913211 GCF_000754665.1 Bison bison bison | reverse complement strand
ACCTGAGTTGGCCATGCGGAGAAGAGACTGATGGCTCTCACCCTGGCAGAAGTGGCAGACGGTAGGGCAAAAAGGTGAGTACAGCAGAGAAATGGGGCAGGTGTCCTGTGAACTATGTAGCCAAATTTCAAAGGGACTCTGGTGTGCGGACAGCTTCCTTAGCAGGGCACCTTGGAGCCACGTAGCCGACAGCACGGCCAGTGAGGAAGAAGACTGCAGGCTTTCCCCGCTCCTTCTTCGCTGCCCATTACCAGAGGAGCAGGCGCAGAGACCAAGAGACGTCAAAGCAGGAAGTGCCTGCTGCCCAGCCCGCACTTCCTTGGGCTGAGCTGCCAAAGGGAGGAAAATTCTGAATGAACAGGAAGTTCAAGTTTTAAAATAGGATGAAGAGAGTCTTAGAAACGAAAATGAGATTAATTGAAAAAATGACAATGACTGCATATTAAGTCATGAAGCCAAGATGTTAACAGATGTTTCCCAGTAGGAAAAGAGGACCTGAAAGAACAAAGATTAGGTAGCTATCACAAAAATGCAACTGTTTGATTTCATATATAGGCTGTGTGTGTGTGTGCGCGCGCGCTTATTCACTCAGTTGTCTCCAACTCTTTGCCATCCCATACACTGCAGCCTGCCAGGCTTCTCTGTTCATGGAATTTTTCAGGCAAAAATACTGGAGTGGCTTGCCACTGCCTACTCCGGGGAGCTTCCCGACCCAGGTTACTTACATGTATATATAATATGCAATTATATAATACATAACATGTAATAATATTATATCTAGACCCACATATAGGAATGAGAAGTGCTATTAATAGAACCATAAAATTTATGAGGAGCCCTGAGATTTACGAGGGAGTGAGAACTTAAAGCTAGGGAATCAGGGAAGTTTCACTGAGGAGGCAGGCTTCTTGGAGGATGAGACTTGAGAAACAGGTTGGGATTTAGGCGAGACCTAACAGGGAAACAGGAATTCAGGAGAAGGAAAGAGCTTGTGCAAAACGGGTAAAAAATGGTACAGAGAGCTGCAAGGAAGAACAGAACTGGCCTAGAGGACCACTCTGTAGTCCAGATTGCCTGTGAAGGGGAGGATCCTGCTGCACGGGCAGTTTACAGCAAATAGAGGTGGTAACTGAGCTCAGTTGTGCTGGTAGTTAATAATCGTTGAATGAATGAATGAATAAAAAATGACCGGAGTTGCCAGGCGACAGAGCCTCTTTTTATGTATTGTTCGGAGAAGGCAATGGCACCCCACTCCAGTACTCTTGCCTGGAAAATCCCATGGACGGAGGAGCCTGGTAGGCTGCAGTCCATGGGATCGCAAAGAGTCGGACATGACTGAGCGACTTCACTTTCACTTTTCACTTTCATACATTGGAGAAGGAAATGGCAACCCACTCCAGTGTTCTTGCCTGGAGAATCCCAGGGACGGGGCAGCGTGGTGGGCTGCCGTCTATGGGGTCGCACAGAGTCGGACACGACTAAAGCAACTTAGCAGCAGCAGCAAGCAATGAACAGCCTGTAAGGATAAAGTCTAGAGTGGAATAAGTGGGCAGAAAGCATTGAGTTTCAGGGACATTACTAAATATCCTCATTGTCTCTCTTGGAAGAATTAGCCTCGGCTAGAAGAAGAACGAAGTACAATAGCCAGACCTCTCTATGGGGCACAATTCCCCCTCTTCAGGCACTTCCTGACCTCCAGCATCAACACTTGCTGAGGGCTACTTTCTACCCCTAGGTTCTTTCTGGTAATTTCCAATCCACTTGGGCCATTTTTACTCTTTGGCAGCCGTTTCTGGCGGGGCTGTGAGAAGAGACAGACCGCACGAATCGCCCATTCCAATCAAGAAGACGCGCGCCAGGCGGGCGACTACTCCTCGGCCTCCACACGACCAGGGGGCGCTCTCGGCCTTCGGTCCAGTTAGTTCGCAGGCCCATGCCCTCCCTCCCCGCGCCGGGTTGGGCCACATCCTCGGACTCAGAGGTCGCGTCAGAGTTCCACGTTGACCAATCACGACTGTCCATGTACTAGGTGGGGCGGGGCTGCCGAGGCAAGAGGAAGATGGCGGCGGGGGCGAGGTGAGGTGTTGGCAGTAGAAAGGGGGATCGGGTGCAGGGGGCGGGGGAACGCGGAGCGATGGCCCGCGCCGGCCGCAGAGCCGGATAAGAAGCGGTCGCGCCGCGGGTGTGGGAGGGAGAGAGGAGGGCGCCCGGGCGCCGCGAGAGTATGACGGGGCTGTACGAGCTGGTGTGGCGGGTGCTGCACGCTCTGCTCTGCCTG
>NW_011495034.1:12902395-12910671 GCF_000754665.1 Bison bison bison | reverse complement strand
GCGACTACGCTGGCGCGCGGACGGCGTCCCTGGAGAAGCTGCCTGTGCACATGGGCCTGGTGATCACGGAGGAAGAGCAGGAACCCAGCTTCTCGGACATCGCAAGCCTCGTGGTGTGGTGTATGGCCGTGGGCATCTCTTACATTAGCGTCTACGACCATCAAGGTGAGACCCAGAGCGGGTCGGGGGACCGGGGCCTCTCCGGCCGCGGGGCCCGCACATCCGGCAGGTGTACCGGGGCGCACCTCTAGGCACAGCCCTCCCGGCTCCGCGAGTTTCTGTGCCCCGAGGCCCTTGAGTGCAAATTTCGGTGCTAGCACCTTCGAGGAGGGGAGATAAGCTTAATTGAACACCTGCTAAACCTTTGAACTCGATTCATTACCTTGTACATACTTAAAAATATTTCTTACCCGTTATCACGTCCTAGTAAAGTGGATGGTGTTTGTATACCCTTGTTTCACAAATGTGGGAGCTGAGGTCGCTAACATTTACACATTTGTCCAAAGTTTGAAAGGTAGTAAGAGGAGGATTGATATTTTAGCCAGTCTGTACTTTCCTTCGGGTTTACCTTTTTGTTACACCGCAGTGGTTCCTCAGAGAGGCCCAGAGCACTGTTTTTAAGTCACAGCTCAGTGGTTGAGGACAAGTGGCATTTGAAGTAGGCTTATGAAAAGTACCTGAGAGCCTGGATAGGCGACTAGGAAGGTGGTCACCTTCTGTTTTCAGCTGCCTGGGATGTTGTGCGATCCTTGATCCTCAGGGGCCAACACAGTACTTGTCCTCCCATAAATTTTGATTGAGGAAATTTTCACTGTAGGAAATTTTTGTAGGTACAGAACTTGAACATTTATTGGGTAGCCACAAAGTTAAAGCCCAGTGCTAGGCATATTCTTGGAGAAGGCACTGGCGACCCACTCCAGTACTATTGCCTGGAAAATCCCATGGACGAAGGAGCCTGGTAGGCTGCTGTCTGTGGGGTCGCACAGAGTCGGACTCGACTGAAGCGACTTAGCAGCAGCAGCAGCAGCAGCAGCAGGCATATTCTTTGGATTCTTAACATTTAGTTCCATAGACTCAGGCTTGTTGGGGGTAGACACATTGACAGGAGTGGCAAGTTGAGCAACAGATGTTGAGAGTTAGTAGTTGCTGTGAGAAGTTAAGTTCAGTCGGTGGGTCGTGTCCGACTGTGACCGCATGAACCGCAGCACGCCAGGCCTCCCTGTCCATCACCAACTCCCGGAGTCCACCCAAACCCATGTCCATTGAGTCGGTGATGCCATCCAACCATCTCATCCTCTGTCATCGCCTTCTCCTCTTGCCCTCAATCTTTCCCAGCATCAGGGTCTTTTCCAGTGAGTCAGCTCTTCGCATCAGGTGGCCAAAATATTGGAGTTTCAGCCTCAGCATCAGTCCTTCCAGTGAACACTCGGGACTGATCTCCTTTAGGAAGAGAAATTCTGATTGGAGGAGCTCCCAAAGTTCCTGCAGAGGAGATAGTGTTTAAACCAGGCTTTGAGGAGGGAGTAGGAGATAAATGTTTTGTTTGGGTCTCAGTCAAATACCAAAAGCAATAGCATTTCCTTCCAAGTAAGAATGATTGAGGAATGTTGGTATGAAGGAAAGAAAACTAATATTTTAGTCTCCGTTCAATAGCTTAAATTAATGGTATGCTCACAGGAACTACAACTTGATTTTTAGCACTTAAATCTTTACCACATAGGCAGGTTTAAGTGTGACGGTTTGTCAGAAAGGGTAGGTTGAGGTCAGACAGCAACTCTTGCAGGGTATTAGAATTACCTTTGATTGACCAATCACCTTCCTTGCAGCCGGCAAGGAACGTGGTGGTGACTCATAGCCCATCGTCATCAAATGATAGCTTACCCTCTGAGGTTAAAGTTAATATACTTAGGTATTAAGATTTTATGGAACTTGCCAAAAGACCAGTAGAAATCACAAGACTGTAATAAGGCGACACAGTCTTTGCTTGAACAATGCAACAGAAATATTGTCTGAGGGAAAAGTAAGTGAAGCAGAGGGGAAATTAATTAAAGCCGTTGAGCAATGTGGTGAATTGACTTTAAGTGAGTCACTTATATTCAAATAATTCTTATAAAGCAAGTACCATTGTGTTCTAGTAGAGAAGGAAAATAAATAATTAAATAGAACACAGTTTATAGTTTTGCTACACTTCCTTGTTCTGAAAATTCCTGTTCTTGAATTGCTGGTGTGATTCAGAAATATCCTATCGTATTTGCTAAAGAAACCATTGGTAATGAAAAGGAAGAAGTCAAGCTAAGCAAGTCTTGACTGATAATCAAAGAGAGTTTTACAGAGCATTTTCAGTGCACGGACTCAGAGCACTTTTTGTCCTACTGTAAAAGCAATTTTGATGAGTTTTTAATGGGATAGGGGTTAATTTCATTGTTTGAAATAAGGGACTTTGAATTTACTCATCCTTGCTATTGACTGATTGATTCATTCATTTAACAGGTGACAAATTGGGAGATACTGTTCTAGGCACGAGGCATCTAGGCCAGTGATAAAGACAAAAATTCTTACGCTCATGGAACTTACATTTTGGTGGAAGTGTGGCAAATAGTATAAATGAGAAAAATGTATTTGATCATAAATGCAGTGAGGAAAAGTAAAGCAGAGGAGGGGGAGAGGAATGTTGAAAGTCAATGGTAGAGTAGGGAGTACAGTTTTAAAAAGAGTGGCCAAAGAAAGCCTCATGGACTTTAAAAAAAATGTATTTATTTTTAATTGAAGGATAATTGCTTTACAGCGTTGTGTTAATTTCTGCCATATATCAACATGCTGCTGCTGTCGCTTCAGTCGTGTCCGACTCTGCAACCCCATGGACTGCAGCCCACCAGGCTCCTCCGTCCATGGGAGTCTCCAGGCAAGAGCACTGGCGTGGGTGCTGTATCGGCCATAAGTATACGTGCGTCCCCTTCCTCTTGAGCCTCGTTGACTTTTGAGTAGACATGAAGGAGGTCAGTGAGCAAGTCATGTGCTTACGTAAGAAAACTTATCCTTTTTCCGGGGAACTATATAGATACTTGGAGAAGGCAATGGCACCCCACTCCAGTACTCTTGCCTGGAAAATCCCATGGATGGAGGAGCCTGGTAGGCTGCAGTCCATGGGGTTGCTAAGAGCCGGGCACGACAGAGCGACTTCACTTTCACTTTTCACTTTCATGCATTGGAGAAGGAAATGGCAACCCACTCCAGTGTTCTTGCCTGGAGAATCCCAGGGACAGAGGAGCCTAGTGGGAGGCCGTCTATGGGGTCGCACAGAGTCGGACACAACTGAAGCGATTTAGCAGCAGCAGCATATAGATACTTAAGCTCTATTCAATTTTCTTAAACTTTCACTTGAGCCTATTTCTGTGTAAATATTTAACTTATTTTAGAAAGCCTATTGATATAGTCTTTAATGTCACATTTATTGAGTACTTGCTGTGATATAAAGCATTAGGAAACAAAGAAGTACAAGAGATTGTGTCTCTTAAAGAGTTTATTCTAAAGTCAGGGATAGTTACTAAAGATTATTATAAGCTAATGTATTAATGCTAGTGGATGACAGAGACTTTAAAGAGAGAAAAAGAGAAAAATCCATGAGGAACAGGGTTACTTCTCAACATACATGCTTGAGAAGTATTCCCAAGAACACAATACTTCCTTATCCCTGTCCATAGTAAGGAATGGGGTGACATCTGAGATAGACCTTGCAAAAATAGGTAGAATTTGGATTACCATAATCAGTACAGTGTTCAGTATGTGACACACACAGAATGGGGAATTCCTTATTGGCAAGCATTCCCATTAGAGAAGCTAGAACAGCATTACTGAGTAGTGTGTTGAGATCAGTAAATATAATAGGTAAGTCTCTTGATGAAAGTGAAAGTGGAGACTGAAAAAGTTGGCTTAAAGCTCAACATTCAGAAAACCAAGATCATGGCATCTGGTCCCATCACTTCATGGGAAATAGATGGGGAAGCAGTGGAAACAGTGTCAGACTTTATTTTTGGGGGCTCCAAAATCACTGCAGATGGTGACTGCAGCCATGAAATTAAAAGACGCTTACTCCTTGAAAGGAAAGTTATGACCAACCTAGATAGCATATTCAAAAGCAGAGACATTACTTTGCCAACAAAGGTCCGTCTAGTCAAGGCTATGGTTTTTCCTGTGGTCATGTATGCCTGTGAAAGTTGGACTGTGAAGAAGGCTGAGCACCGAAGAATTGATGCTTTTGAACTGTGTGCTGAAGAAGACTCTTGAGAGTCCCTTGAACTGCAAGGATATCTAACCAGTCCATTCTGAAGGAGATCAGCCCTGGGATTTCTTTGGAAGGAATGATGCTAAAGCTGAAACTCCAGTACTTTGGCCACCTCATGCGAAGAGTTGACTCATTGGAAAAGACTCTGATGCTGGGAGGGATTGGGGGCAGGAGGAGAAGGGGATGCCAGAGGATGAGATGGCTTGATGGCATCACTGACTCGATGGACATGAGTCTGAGTGAACTCCAGGAGTTGGTGATGGACAGGGAGGCCTGGCATGCTGCAGTTCATGGGGTCACAAAGAGTCGGACACGACTGAGCGACTGATCTGATCTGATCTGATGTAATGAAAAGTTGAGAAATGAGGTAGAATAAAGACCTGGGCAGCTGTTCTGGTTATCTCTAACTTTGTAGTCTACCCCAGAGCATAGTGTTTTAAAACAGTTTATGTGTTGACTTGGTTCAGGTGGGCAGTTCTGTCTTGATGTCTATTCTAATCATAAGGTTACAGTCAGATAGTAGCTGGGATGTAAAAGGTTTCACACCATATATTCAGTACCTGGTTTGTGATGGCTGGCATAGATGAGGACGGTTGGTCATCTGTCTTCACAGGGCTAGCTTAAGTTTCCTCATTTAACAGTGGCCTTAGGGTAGTCATACTTCTTTTATAGTTATTCCCAAAGAATTAGCCAAAGGCCAAAACTGTAGGGCTTCTTATGACCTAGCTTAGGAAACCATGCAGTGTTACTTCTCCTGTATCCTGTTGGTCTGAGAAGCCACAGGTCAGCCCCCAAATCAAAAAAAAAGGAGAAATAGACCTCAGTGAGAAAATGGCGTATGCAGAAGGGGAGAGACTCAGGTGGAGATGATGGCAGCCGTCTTGGAGATGACTTACATTACCACCTTAAATTTTTCCCTGTCTTGTATCCCTTCACTCTAATTCGGCTTCCCTGGTGGCTCAGTGGTAAAGAATCTGCCTTCAGTGCGGGAGAGCCAGCTTTGATCCCTGGTCTGGAAGATCCCCTGGAGAAGGGATTGGCAACCCACTTCGGTATTCTTGCCTAGAGAATTCCATAGACAGAAGAGTCTGGTGGACTACAGCCCATGGTGTTGCAAAGAGTTGGACACAACTAACACATATATACATTCATTCTAATTACAGCTAGATCTAGATTGTATTTAATCCTTAGACAAAGAAATTCATTAGTACTTCCCATGGTTTGACTCTGCAAACACACTGATCTTTTCATTTCCATTTACCTGCACTGCTTCTTGATTATAATCAAGAATTTCTACAATAATTCTTTCACCTGTCAGAAATTTGAGTTGTTTTCTCAGGAATTTCTTGAGCTCAGAATTCTAGAAGGGTGATTTGGCAATTTTGTCTATACTGTTATCATTTAAGCAATGACCATAATTGGGTTGGAACAAAAACTGGAGTTTGGAGCTTTTGGTGCTTTAGCTTTAGGGATGCTATACTTGCCTGGATCTCCCTTAAAGTATGCCTTGATCCAAGTTACCTGGAGATGTATCATTATCTTCAGGGGTGGAACCTGTTCATGTTGCTCACTGTATTGGTACCATGCTGAGAACCTTGTTGTAGGGCAGTATTTTCAAAACATGGTCTGTGGGCCATCTATGAATGAGTCATTGGAAGTGTTTATAAAAAGTACATATTCAGCAGAGTTATTGATCAGATCAAATTAGGGGAATGGGACCTGAGCAACTCTATTTTAATTAAGCTACTTACACGATACATTTACACATTGAAGTTTGACCCTACCACAGATGAAAGGACGTGCCACTACTTATATTACATCAGATTATTTATTTATCTTTTATGTTCGTTTTCATAAGTGAGGATGATCTTGGGTGGGTCTTAATTATTAGTTAATATTTTTTCTTTCTGTTTTATTTGAAGTATAGGTAATTTACAGTATTTTGTTAGTTTCAGGTGTACAACCAAGTGAATCAGTTATACATGTACATATATCCACTCTGTTTTAGATTCTTTTCCCATATAGGTCTTTACAGAGTATTGAGTAGTGTTCCTGGTGCTATACAGTGGGTCCTTATTAGTTATCTGTTTTATATATGCTGCTAAGTCGCTTCAGTCGTGTCTGACTCTGTGCGACCCCATAGATGACAGCCCACCAGCCTCCCCCGTCCCTGGGATTCTCCAGGCAAGAACACTGGCAAGAACACTAGCAGAGTGTATATGTCAGTCCCAGTTTCCCAGTTTACCCATTCCCACCACCCTTCCCCCTGTAAGTTGGTTTTCTGCAGCTGTGGCTCTCTTTCAGTTGTGTAAATAAGTTCATTTATACCATTTTTTTTAGATTCCACATATAAGTGATACCATATTTGTCTTTCTCTGACTGACTGACTTGACTCAGTATGACATTCTCTAGGTCCATCCATGTTTCTGTAAATAGCACTATTTCATTCCTTTTTATGGCTGAGTAGTATTCTATTGTATATAATACATACCACATCTTTATAACCGTTCCTCTGTTGACGGACATTTAGATTGCTTCCTTGTCTTGGCAATTGTAAATAGTGCTGCAGTTAATTATTACTTACTATTGCTATAAATTGGAGTGATCCGGAATAAGGCATTTGCTTCTATGTGAGAATTTAGCAACAAAACAAATCTTTTGTATTACTCTCTCTAGTGTTATTTCCATGGTTGTAAATCCATACTAGATATCTTTTGAAATGGTTTTGTGGTTCAGATTTTTCACACTAGCATTAAAAACAATCTGCCCTGTATACTCCCAGCCTTCCCAACCTATTTCTCATTCTTTTATATGCCTTTTACTTTATCCATGATTAGGTACTTAATGTCCCCTCCTTCTGGAGTGTCCGCTTTTCCTCCTCTTGGCAAATGGCTATCTGCCTGTCCAAAAGCTACCATTGCTCTTTTAAGTCCGTCCTGTCACTGCTCAGGTACTCTCTCTCAGCTACTCCATTCCTAGCCTTGCTGTTGCCTTGAATCTCCTTAAATGCTGTACATCTCCAAGTTCTCCATTTTGGGAAGTAGTAGTTGTATGTACACGTGCTCAAACTTTGGTACTAGCTTGTAAGCTCCGCAGATGGTATCTATCCTCACTGTTGCTTTTCCTACAGATTGTAGGTTGGTGTTTGCGTGTAATGAGTAGGTCAGTATGTATTCCTTGAATTGAAAGAAGAGGCTGCATGTTTTTATAGGTAAGGATGATGAATTGTAATTTGTTTTCCAGCACCAATACCCAGAGGCCTTAACACAGTGGGAGGGAAATGAACACAGTTTGCCCTAGTTTACTTATTTGGCACACTGACACAGATGCTGTTGGGAAATAGAAATTTATCAAGTATTGTGCTCCTTACACTGAAATACGGAGTTGCCAGAAGTGTTGAAAGTCTAAATATAAATGTGATTAAATTTTGATACACAGACAGTACAAACTAGGGTACTTGTCTTCTCTCGAAGGGATTCTATTTCTAATCTTCACCCTCGTATAGTATATTGCAAATATAATACAGAATTTCATATTTATCATAACATCCTGTGATGTCCTCTCCCCTTTTTCTACAAAGGGCTAGCAGCCTGTCAAAAGCTATCAATAGATCCTTGTAAATCATTCTCACTATTAGCTGCTAGGTAGCTTCCCTTGACTATCCCAGTTTTGCTTTGTCTTTGAAAAGCTGTATCCTGTTTTTGAAATGACCTTGTTTTCTGAGTAGCTTTCCATTTAACCATAGTATTGGATTTCTGTATGAAAACAAACCTTTCCTTAATGGTAATAATTATTCTTTGTTGCACTCTTACTATGCACCAGATGCTATGCAAAGAAGTGCATTAAATCCTTAGCACATTAACCAGTCAAGAAACTGAGATTCAGAAAACCAGGAACCACATATAGTAAGAGACAGATCTAGAATTTGAACCAGGTTTTATTCCAAAGCTTTTGTGCTTAACCATTATGCTGTACCAACTTCCACTAATAAGAG
>NW_011495034.1:12834856-12902295 GCF_000754665.1 Bison bison bison | reverse complement strand
AATAAGAGAATATAACCATAATCCAGGCACCTTGGTACTATTCCTGATTATGTTGGGTCATCTTAAAGCCTTGGGAAAGTGTTACTTATCTAGAGGTAATAAAGATAATTTGTAAAAGGTATTTAAAGGTAAATAGAGTTTTCTTCATCCACTAATATGAACGTTCATGCTGTGAGTTGTAGGACACACTTGACTTTTTTTTAATCAACTGAACTTAATTTTATGGAGCTGCTGCTCTGTGTTGAACTATTTCCTTGTCAGATGAGCAGAGTCTGTGAAGATAATCTCATTTTTAAGATTTACAGCCAGAGACTTAGAAAACCCACAGGGCTTGTTTATTTTGCCTACCTTTCTTGCTGAAGAACTGGAAGAACTGGAGCTAAAACCCAGCCCTTGCACCATTGTACTGGGTCACTGTCCCACATATCTCTCCCCTTGTTACAGCATGGTCATTCCAGGATAATTGTTGTTCTATGAGGTATTGTGGGGCTTTCTCTTGAAACAAAATTATTTAATGGCTTATGAGATTTATTTTGTTCTGAGTACTTCAGTCATGTAAAATTTTATTGGTACGTTAAAAAAAAATTGTCCTATAAGTATATGTTTTCTTCTCTGAAGATTGCCTCTAATAGTGTTACAATTGGATTGTTAGAGAACTAAATGAGGATAACCACCAGATAACTTACTTAGGTGTCTCATTTAAAAAGAAAGGTAGACTATTTCAAAGGATGGGTATTTATTTATTAAAAAAAAAAAAAAAAAAGTATTGCTTTAGTTCCTTAGCTGGTGAGATGAGAGATTGTAACGAGATTGGTTGAGTGTTTATCTTGCTTTTCTTTCCTTTCTTTATCATGTCCTTATAAACACTTGCTGTTAGATATTTCTTTAAAAATCTGTTTCTATTGAAGAGAAGCAATAGTCACAGCAAAAGTTTAGATTTCAGATATAAAAAAGAAATACATGTATATTTTGAAAGTCTCATTTTTTAGAATTGATTTTTCAGTTCATATAAATTTTAGAAGAAGCAATATTTAAGATCTGTCTCTTACTATATGTAGTCTAAGGACTTCCCTGGTGGCTCAGACGGTAAAGCATCTGCTTACAATGTGGGAGACCTGGGTTCGATTCCTGGGTCGGGACCTCTGGAGACGGAAATGGCAACCCACTCCAGTACTCTTGCCCGGAAAATCCCATGGATGGAGGAGTGTGGTAGGCTGCAGTCCATGGGGTCGCAAAGAGTCAGACACGACTGAGTGACTTCCCTTTCTTTTCTTACTATATGTGGGTTCCTGGTTTTCTGAATCTGTTTCTTGACTGATTAATGTGCTAAGGATTTACGATAAACCGGTTTGATCTCCTTGCAGTCCAAGGGACTCTCAAGAGTCTTTTCCAGCACCACAGTTTAAAAGCATCAATTCTTAGGCACTCAGCTTTCTTCACGGTCCAACAAGCACGTCCATACATGACTAATGGAAAAATCATAGTTTTGACTAATTGGGCCTTGGTCTGCAAAGTAATGCTTTTTAATATGGCTGTCTAGGTTGGTTATAGCTTTTCATAACCTGTGTAGGGCATACTTAATTCCACTCTCTTTGTAATATTTTCCCTCTCAGCTTCCGTGACATCATGTGTGTTTGGATGTCTTCCTGTCTCACTGCCTGCTCTTCTGGCTTGTTTGCTCCACTTCTAAAAGTTGGAATGTCCTAGAAGTTTGTGCTGTATGTATGCCCTTGTCTTTCTGACGTTCACCCTGTCTCCTAGATCTGCTGCTGCTAAGTCGCTTCAGTCGTGTCCGACTCTGCACGACCCCATGGACTGCAGCCTACCAGGCTCCTCCGTCCATGGGATTTTCTGGGCAACAGTACTGGAGTGGGGTGCCATTGCCTTCTCCCATCTCCTAGATCAGGGGTCAGAAAACTTCCTTAAAGGGCCAGGTAGTAAATATTTTGGACTTAGTGAGCCATATGGTCCCTGTCACAAACACTCAGCCCTGCCACTACAGTCGGAAGGTGGCCGTGCGTGAGTGGTGCGACTGTTCCAGTGGCAGTGGTTTGCTGACTCTTGACCCAGATAGTTTTCCCAATCCTTTCGCTTTAAATATCATCTGTATGCGCACACTCAGGTTTGAATCTCCAGTCCTTATCTTTTCTATAATTCCAGGCTCCTGTATCTAACTCCTTACCTAATATTTCCGTGTTTATTTTATTAGGCATCTCAAAAGCTTAACATGTCCAAAACAGTACTCTTGAATCCGCCCCCCACCACCAGACCCTGCCTTCCTGGTTTATTTCTCATCTCAGAAAATGGGAGACCACTACCTTCCAACCAACTGCTCAAGCTAAAAATTTACATGTTCTACCTCTCATCTGTCGTCAGGCCTCCTTGACCTTCTAGAGTATATTCCAAATTTGCCACTGGGTTGTGGTTCTTCCTGCAGCCACCCAAGTTTGGGTTTTCATTATTTTTCACCTGGATTATTGCTGTAGTGGCCTCTTAATTTATCTTCTGTTCTGATCTGGTCCCTGTATAATCCACTCTTTACCCATCAACAAAGTGAACTTTTTTGGTAATATTATTCAAACTCTAAATAAAACTTGGCAGTGGCTTCCCATTGTTCTTGAAATGCTTACTGAATTCAGAGGCCTTTTTTGTTAAATAATGCAATTGTTAAAATAATCATGAGATTAGCACCAAAGAAGGATACATGTTATACAAGTGAGAGAAGCAGGATACAAAATTGCTTGGTCAGGTATGCCTGCTGCTGCTGCTGCTGCTGCTAAGTTGCTTCAGTCATGTCCGACTCTGTGCAACCCCATAGGTGACAGCCCACCAGGCTCCCCCGTCCCTGGGATTCTCCAGGCAAGAACACTGGAGTGGGTTGCCACAGGTGTGCCTCAGTTCAGTTCAGTCGCTCAGTCGTGTCCGACTCTGCGACCCCATGAATCGCAGCACGCCAGGCCTCCCTGTCCATCACCAACTCCCGGAGTTCACTCAGACCCACGTCCGTCAACTCAGTGATGCCATCCAGCCATCTCATCCTCTGTCGTCCCCTTCTCCTCTTGCCCCCAATCCGTCCCAGCATCAGAGTCTTTGCGAATGAGTCAACTCTTCGAATGAGGTGGCCAAAGTACTGGAGTTTCAGCTTTAGCATCATTCCTTCCAAAGAAATCCCAGGGCTGATCTTCAGAATGGACTAGTTGGATCTCCTCGCAGTCCAAGGGACTCTCAAGAGTCTTCTCCAACACCACAGTTCAAAAGCATCAATTCTTCGGTGCTCAGCTTTCTTCACAGTCCAACTCTCACATCCATACATGACCACTGGAAAAACCATAGCTTTGACTAGACAGACCTTTGTGGGCAAAGTAATGTCTCTGCTTTTCAATATGCTATCTAGGTTGGTCATAACTTTCCTTTCAAGGAGTAAGCGTCTTTTAATTTCATGGCTGCAGTCATCATCTGCAGTGATTTTGGAGCCCCCAAAAATAAAGTCTGACACTGTTTTCACTGTTTCCCTATCTATATCCCATGAAGTGATGGGACCAGATGTCATGGTCTTTGTTTTCTGAATGTTGAGGTTTAAGCCAACTTTTTCACTCTCCCCTTTAACCTTCATCAAGAGGCTTTTTAGTTCTAGTTCCTCTTCACTTTCTGCCACAAGGGTGGTGTCATCTGCATATCTGAGGTTATTGATATTTCTCCCGGCAATCTTGATTCCAGCTTGTGCTTCTTCCAGCCCTGCATTTCTCATGATGTACTGTGCATATAAGTTAAATGCTTAGGAAATACTAAAAACCAGAAATAGTCATTTTATGATGATGAGATTAAGGGACATTCAGTTTGTTAGGAAGGATGGTTATGGGACATTTCCTTGTTGTCTACACTTACACAGTTTTTAATACTAGAATTTAAAAAGCCTCAAGATATAAAAAGAGATCTACATTTGGCATAGGGTTTATCAAAAATACCAAAAACATTGTTGTCTTTCTGAGGTCTACTTTCCTAGCATAATATTTTATTCTTTCATGGAAATTGTAGACTTTCTGGTATGTGCTCATGTGTTTTTTAAAAATTTTGGCTCTTTCATATATCTTTTCTATATATATATATTTCCAGATAGTTTACATGAGGGAAATTGTGCATGAGATACAGTTGTAGAGCAACAAGCATAATGTAAAAGTTTTTAAATCATTATGGCAAAACCCTAACTTTAGATTCCTAAGTCATCTGTAAAGAATTCAAGTATCTGTTACCCTGTAACTTCTTAAAAACCTTAGAAAGAGCTCTAGACTTAGTTTTTTTTTTTTTTTTTAAGATTCTGTTCATTTGTAAAACGGCCAACTTTCGTTTAACTTTTGGGGGAGGGAAATTCAGAATTTAATAGTAAGATGAATTTAGCGCTGTTTATCAGCATTACATAGTTACTGAGCTGAATAATTGGAAGTCAGGAGACCTGGATTTCAATCCAAAGGCTTAGACTCTTGACCAAAGGCAGTTAGTTGCTTGGCCTTGCTGAACCCTCTGTAAAAGGACAGGATAAAATAATTCTTGCAGTTCATTTTTATATAATTCTGTAAAGCACAGGTTTTTCATGAATTTGAGTATTTGCTGGTGTTTTTGCCTTCACTTCAGTTCAGTTCAGTTGCTCAGTCGTGTTCGACTCTTTGCGACCCCGTGAATCACAGCATGCCAGGCCTCCCTGTCCATCACCAACTCCCGGAGTTCACTCAGACTCATGTCCATCAAGTCAGTGATGCCATCCAGCCATCTCATCCTCTGTCGTCCCCTTCTCCTCCTGCCCCCAATCCCTCCCAGCATCAGAGTCTTTTCCAGTGAGTCAACTCTTCGCATGAGGTGGCCAAAGTGACTGGAGTTTCAGCTTTAGCATCATTCCTTTCAAAGAAATCCCAGGACTGATCTCCTTCAGAATGAACTAGTTGGACCTCCTTGCAGTCCAAGGGACTCTCAAGAGTCTTCTCCAACACCACAGTTCAAAAGCATCAATTCTTCGGTGCTCAGCTTTCTTCACAGTCCAACTCTCACATCCATACATGACCACTGGAAAAACCATAGCCTTGACTAGACGGACCTTTGTTGGCAAAGTAATGTCTCTGCTTTTAGGTCAGTTATTCCTAAGTGTGTGCTGCTTCCTTTTGCATAAAAGGACTTTTATTATGGTTTCTTTATTTTTATTACATCATTTTGGCTTTAGATTCTGTGAAGGCAAACAAGATGAATTATGATACGAGAAAAAGGCTCTCCACATATATTACGATATTGCCAGAGGAATTGCCTGTCTCAGTCAGAGGCATTCTTATATCTTGTCGCAGATCTTGTTCTGTGAAGTGTGTATGTGTAGACTTTGAATCCTGAAGAAAACTGTAGCCCAAGAATATTGCTTATGGAAAGTATCAGTAAGATAAGAACCATAGAGTATAATCAGATTTCTGGATGGCAGTCAGGCTGCAGGGTATCAGGAATTACTTTGCTGGTAATTACTTTGCATTTAGTATTTTTTTTTTTTTTTTGCATTTAGTACTTTTCAGAAACTGCTTTTTAATTTCATCCTTCCATCCAAATCAGCCGAGATAAAGGTTGAATTTAAAATAACTTTCTGGGGGTCTTTTTATAGAAAGTGTTTGCGTCTCTGTGTCGGAGTTTTCCTTTCTAACAGCGTTTCTGCCTGTGTGCAGTAAGGAAGTGTCTCCTTTTCTTGTGAGAGGTTCCTGGAAGCTTTTTAAAAATCCCATTCAGTGTCATGTCCATTTAGGTTTCATTGTTATTAGGTAGCACTTTGTGCACTGATAATTCAGTTTATTAAATAAACATTGAACTCCTGCTACGTGGAAGGCACCTTAGGGGAAAAGAGATAATAAGACCCAAGTTCACAAGTAAGACTACAGTTCATAGGGGGTGGGGGAGAGTTAAGCTATAACTAATAAAAGTAGAATATTGGTTTGTTAAGGAGTTTGAGCAGATGTTTGTATTTGCAAGAGTGAGGTAAGTCAGAGGAGGACTTGGGCATATCTGGCTAGAAATTCAGAGCAGCTTCTTGAGGGTAAATGACATTTCAGCTGGCCTGAAGAATTGGGAGAATTTTACAGATGTGGGGCTGGGGAGGTAACAAAGGTTGAAGGTTAGAGTCACTTCAGGTGCTATGGGGGCAATATAAAGCAATCAGATTTGCTGGGTAGAGAAGTATAGAGAAATTGGAAGACTCAATTATGTTATAAACATAGATTCTTTCTACCTACCAAGTGTGGAAGCATAACATGGAATGTTAATATGGATCTGCATAGTTTGTTCCTAATACTGTAGATTTTTGTAAGCATTTTGGGAGTCATTGAAGAGGTTAAAGTTGGAATGTGCCAGGCTTACAGATGTACCCAAGGAAAATCTGTCTGTAGTGATACACGCTACAAGGGGTAGAAGACCCATCAGAGGGTGGTTGTAATATTATAAAGAAGACTATTGCTTGAAACAGTGGGGTCAGTGGACAAAGGGAAATAGGTTCAGGGGAGCATTGCTATAGAAGAGCCAAGGGTTAGCATTCTGATAGGCTGGTGATGGTAATGCCAGAGAGCAGAGACCATGTCTGGGTGACTGGGTAGCTGCTGATGATGTTATTAGAAGGAAAACAACCACAAGAAGGGCTGTGTTTTATTTTGGTTGGTGGTGGTGGTGATTTTTTAAAGTTACATGAGCGGCTTTACAGCAGTTGTGATTTTAAATCACCCACTGTCCCATCAACCTTACATATTTACTGTTCACCTTTAGGCTTTGTCCCTAAGTACGTATAAGTTTTACACTTTCGTGCTACTTCTTTTTTTTTTAACTTGATGCAATATAAGTGTTTGAGAGTTTTTTTGAAAGATAAGCTACCAAGTTTTAGATTTGTTCATTTTCAGATGCTTACAGAACTTCAAGGTGGGATTAGATGTTTGAATAAACTCAAAATATTGGGAACCAAATGCCAATCCTTTTTTTTACTTAAAATTTTAATATTTTGTTCATCATGGATGTTTTGCATTATTTTTAAATTTTTAAGGGTATTACATTAAGTTACTATTAATTTTAGTTACTAGGATTTTTGCAACGCACAGCTTCCTGCCCCCGGTTTTGCCTCATTCATCTTACCCTGGTCCTGATGCTGGGGTTTTAAAGTCCCGTAAAGAACCAGAGAAGGAGGAGCACATGGACAGAAAGAGGGCTGAGGCAGAAACGCTGAGGAGTAGTCTCCATTTAGAGATGGAAAGAGGAAAAAGATTCAGTGCAGAGTGAGAAGAGGCCATTCAAGGAGTAGATTGGGAACTGATCCAGAAGATAATTCAAGCAAACTGGGATGAGGATAGGATTTTGAGAAGAAAGAAGGTCTCTGACCTGTCATGGCCTTTCCGCAGACCAAAGTGCTTGGGCTTCCCTTGTGGCTCAGCTGGTAAAAAATCTGCCTGCAATGCAGGAGACCTGAGTTGGATCTCTGGGTTGGGAAGATGCCCTGGAGAATGGAAAGGCTACCCACTCCAGTATTTTGGTCTAGAGAATTCCATGGACTGTATAGTCCATGGAGTCGCAAAGAGTCGGATGTGACTGAGCGACTTTCACTTTTCTGTGCTTGGCACTGTGCCAGCCTCTTGTAGGCGCAACAGTCAGAGCCCTGCCCATGGAGCTTATATGACCTACCCCTGGCATGAACACCCTTTCCCTGTATCTTTAATCGCTTTTACAGTAACCCCACCTAAGTCGTCTATCATCAGCTATCTCAAACTCGTGTTTTCCTTCAAACCAGTTCTTTGTAGAATTTCCATACTTTTTAAAAGTATTACCACCTTCTGTTTCCCAGGGTTAAAGCCATGGGATTTTCTGTGTTTACCTCTGTTCAAGTCATGTTCTTTATTCTCTCAGCTCTTCTTTTACAGTGAATTCTTTTTCACTGCTTGATCAAATTATGTGTGGACTACTGCAGTGGTCTGCTGCCAGTCCTCCTCTATACTGCTGCCAGGTTGGTTTTCCTAAAGATGAATATTTCTACACGTTTATACATTGCCAGAAAAGGTTGGTTACCCATTGGGTAGGCAAAATGAAGTAAAAATTGGGCCCATTCCCTTATTCCTTTTCTCAAATCATTTGATTTCTCAAATCAAAAGTAGTATTAGTCTGTCTTTTGAGAATTCAGTGCTTTTTTTCTTCATGATCTATCTTTTCCATTTTCTTTTCTCTTAACTTTCTGAGGTCAGCTCAACTTAAGTCTTGTTTGTTTTACAAGGCCTTTTCTTAACCAAAGAGACTGCTTTTTATCTTTGAACTACTGATAGACCCATACTCAACCAAGTTGGCATTATACAGCATATTCAGCAGATTCTGTGTTACTGTATATATATTTATTTATTATGTTCTGTCTCCCAGTTGATCTTTGAGCTGTTTTGTTAAAGACAGAGCTGACTGAGAGTACAGAGAAGGAGCCCTTGATAAAGGTCTAAGAGGCAATGACCACTAGAAAGCTGGCCTCTCTGAAAATAGCCAAATTGTTTTTTATTAGAGCTCTCTATGTTAGTTAAGTTTGTTAATAGTTCCTTGATCTTTCTCAGTGATAGATAGTAACTGTAGTTTTTACTTTTATGTGCATGGTTGGAGGATCAGAAAGAGTTTTATGTAGTATATTTTCATGCTTTACTTGAATTTACTAAATTTTGATTTCGGCACTTTTGTCTGTTCTCTTTGTTGTTGAGTCGCTAAGTTGCGTCTGACTCTTTTGCAGCCCTGTGAACTGTAGCCCCCCAGGCTCTCAGCCCCTTCTGTTTTTCTTCTTTTTACACAATTCATATTATTCTTACTGTTAAAAAAAAAAACTAATCAAATTGAGGTAACAGTATTGCATGCATAGAGTGAATCTGTAAAGAGAGTAGTCTGGGAGAGAGGAAGATAGAAACTTTGGACCGCTGCTGCAGTTTCTAAATGCTCTGACAAATCCCGTAAGGGTCTTTCTGAGACTTGGGTCTTAGTTTCTTAACCTGTAAATGAAGATGTCAAGTGAATGGTCTCTGAAAAGTTCTTTATAGGTCTGAATTTTTCTCATATCCATATTGACACGGAATTGTTACTCCTGTCCTTTTTTTGACTTTAGTCCGAGGCCAGACTTAAAATAACAGTTTTGTTGTCATGTTTTCCTTTTAGATTCTAGTTTAGGATTAGTCATCATTGCTTCATTTGGAATTTTTTCAGTTCTAGATCCAGTATTGTTTTCATAACAAGCATCCATTAATTATTGATGAGGATAAATTAACCTAGTTGACATTTACTTTTTTTTTTTTTCTTTTAAGGTATTTTCAAAAGAAATAATTCCAGGTTGATGGATGAAATTTTAAAACAACAGCAGGAACTTCTGGGCTTAGATTGTTCCAAATACTCACCAGAGTTTGCAAATAGTAATGACAAAGATGATCAAGGTAAGCTTGAGTGTAAAATTGAATACCTAACATACGCAGATAATGTTTTTTGTATTTCAAGGCAGATTCTATTACTCCTTTATTTATTCATTTTGCCCTAGTGTTTATTATCACTACCTTTAATCATCAGAGTTAAACTTTTCTTTCTTCATCTGGTTAAAAGATAATTTTCAGAAAAAGAAAATCATGACTCATACATATTAAAAAATAAACACATGTTAAAGATTTTATTTAACTCAAACAACCAGGAATCAGTAGATTTTAAAGCCTGTTCAAAGAGAATCCAAAGAGTTGACACACTTATAGATCAAAAATATTAAAATAAATATGTGAATAGAGACAAAACTTGTTTAATTGAATCTCTACCAAAGAATTGTATGTCTATAGACAAGAATTAGGCAGAGCTATTAGTTATCTAGAATCCTATCAAATGTAAAACAGCTCCATAGAATAAGAATTTGGTAAGGTAGATCCGTGTGCTATAGACAATTCATTTCCATTAAAGCAATTTGTTTTCTTCCTACAGCCTTCATTTTTGTCTTCTATCTGTGTTATTGCTAATAATACTGTAATTGTAGATGGCATTTTGGGTGAGCGGAAATTGTAAGTTACCCTATAACTAAAAAGCAGGGACATTACTTTGACAACAAAGGTCCGTCTAGTCAAGGCTATGGTTTTTCCAGTGGTCATGTATGGATGTGAGAGTTGGACTGTGAAGAAAGCTGAGCACCGAAGAATTGATGCTTTTGAACTGTGGTGTTGGAGAAGACTCTTGAGAGTCTGTTGGACTGCAAGGAGATCCAGCCATTCCATCCTAAAGGAGATCAGTCCTGGGTGTTCATTGGAAGGCCTGATGTTGAAGCTCAAACTCCAATACTTTGGCCACCTGATGCAAAGAGCTAACTTATTTGAAAAGAACCTGATGCTGGGAAAGATTGAGGGCAGGAGGAGAAGGGGACGACAGAGGATGAGATGGTTGGATGGCATCACTTGACTCAATGGACATGAGTTTGGTTAACTCTGGGAGTTGGTGATGGACAGGGAGGCCTGGCGTGCTGTGGTTCATGGGGTTGCAAAGAGTCGGACACGACTGAACTGAACTGAACTATTAGAGGATTTATTCATAGATACAAGGTCATTCTGAGCACTTTGATAAGACTATATGTAAATAAATACACAAATGATATGTACAGGTTCTTTCAGAGCAAAGTAGCTAGGTATGCTTTGATGTTAAAATTGAAGGGTGTAAAAGATTCTTGTTTACTGTAAAAACTATACTTTTTCTTGGAACTGATTTTGAAATATATTTGAAAGAGGGTATTTTTTAAAAATATCTTTTTTTTTTCTTCCAGTTTTAAATTGCCAGTCGGCAGTGAAGGTGCTGTCCCCAGAAGATGGAAAAGCAGATATTGTAAGAGCTGCTCAAGACTTCTGCCAGTTAGTAGCCCAGCAGCAAAAGAAATCCACAGATTTGGATGTAGATATGTTAGACAGTTTACTTAGTAAGTCGTATATGTCTGTTTTTAGTTTTGTCTCACAAGGATGCTGTATGAAGGAGAATATCTATGTCTCATTCTTACCATAAAGCCTGATTTTGTTGTTTTTGTTGTTGTACTTATTATGTTTCTAAAGTTTAGAGACCCACATAATTTTGAGATGATAAAATGTGTAGTCAGCTCCTTCACTTTCAGAATTATTGGTAAAGGAGAGGATCTAAAAGGGTTTGGGGGGCATTCCTTAAAAATAGAACTTCTACTTCTGCCTCCTTCTTTTAAAATTTATTTTGCCTTATTTTATTTTATCTTTCAGTTTTATTGAAATAAAATGACATACAGCATTCCTCTTTCTTCTTAGTTTGAACTGTCTGTTAAGTTTGAATATTAAGTTTGAACTCAACAGCTATTTAGGAATCAGTCCCAGGAATATACTACTATCATCTGTGACTCCTTTCTCAGTATTCCTTCTATTCTGTTGTACCAAATATACCACTTATTCTGTCATGTTACACTACATGTAACATTATATTTTATCTATTTTTCTTCAATTGCTTATAAAAACCTTTAGTTTGTTTATTCTTTCCAGAGTTCCTTAGGAACTTTTTGCCTTAACTTTATGGTCCTTCTGCTTACTAGCCTTATCCTTAATCCTTTTGAAGAAAGGCAATAATTTTAATAAATTCATGTCCATTGTTAGCTTTTATAGCCATACAATTTCAAATGTATTTTTCATTTACTCAGGTAAATTCTCCATTTACCTTGTGACCAGAAAGTTAGTGGCTGAACTGAGGTTATTAGAAACTCTTAGAACCTGGGTCCCTTGGATTATAGCATCTTTTGTGCTACATCATTGATTATTTATATTAAGATTTATTTTACTTTATTTTTTAGTAGTTGAAATATTTTTATCCCCTTTTCCTCTCAAGCCAGATCTCATATGGAAACCAGCTTGCAGAGCAAAGAATGGCCAGATCTTGGTTGAGGCAGGTGTACAGTCTCGTCTTCCCCTCCTGGGAAGCTTGGGCTTTCCTCTAGGGAATACTGAGACCCTTTGTACTGTATAGCTAGGAGTTGGTCTTGCTCTGTAAAATCGGCACATGTGGAGGGAAGGAGAATAGACAACTTTTAAAGTTGCTTTTCATCCCTGAAGTTACTTGGTTCTGTGGCCAGAATAAGTGTTTGAGTCCTTAAAGCAATGAGGGTCTCAGGATGCCAAGAGAACACATAAGTTGAGTCTTGAAAGATAGATGGGATTTGAGGATTACCTGTAGAATGGGTGGGAGTTGGGATACCCCTCCTTGTCAGGTAATCAGTCCAGTTAAACAGCCTTTAGAGAAAATTTCCACATTTGGAAATAACATATATAAAAATATATGTTGTGCCAAGAAATTGGGGTATGGAATGTATAAATAAAGTTTCTGAAGAGAACAGATACATGAAAACATAAGAAACCAATTTGAGGAACAGAATTTGCCATAGGTCATTTTTTTGTAAGCAATGTATATTAATTTCTTATGTGTGTTTTTTTTCTTTCCAAGGTTCAAATGGTTTCCCTGACCCTGATTTAGTATTGAAGTTTGGTCCTGTGGACAGCACACTAGGCTTTCTTCCCTGGCACATCAGGTTGACTGAGATTATGTAAGTGGTTAAAAGTGTACTGACTTTAGTTCAGTCCAGCAAGTGTTTCTTGAGCCCAGCGCCATACTGGATGTGATAGGAATTCCCAGAGAATTATTGTAATACTGGATCCTTTCCCTCAGGTGTTTGACAATATCAGTGGTAAAATAAAAACCTATGTAAACGACTCAGACACAAGAGATTTTGTGGTTGTGCAGATATTTGGTATTAAAACTAATCATCATAGGAGACCAGGAGTGATCTCTGTGGGCCAGAGTTGTTGATTCTACAGAAAAGATGTAACTTGATGCAAAGTGTGTAAAGGGGGTAGAATTTTTGTAATTAGAGAAAAGGCAGAAAGTGTAGGGAGTGAGCTGCAGGGAACAAAGAAAAACTAGGGGGCAAGACATGAGTGTCGCGTTAGAAGGAAATAGGTAACTGGCCACACCAGTGCAGAGGCTTAGTGTTAGATTCTAGTAGTATATGGTGAAATCAGATAGTTTGGGACTGTTGACATTGAGAATGCTTTAAATATAAGCATAAGGAATGTGTGTGGTTGTTAGAAAGGCAGTAGGAAATCAGTGGGAATGGTGATTTTGGAAGGTTCGTTTCGCAACTATGTTTTAGAGTAGATTGTGTCTGGGTAAGAATGAGC
Source organism: Bison bison bison (assembly GCF_000754665.1). Classification (NCBI taxonomy): domain Eukaryota; kingdom Metazoa; phylum Chordata; class Mammalia; order Artiodactyla; family Bovidae; genus Bison; species Bison bison. The sequence goes on along the minus strand of NW_011495034.1, from coordinate 12,889,087 downwards.
TAACGTGACAACTGAAGAGTTTGTCATACTCTTGACATACCTGTAATTTATGAGAGTACATGGATGAGAATGAAACTGCTTATTTAGAACAGAGTTTGGCAAACTTTTTGAGTAAAGGGCCAGAGGCTAAATATTTTAGATCCTGGAAGCTGTGTCTCTTTCAGAACTGCTGTTCTCTGTTGCAACTAAACACATGCCGGTGTAGCTAAACAAGCGTGGACGATTATGTCAACAAACGTGTGTGACCATGATCTCGTAAAGCCTCGTTTACAAAAATAGGTGGCAGTCTCCTGGACTGTAATTGCAGACCCCTGATTTAAAATAAAGGAGAAGGGCAGCTCGGTGAGGAATACCAGAAAATTAAGAAATAACCCAATGGGACTTCCCTGGTGGTCCAGTGGCTAAGCCTCTGAGCTCAGTGCAGGGGGCCCAGGTTCATTTCCTGGTCAGGAAACTAGATTCCCAGGTGCCACAACTAAAGATTCCGCACGCCACAATGAAGATCTCACATGCCGCAACTAAGACCCCAGCACAGCCAAAATAAATAAAAATAAATATTAAAAAAGAACCAAATGTCCATCAGTAGAATAGTTACACTATGGCCCACACATACAGTGAGATATATGTAACACTTAATAAACCGGATGTAGAAGCCACATGTATCTACCTAATAAACCTTCAAAAATATGACTGAGTGAAAGAAGTTTGCAAAATAATATGCACTGTTTGATACATTTAAAAGCTATACTTACTTCATGAAAGTGGATGCCATTGGGTAGAAAAGGAGGAGAGACCATGAGATGCCTCACCTCCTTCTTACCTCCATCTGGGGCAGATCGTGCTCCGGCTGCTGTCCCATGCCGCTTTTGTGGAATATTTATAGAAGGGAAAACTGGATAAAAATGAAAATGAACAAATTTTAAAAATATGCATCACTGGTGAATCTCACAAACATAATATTGATTGAAAAAAAGCCCAGACATAAATAAAAGAACACACACTGTGGAATACTGTTGATAGAATTTGCTGCATGAGATAAAGCACATGTGGAAGAAAAAAGAAAAAGAGAGAAACTTAGGAGCCTAAAAATATATTTTAATTCTGGGTCCTAGGAGGAATATACTATGAATTCTCTTATTCATGAGAACCAGTTACCAAGTTCACTTGCAGGCCTAGCACTTTCCTGATTGCAGTAAGAACTAGAGGAGAAATGAAATGACTCCTGAGTTGTTAAGCCTAAGTGACTGGATAAATTACAGTGTCATTGAGACAAATGGGAAAGGCAAGGAACCATTGATTTTGAAGGGAACAGGTTGAATTCAAGAATAAGATTTTGAGGCCATGGTCTGTTTAGACTTAAGAGGGCAGATGAAGATGTAAGATTGGTGCTTAGACGAAAAGTCATAGTAAGGGTGGATCTTTGGGACTTATCGGTACCTAGCAAGTGTGGAATGTAAACCAACAAGGACCTACTGTATAGCCCAATAAACTCTACCCAATATTCTGTAATAATGTATATGAGAAAAGAATCTAAAAAAGAATGTGTATATGTATAACTGAATCACTTGGCTGTATATCTGAAACTAACACAACATTGTAAGTCAGCTATACTCCATTAAGATTAAAATTACTTTTTACAAGTCCCTTTAAAATGTCAAAAAAAAAAAAAAATGTATAGAGGGGTTAGTTTTTATTTGAACTCTTTCACAGCAAGTTTAATAATCATTTAGTAGAAATAGTTTGATGTACTCTATGCTTGTAATTTACTTTCTTCTGTTCTTAATCTTTTTGGTCATTACCCTTCTGGTTCCTCTCCTCCAAATTATAGCGTATCATCTAATTGCTTTTTTCTCCTTTGGTTTTTTTTTCCCCCAGCTCTTTGCCTTCCCACCTAAACATCAGTTATGAGGACTTTTTCTCTGCCCTTCGTCAGTATGCAGCCTGTGAACAGCGTCTGGGGAAATAGTGATTCGCTGGTCGCGTGATTTGATTTCAGGCTTTTGGAGAAAAGGACTCAAGTGACTCTGATGTTTACAAAGCACCTATGAAACCCTGTACACACCTAGTTCATAATCCTCATAATTTATCAACAAACACAAAAAAGTGTCTTACTTGAGAGTAAGAGTATGTGTGAGCGAGTATGTGTGTGTGCGCGCGTGTGTGTGTGCATGTGTGTGTGGAAATAAACTTATAAATGAGGAAGTAGTGGAGAAGGAAACATGGTGAGCTGGTACCTTTGAGCAGATTGCAGCAATGTTTTAGGAGCTGAAATTTCAGATTTAAAGGCTTCAGCCCTAACTACTTCCCTGTTTTTCTGGGGAGAGAAAGGGGCAATTAAAGCTATTTTGTTGTTTAGGGGGGTGGGGGAGTAATTTTTGTTCAGTTTTTCCAAGTGACCAAACTTTAAGTTTTAAGAATAATATATTGACATATGAAATGGAAGCATTCTGAGTTTGAGGGATGGAGTTCCGTGTTGTTCACATGTTAAAAGTTTGCTCACCTTTGGAGCAGAGGGAATACCTGTTTTCAGACATCCGTCCATTTTCATCTCTTCATTATTATCAATGTGACTTGAAAATGTTGCTCTGTTGTCTGTGTTCTGGGTTGTGACGATCATTTGAAAAAGAACTCTTACATTGGAATACAGAATTTAAAAATTTTAAATATTGTTTGAGACAGTCAAAAAAAAGGTAAAAAGTCATGATCTGAAAAGTAAACGTGGAAAGTTTCCCAGATAAGTAGAGAAAGTTTTGATTTCCTTTTCCATTTGGTGGGCTGTTTGCGAGATAGTACCCAGAGTTGGTTAAAAAAATATTTCCATTAACTATGTTTATTTAAAATAAGCATTTGAGGGAAGTTACCAAGGCAGCTCTATTCCTCAAAAGTAACCTGTTCCTCTTTGGAATAGCACATGTAGGGCCATGTTAGTACCCAGGATTTTTACTGAGTAAATCCTGATGGTGACTTTGTATTAAAAGATCTTTAAGTGAGATTGAGGCCTGTGTAGGTAATAAAATATTACCACAGTTCTACAAAAGTAATTTAATTTTGCATGTTCTCTTTCATGGCAGAGAACAGCACTGGTTTTGTTATTTTTTAAATGAATAGATGATTTTTTGATAGGTGTTTAGTAGTTCTCCCCTCTCTGCTGATACTTGGACAGAAACCATTCTTTATATATTTGATGGACTGTTTTCAGAAGAATCTTATCAACAGCAAGTGCACAACAGTTATCCAAAATGATGCGTTTAGAATGGAGTAGATTTAAATACTAGGTCTCAGTCTGAAAAATAGCAGAGAACACTGGATTTGGACAGCAAGGTTTGAAATTGCTTGTCAGATTCTGAGTCTATAAAGAATAAATGTTTTGACTCTGGATTCCAAAACTCCATTTATGATTTTAAAAATACACTTGAAATAAAATGATTATAAACTAAATTTTGGTTCAGTGACATTACTTTGCACATTATAGTTCTTTGTACATTGTGAGACTTTTTTTTTCAAGTCTTAATTTATTGCTAAAAGCTTTGTGTGATGCGACATCATATCTCTAAACCTTACCAGAGAATTTTTTTGTTTCTGTGCCCCTGTACTGTCATCCGTGTTTTATTGAGGCTTTTTGGCCTTAGTTGAAGACTGAATTTATGCCTTTTATATATGTGTCTTTTTTAAACATTCTGGAATATATATGCTTTTAATGAATTAAATTTAATGGGCCCAATTGAAGTGAAGGGATTTCATTTTTGTTGAAGTTAGTCAAATAAATTACCCACTGGGATGTAGCCAAAGCCCTACAAGAACAGTTGAGTTTTTTGTATTTTTATTTTGTCCTTATATTTCATAGCAGTGTAGTGTTACCTATCAGAGTAAATCTATAATCTGACATGAGTCTGTTATTGTCCTAGATGGGAAGAAACCCTTAAAACAAGTTGCTAAGGATTCTGATTTCAGATTAGGCATTCCAGTTTCTTTCCATGAGGTTAACTGCCAGTACAGTCTCCACAATTTGAATGACATCAATCATTCTATAATTCCTGCCAAAATCACCTACTAGTTATGCATTATCAGGGCTCTCTTTGCACTCTCAAGAAGAACTGAAAACTTTAAAGAGTTGTTTATCTTTATGTGTTTTGAAGAATATCTTTATATTGTTTCTTCTGACACTCTCCACAATGGAAAAATTATCAAATTAAGCCTACCTTACGGATGGCAGCTTGGAGCCTAGCAAGAGGTTGAGGGTTTGAATTCCATTCCCAATTCTGATTTGTGTTTTGTTTCTTAACACTTGATTATTGTTAGAAAGTTTGAAAGCTGGTTTTGATGTGAATAGCAAATTCTGATATATTGTGACTAAGGCTGAATAGTGTCTGTCTTAAGAGAGGAATGTGTTCTAATGTTGATGAACAGTGCCAAATACACTGTGCACATCTACAAGTTAATCTTTGAATGTATGTTACTGGATTAGCCCCTCCTCTTCCTGTGTGATGGTACCGTGCGTAGAGTCAAATCCTTGTGATGTTTTGTATGGCGTAGACTTTGGCAACATGTAAATAATGTGTAAAGTTTTTATGATTAAGGAATCAAATTTATTGAATTTTATTATTGAAGGTTGAAATGACGTGTATGAATAAAAACAATAAAAGAATATACTCTTTTCATGGACTATAGTATTATGTGAATGCTACATTTATTCTAAACATGTAGGGACTGCAGAAATTTGATGAGAAGCTCATATGACAAGATAGCAATACTATGTTTTTAGATGGTGTGTTCTTGATTGAAGTATATTCTCATTTTTACCAGATTAAACATTTGGAATCTTAAAATGTTAATTTGCTTTTTGCTAGGTAAAAGTAAGGTGAAATTGAGCTTTGCTATTGCTAAAATTTTCAAAATTCCAGAATAATATCTGAATAGTTTTTTTTTTTTTTTACTAAATATTGAATGCCAAATTGAAAATGTATATGTGTACTCTTTTAGAAAGGAATTTGACAGTTCTCGTCAAACCAGAAAATAGAAGAGTAAGAGCTATGGTTTTTCTTATGTTGCATAGAGTATTCACTTTCTCACTTGAGAATCTAATTGTAAGGTAGTTGGCTTTTTATGCATAATTTTCATCTGAAATCAAGTTTCTCAAAAGTCACCTTTTAACTTTAGTTAATAGGACATACCGTTAACAAAAGCTAGTGTAGGGGGAAGTTCAGAAAAGTTTGAAATAAAACCCAACTGCTGTCAACAGTTGTCCAAGAATCCTAGTTGATAGGCCATATACTTGATAAAATTGGTGGAAAAGGGAAGTGCAAAAACAATTTGCTTTCAACTTTAAAAAAACACATTCATTGTAAAAAAAAAAAAAAAGAATTCAGAGAAGCAAATGTAAAGGAAAAAACTTCTAATACCATCATTCATTGATTACATTTCTGGTGACAATCCTAGAATTTTTTGGTATTTATATTTAAATGGATCTTACTGTAACAGGTTTAATAAATTCCTTTTAAACTACAAACACCAAATTGAGTGTTGCATTCTGTTTTGTGTTTGGCTCTTGTGTCTAGATATAAACAGTTATATCACATGAAAATGTTTGAAAAAATTATAGTCCACATTGAGTTGTCCTTAATGAGAACTCAGCCTTGGTCCAAAATCTTCAAGAAATTTTATACCCATTTCTCTTCCCTCTATCTTCTAGAGATTCAAGTACTATAAATTAAGCATCTGGATTTAGCATCCACATGATGCAAAAAAACGTAAAAACTATATGTACTCCCAGGTCAGACTACTTGGATTATCTGCTATTGACCATTTTTATACTTTTCTTCATTAGCACTAATAATTTAACTTGCCCTTATAAGGACAGGGGTAAAAATCTGTCTCAGGGAAGGAAAACCTGACCAAAATGATGAAATCAGAATGATATCTAAGTGTCAACATAATAGTTTTAGTATATATTTCCTTTCTGATGATTGGTGTCAACTGCTGCTGCTGCTGAGTCACTTCAGTCGTGTCCGACTCTGTGCGACCCCAGATGCCCCGTCCCTGGGATTCTCCAGGCAAGAACACCAGAGTGGGTTGCCATTTCCTTCTCTAGGTTTCAACTGCTAAGTCTTTTATAAGTTTGGTCTGTGAACCATTCCTTTATTTTGATAAGTATATTTTGCCATGTCATTCCCCAGTAACAGCCATATGTAACAACTGCTTAAAGATAACTTGTACAGAATTCACTAGAGAAGTAACAGGTAATGGTAATAGTAACCCAACTGTTTTCCCCAGAGAGGAGCCTATATTTTCATTAGGTTTCAGATAATTAGAAAATGGGACATCAAAATGTGGACTTTGACTCCACTAGAGAGATTTGACAGCATCTATCCAGTGCAGTTGTTTACTCCGGCTGGAGTGGTTATGCCCACTGCTGGACATTTGACAATGTCTGGAGGCAGTTTTATTTGTTACAGCTGGGGGAGGAGAGGAGTACTCCTGGTATCTTAAGAGGCCAAGGCTGCTGCTGGCAGTGCTACAATGCATCTGACAGCCTTCAAAACAAACAGCTGTCCTGCCTCAAATGTCAGTAGTGCTGAGGCTCAGAATCTGAGGAGGGTTGCCTAAAATGTGCTGTACGTAATTGCGGGGGAAACAATTTGTTTAGATTTGAATCCATAGATCATAGTTTAGAGATGAAATATTTATATGCATATTTTTAATTACATGATGATATATTAACTTTCCCACTCACGAGCTCTATTCATTATTTTTACATTTATCTTTGACATTTTGAGATACCTACCAGTTTTCCAAAGCTTGTCAGCTTTTGTCTAAATTTATTTGAAAGTCATGTTTTTTGAAAGATAGTAGTGTTATACATAAGTATGATATTGTAAGAAATATAATGCTTCAAATTACTCATTGTATAAACAAGTTAGCAATTTCTTTCATGCATCCTGTAGGTAATTTGTCTCCAAAAATTAAAAATTGTATGTATTTTTAAGCTTTTTATTTTGTATTGGGGTCTAGCCAGTTAACTATGTGATAATTTCAGGTGAACAGCAAAGGGACTCAGCCATATAAAAAATTATCTTTAAAATGCTTGTATATATGTTGTATGCTTATTTTTGAGATCCTATCTCCAAGAATAGTAACTAAATAGGTTTTATATTTCTTTACCTCTTGTTTTTAAATAATTTACCTTTTTTAGCCCTCTGAAAATAACAGTGATAGAAGTGGCTTCAGTCTAATGTAATTTCCCCAAATACTACCTGCAATTCAAATAAATAATTGAGAGTGCTCCTTGTGAAGAGACTTTGCTTGGCCTGGACACAGGACTTTTCTGAGGGATAATTATAGAGATACGAACCTGCTTATATTTGAGTGTTCATGAGATGTATGTATACATGAAAATAGTGAAGTTCATCTGTATATAAATATGCAGAATATTAAGTTTGCAAAATCAGTCCTTATCAGTTACACTCTGAAGTCCTCAGCTTACCAGATGGAATACAAGACCAGCCGTGATGCTCAGCATGTCGATTTGATGGTGCTTTTAATTGTTTTAAAAGAAAATCATGACTTGCCTACTATTTACGGCCCAGGAAAAGGAGACAAGTGAAGTTAACACAACCAGCTTGTGTACGTATTTTATTCATGCAAGTAGAAGTAAGATTGTGATCGATGTTCGTGTCAAACAGTAGTTATTGCCGAATTCCTCTTCATAGGACCTACACCATGTTCTACTTCTACTTGCAGTATATAAGATTGCCTATTTCCTAGAGTCTGCTGCTGTCAGCTCTTAGATTTTTGCAATTTGATGGACAGGAAATTTGTGTGCTTTTAATTTGCATTTTATGGTAGATTGTGTTTGCAAAGATGGCTACAAGAGTAGTTTCTATTCCATGTGCCCTTTTTTTTTCCCCATGTACTTTTAAGCTATGTTACTTTGCCAGTTTTTCATAATGAGATAGTCTATTTCCCTATTCCTTGAATCTGGGCTGACCTTGTGACTAACTGTGGTTAATGTATGTGTCAGAAGTGACACTCAGCTCACAAGGCTGCATCTTAAAGATCTTGCTTCTTCCTCCTTTTTCTCAGAGCGCTGAACTATCGCATAATGAGGTCTGTCTGTCTTACTGGAGAGACCATGTGTGGGTGGAGGGGGGAAGGTCTCAATGAAAGGAGGAGAGAAGGAGAGAGGCTTAAGAGGGGCTATAAATGGACATTTTAATGGGTCTATTAAAAGATATCAGTCAGTTCCCTTGTGTAGACCTTATTTTAATCCAAACTTCTGTTTGTTATTTTTATTTGTTTCAGGTTAAATTTACACATTAACTTGGAGAGAATTTTTATGCTGTTGAATTGACCAGGCCCAGTGGACATCATTCATTTGTTAACTCTTGAGTTTTTTAATCCTTCAGGATTATTTTAAAATTTTATTCATGTAAGTATTGCAGATTCCTAACTTCACATGCAAGTATTTGTGGCTCAGCTGGTAAAGAATCCGCCTGCAATGCAGGAGACCTGGGTTTGATCCCTGGGTTGGAAGATCCCCTGGAGAAGGGAAGGCTACCCATTCCAGTGACAAAGAGTCGAACACGACTGAGCAACTTTCACTTTCATTTGTATAGATTTTTGTGTGTTGATTTTATATTCTACCTCATTGAATTCTCATATTGTTTATAGTAGTTTTGTTTTTCTTAGGTTTTCTAGATATTCTATCATATCATCACCAAATAGAGATAATTTTACCTCTACCTTTCCAATTCTTTTAACTTTTTTCTAATTATGTTTGCTAGTACCTCCAATGTAAAAAGTGGTAGAGATAATGGGTTCAGTTCAGTTCAGTTCAGTTGCTCAGTTGCGTCCGACTCTGCAACCCCATCAATTGCAGCATGCCAGGCCTCCCTGTCCATCACCAACTCCCGGAGTCTACCCAAACTGATGTCTGTTGAGTCAGTGATGCCATCAACCATCTTATCCTCTGTTGTCCCCTTCTCCTGCCCTCAATCTTTCCCAGAATCAGGGTCTTTTCAAATGAGTCAGCTCTTCACATCAGGTGGCCAAAGTATTGGAGTTTCAGCTTCAACATCAGGCCTTCTAATGAACACCCAGGACTGATCTCCTTTAGGATGGACTGGTTGGATCTCCTTGCTTTGGCATTTCCTTTCTTTGGGATTGGAATGAAAACTGACCTTTTCCAGTCCTATGGCTACTGCTGAGTTTTCCAATTTTGCTGACATACTGAGTGCAGCACTTTCACAGCATTATCTTTTAGGATTTGAAATAGCTCAACTGGAATCCCATCATCTCCACTAGCTTTGTTCATAGTGATGCTTTCTAAGGCCCACTTGACTTCACATTCCAGGATGTCTGGCTCTAGGTGAGTGATCACATCGTTATGATTATCTGGGTTGTGAAGATCTTTTTTGTATAGTTCTCCTGTGTATTCTTGCCCCCTCAATATCTTCTGCTTCTGTCAGGCCCCTACCATTTCTGTCCTTTATTGAGCCCATCTTTGCATGAAATGGTCCCTTGGTATCTCTAATTTTCTTGAAGAGATCTCTAGTCTTTCCCATTCTATTGTTTTCCTCTATTTCTTTGCATTGATCGCTGAGGAAGGCTTTCTTATTTCTCCATGCTGTTCTTCGGAACTCTGCATTCAAATGGGTATATCTTTCCTTTTCTCCTTTGCTTTTCGCTTTTCTTCTTTTCACAGCTATTTGTAAGGCCTCCTTAGACAGCCACTTTGCTTTTTTTTTGCTGTGCTTTAAGCCTGGCTTCAATGAGAATGCCTCTACTGTTTCCCCTCTTATCAGGTGCTGATTTGAAAGCTAAGCATATGTATATGTTTATGTTTATACATTATAAATTATGATAAATATTTATCATTTCCTATTTAAACAGTTGATTATTAAATCAAGAATGGATGCTAAATTTTATTCAAGGCTTTTTAGAATATATAGGAAAGATCATATGATTTTAGTTCTTAGATCTTTTAATATGGTGAGTTATACTAATGGTTTCCTAATATCATCATTGTATTCCTGGAATAAACCACACTGAGATACATTATTCTTTTTTTTTTAATGAGCTATTAGATTCTATTTGCTGATATTTTAATTCAAATTTTGCATTGATGTTCATAAATAGGTCTGAAGTTTTCTGTCCTTTGCAGTATAATTCAGGTTTTTGAATCAATGTTATATTTTACAAGAATACACTGGATGTTTTTCTTCTTTTAGAACAGTTTAATAGGGTGATATTATTTAATCTTTGAAGATTTGATAGAATTTCCCTCTGAAACCACCCAGACCTGGTGCTTGTTCTGGGGTTAGTTCTTTGATAAGTTTTTAATTTCAGTTTATATTTTCTATCTGAATAGATGCTAAATGTGGTAAAATATATTTTCCTAGTATATTCATTCAAGTTTTCAAATTTGTTTGGAAAGACATGAACTAAGTCATGTTTCAGTGTTTTCTTTTTTAAATGCAGCCTTTGTTTCCAAGTTATTTTTTCCTTTTCATTTCTGTGTTCTTTTTTATTAATTATCTAGTCCTCTCATTTATTTTGTTGATTAATTTTTAAAAACCATCTTTTAAATTTGTTCTATTGTTTCATTTTGTTTCTAAAGTGTTATTTGTACCTTATCTTTATTATTGCATTTCTTCTTTCAGCTTTCTCTGTTGTTATTTTTATAGCTTTTGAAGTGGGTATTTAATGCAGTATATTTATTCTTTATTTTTCTTAATATATATGTATATATGTATATATATATATACTTTATATTATAAGCTTTAAATTGTCCACCCATCACTGATTTAGTTGTATCCTACATATCCTGATAATGTGATGTTTTTATTATGGTTTTTAAAGAAATCTGACAATTTTGGCTTGTCTTTCTGCTGTTATGTAAGTTGTTTAATGAATGGTTTTTAAAGTTCTCCTGGTAAAGTGATAATTTATGCTCTTAAAAACTTGTTTATTGTCTTATAATTTTGTTATATTGTGATCAAAGAATATCATTTGTGTTTTCCTACTTTATACAACTTTTTGAAATGTTCTTTTTGACATAATACATAGTTTTCTCAAATGTTTCATGTTTCTTGAAAAGAAGATAGATTGTTCAATATAGTACAAATTTTTATATACATTCATGCATATAAGTACCTACTTTATTAAGTATGTTATTAATATTTAAGACTTTTATATACTTACATGTATTTATTTTTGCTTTATCTGTCTTGGACTAATGATGTATTATTAATTTATCTTATCAATTTTTGCATCTTCTGAAGTTTCTGCTTTATGAATGTGGCTGTGATATTATTTGGTATAGAGATACTCAAAACTGCTATATTTTCATTATGAATTATGAACTTAATGTTACACAGTGTCCTTTATCTTTGATTAATGCTTTGGGGCCTGAGTTTGCCTTGTTGGATATTATGCTCACAACCCTGCTTTCCTTTTGTTTGCAATTGCCTAGTCTATTCTGCTTATTTCTCTAGTTTTACCCTTTTTGAGGGATGTCTCTTGGATACAGCATAAGCTTGGACTTTACTTTGTTAAACTATATGGAAAAAGTAAGTAGTTGGTTAAGCCTCTTTACATATATTGGTATATCTTACTTGGTAAGTCTGTGCATTGATGGTGGAGACATCCAAATTTTTGCTGAAGACTTCCAAATTCGTGCTTCCTAGGTTTTCAATAATGTGTATTATTTTTATAAATGAACACCTATATAGAGTAAACTTTTATATTAGAAGAGCCGGGTTTTTATATTTTATGTGCATGAGCTTCCCAGGTGGCGCTAGTGGTAAAGAATCCACCTGCCAATTCAGGTAGACATAAGAGACGCAGATTCAATCCGTGGGTTGGGAAGACCCCCTGGAGGAGGGCATAGCAGCCCACTCCAGTATTCTTGCCTGGAGAATCCCATGAACAGAGGAGCCTGGCGGGCAATCATTCAAAGGGTTGCAAAGAGTTGGACACTGCTGAAGTGACTTCACACGTGTGCACTCATTGTATATATTTAATTTTACTTATATAGAGTTTATATATGTATAATATTTTTTATTTTAAAATGTTTTGCATGACTTTTTTTTCTTTGATTGACAGTAGTGACCTGAAATAAATAGACTGACGAATATTTCTCCAGCAAAGGTAGATTTATGTGGAATCAGCAGAGAATTGCAGTTCTGAGTCTGCAATCACAGTGAGCCTTGTTCAAGTCCCCCCGCAGCAAGAGAAGGAGAATGCTTATGCAGAGAGGCAAAAGGAAGTTGGTAGGGCTGTGGTAACAGAGAGCCCATGGCTCTTTACTGGTTGAGTCCTTGTCAGGAAAGGAGTCTTTCTTTTCCATTGATCTGCTATTGTTACAGGGCATAAGAGCTCCCCCTTCTGGTCTCCCAACTCTATTCAACTGAGGTTTGTGTTAATTTTTTTTTTTTTCACAATGGTTTAAAAAAATCTGTGCTGTGCTTGTTGCTCAGTCGTCTCCCATTCTTTGTGACTCCATGGACTGTAGCCTGCCAGGCTCCTGTGTCTGTGGGGATTCTCCAGGCAAGAATACTGGAGTGGGTTGCCATGTCCTTTTCCAGGGGATCTTCCTGACCCAAGGATGGAACCCAGGTCTCCAGCATTGCAGGTGAATTCTTCACTGTCAGAGCCAACAGGAAAGTGCTTGATATTTTCATTGTCATTTTCTTTTGTCCTTTTTTGTTATACCATCTCCCACCCCATAGTAGTAACCTGCTCATAGTGGGTATTTGGGGAATAGTAAATAACATGAATGACTGTCCCTAGGCAACTTTAATCCCTCTTTGAATGTGTCTGCTGGAACCAAATCTGTGATATAAATAGAGACCAACAACACTGTATGACATGATCTGGTCATTTCTATTTTCAAGGAGAATTTAAAACACTACGGTTCATCATTTCCTTGAACTCAATTTCCCCTTAAGCTGAATGTGTCATTCTTCTTTTACTGGGCACTTTTGTCTTTAGTATTCATATGACATGCAGAGGAAATGGAAATTTAAAAAATACTATTTATTAACAGATTATGATGGTGTTCTAGGCTGAATAATGGCCACCCAAAGATAGCAAGTCCTAAACCCTGGAATATACGTTTCCAAACGTTCTCTTAACGTTTGGAAAAATGGTTTTGCAGATGTAATCAAATTAAGAATGTAATACAATTATTGTATTGCTGTCTATTTCTTCCTTCAGTCCTGTTAATATTTGCTTTATATATTTATGTTCTCCTATGTTGGGGTGCATATATATTTACAATTGTCATATCCTCTTGATGAATTGACCCCTTTGTCGTTGCACAGTGATGTTATTTGTCTTTTTTTGACTTAAAGGCTATTTCATCTGACCTAAGTATAGTCTTTTCTTTCTCTTTTGGTTATCATTTACCTGGAATATCTTTTTCCATCCCTTCACTTTCAGGCTTCATGTGTCATTAAAGTTAAAATGAGTCTCTTGAAGGTGCCAAATCGTTGGTTCACCAGAGCAGGAACTGGGATCTGCCACAACATTCACTTCACTCTCCTCCCCCCATCAGAGGATGACTCTGCCATGCTGCCTGGGTTTGGGGTAGGGTGAAGGGTAAAATGTGAGACTGTCTTTCCTCCCTTCTTCAGTGCATCTTTTCTTATTTGTTCCATCCAGGGTCTGTGAGGTGACCAGTGCTGGAAACTCCTGTCACACCATCTTGCTGACCTTTTAAAGCACTTCAACCTGCTTTAAAAATAGATGAAATAAGGGCCAATTTTTGATGCAGTAATGTTGTTGTTATTGGCTTGTTGTTATAAATCCCGTTTTTCAAAAAGAGTTGCAGCATCAGCAGATTTCAACAAAGTGGTTACTAAGCATATCTGGCTCTTCATGCAGCAGGGTCACTTCCTAGTGATCTTTATCAGACCGAAACTAACAAGGTTTGAATATGCTAGTCTTTGTATAGTGAGTATTAACATTTTCTTTATTTTTCCCAGTGAGTTGTGTCAAAATGGCATTTGACAAATCAGTCAACTGAAATAGAATTCTGGGGTCACCTTCATGCCTCTTTATTTCATTAGGGGTGGAGTCATATCCATTGTGGTTCATTTTTCTTGTTTCATTTTCATAGCCATATACATGATTTAATCTTCCCTCGTAGCTCAGTTGGTAAAGAATCTGCCTGCAATGCAGGAGACCCGGTTTTGATCCCTGGGTCGGCAAGATCCCCTGGAGGAGGAAATGGCAACCCATTCCAGTATTCTTGCCTGGAGAATCCCATGGACAGAGGAGCCTGGCAAACTACATTCCATAGGGTCACAAGAGTTGGACACGACTTAGCGAATAAATCACCACCACATGATTCAAGGGCAGTTTACTTGGAGAAAAAAATGCATTTCTCTTGCATATGTTACATGAAATAGGAAAAACCTAATTCTTCATCAAAAGCATCAAAAAGTTGATACTTTTGGACTGTGATGTTGGAGAAGACTCTTGAGAGTCCTTTGGATGGAAAGAAGATCAAACTAGTCAATCGTAAAGGAAATCAGTCCTCAATATTCACTGAAAGGATGGATGCTGAAGTTCTAATACTTTGCCAACCTGAAGCAAAGAACTGACTCATTGGAAAAGACCCTGATGCTGGGAAAGATTGCAGGCAGGAAGAGAAGGGGATGACAGAGAATGAGATGGTTGGATGATATCACTGACTTGATGGACATGAGTTTGAGAAAACTCTGGGAATCAGTGATGGACAGGGAAGCTTGGCATACTGCAATCCATGGCGTCACAAAAGAGTCAAATGTGACTGAGCGACTGAACTGAATTCTTCTATCAGAATATAGAAATTTATTAGACATATACACCCCTACTTTAGGACTGAAAAACTTCCTTTGGTATCTCCTGAGACTATTCAGGTATGGGGCTTCTGGAGTGAAGAATTTGTTGTCAGACTGAGTTACTGGTTGATGTTTCTCCTATCATACATGTTCAGGCCACAGATCCTGTTTCTCTCTCCACATTGATTACTAGGATGCTTAGAAGTGTTCCTCACTTCTACTGAGTCTGAGAATCAATCCTGCTTTCATATTATAATTTTTAGCCTAATTTTTCACCAACTCCAATTTCTTCATTTATTTATTTTCATCTTTAAAGAGCTTAGCTGGTCATATTTAGGTTGTCCTAAAAAGGTAGATCTCATCTTTGCATGTATTTAAATCACAGAGTTTTGCAGATGGGGTGAGTGTGTTACCCAGGCTCCATGAGGAAACATAACCCAGGTCTTGCTGGCTCTCGCCCTTGCACGTCTTCTCTCCTCTGGGCTCTGACTCCTGTCCTCCTGTAGACAGACAAATGCTCTTTCTGCCTCTCCAGGCCCCTAGGGTAAGCTCCTCTAGCAGATGTTCTCCACCCACCCCTTCCCCATTCAGATCATCTCATGCAAATGAATATCACAGACTTGGAAACGCACTACTTCATAAATATGCTTTCTTTAAAATATTCTCTTTACTTTAAAAAATTATTTATTTATTTATAGGCTGTGCTGGGTCTTTGTCGCTGCACGGGCTTTTCTCTAGTTGCGGTGAGTAGGGTCTACTCTAGTTACAGTGGGCTTTTCATTGCGGTGGCTTCTCTTGTTGCAGCTCCCGGGCTCTAGAGCTTGGGCTCAGAAGTTGTGGTGCATGAGCTTGGTTGCTGCTTGGCATGTGGGATCTTCCCAGACCAGGGATCAAATCTGTGTCTCCTGCATTGGCAGGTGGATTCTTCACCACTGAGCCACCAGGGAAGCCCCATAAAAATTCTTGAAATCCTCTTAGCTCAGCCCAGATCCACAGGTTTATTCAAGCTAGGAAGTCAGGAAATGTACAGAGCACAGGGAAGTGACTGCACTTCCTCTGTTGTTTTGGCCTGTGTTTTGTCTCTCTGCAGCCCCAGGACTGTGCTCCCATTCTGGGCACTCCAAACTGTTTATTGCTCTTTCTACCACCGCTCAGGTCACAGTCAGGGTGCACCCGCGCTGGTGATGCCCTCTCATGAAGTCTTCCTATCCATGATTGTCTTGCCTCTAATGCACATGCTCTTCATGGGATGTAGATGGATGTTGCTCCATTTCCTGATGCTTTGTTGAATATGCGGTTCTTGAGAAAAACAGTGTGCACTGATAATTGAGAAAAGTATAGGGGTCCTATGCCTTTTATAGATTCAGAGAAAAAAAGCATTAATTAAGAAAACTACTCTTTTTTTGTTTTTCATTTAAATCTTTCCAAGTTGTATAATCAAAATATGGTTTTATAATTTTTCCCATTCATTAATTATCCCTTTTAGCTATTTGATTCAAGTCAGTTCAATTAAATATTGAACTGTACATATGGCATAACATATATGAGCTATAAAATAAATAAGGCATTGCTCCTACTCATAAGAAGTTTTAGAGTAATACTTTTTTTTTCTCACTTCCCTTGGAGAGGATTTAAAAACACTGATGTCAGCACTCTAGTCCCGGGAACTATGATTTAAATGGTTTAAGGTGGGGTCTATGACATTTTTAAAAATTGAAATATAGTTGGTGTGCTGTATTATATTAGGTACCTGGCTGATAACCTGCTCCTTCCTCAAGGACATTTTATTGCCTTCTGTTGGAAACTTGCGATAAGCAATGTACTTTATTAGGTCTCCAATGTGAATGGTGTCACTTAGATGTGGGCTGAAGTAAATATTTTGGGGGCTCCAAAATCACTGTAGATGGTGACTGCAGCCATGAAATTAAAAGACGCTTACTCCTTGAAAGGAAAGTTATGACCAACCTAGATAGCATATTGAAAAGCAGAGACATTACTTTGCCAACAAAGGTCCGTCTAGTCAAGGCTGAGGTTTTTCCAGTGGTCATGTATGGGTGTGAGAGTTGGACTGTGAAGAAAGCTGAGCACCAAAGAATTGATGCTTTTGAACTGTGGTGTTGGAGAAGACTCTTGAGAGTCCCTTGGACTGCAAGGAGATCCAACCAGTCCATCCTAAAGGAGACCAATCTTGGGTGTTCATTGGAAGGTCTGATGTTGAAGCTGAAACTCCAATACTTTGGCCACCTGATGCGAAGAGCTGACTCATTTGAAAAGACCCTGATGCTGGGAAAGATTGAGGGCAGGAGGAGACAGGGATGACAGAGGATGGCATCACAACTCAATGGAGATGACTTTGAGTAAAGTCCGGGAGTTGGTGATGGACAGGGAGGTCTGGCATGCTGTGGTCCATGGGGTTGCGAAGAGTCAGACATGACTGAGGAAATGAACTGGGCTGAACTGAACTGAAGTAAATAACTCAAAGCACAGCAAAATCAGAGGTGAAACATTTACAGCTGAATATAAATGACTGTCTCATGCTTCATAAAGCAACACTGGTGCCTCCCCACTTAGTTATTCAGAGTATCCCCTACGGACGCCTCCTTATCCTCTGCCTTTCTCTCCAGCCCTCTCACTCAGCAACCCTCCCCCAGGTCTCCTCACTGACTGGTCTACCCTCTCTTGGGAAACTCCACTCTTCTCCACCAAGTGGATAATGCTGATTTACAGGAACATTTGTTGTTGTTCTGTCCCTCAGCTGTGTCTGTCTCTTTGTGACCCCATCGACTGCAGCACACCAGGCCTCCCTGTTCTTCACTATCTCCCAGAGTTTACTCAAACTCATGTCCACTGAATCAGTGATGCCATCCAACTATCTCTTCCTCGGTCGCCCCCTTCTCCTGCCTTCGATCTTTCCCAGCATCAGGGTCTTTTCCAATGAGTCAGCAGTTCACATCAGGCGGTCAAAGTATCGGAGTTTCAGCTTCAGCATCTGTGCTTCCAATGAATATTCAGGGTTGATTTCCTTTAGGATTGACTGGTTTGAGCTCCTTTAGGATGGACTGGTTGGATCTCCCTGCTGTCCAAGGGATCCTCAAGAGTCTTCTCCAGCACCACAGTTCAAAAGTATCAATTCTTTGGCGCTCAATCTTCTTTATGGTCCAGCTCTCATATCTGTGCATGACTACTGGAAAAACAAACTTATGTTAAAAGCTGTTTGTGTTTATCTGAAGTTTAAAATTTAATGAGGCATTGTGTATTTTTGCTCTGTCTGACAACTACTCCCTGGGCCATTAACTGTCATTGGTAGCACAGACTTTGTTCTAGGGTCAAACACATATGAGGAATATGGTTGATTCCAGAGTCACATTTCCACAGGGCAAGTCTGATTTGGCCTAAAACATAGATTCCCTTCCTTGCTTGTCTGTCACTTAGAGAAACTTCTCTTTATCAGCCCTGGTGGGTTTCTTCCAAGTGCAGCTTGGAAAATGTCAAAAGAACTAAGATTACCATCTTATTATTATTTATTGATAATTGATAATGATCATTTAATTACTTCATTTTTAATATGGCATTTTGCTTATATGCTGGTGTACATTTCAACATATCATCATTTATCTCAAAGACCTTATTAAAGGAAATTCCCTGGTTGTCCAGTGGTTAGGGCTCTGTGCTTTCACTCCTGAGGGCCCAGATTTGATCCCCAGTTGGGGATCTAGATCCTGCACATCACAACGAAGATCCCACATGAGGCAACAAAGATCCTAAGAGCCCAACTGAGATCCAGCACAGCCAAACGAATTAAAAAAAATGTTTTAAATCAATTTATTAAAAAAATACAAAAACACCAAAAAACCCTAGTTAAGACCTTTGGGTATGATATATCTGTCCCTTTGTTTTGTTTACATTTATTCAATCATTCATCAATCAATATTTTAAATACTTATAGTGAATAGGACATTTGGTAGGTACAGTGTGCAAACAGTGTAAGGCCTGCTTACTGACTCTCTGAACTTCGTGCTTTGACAAGGGTACCACAGATGCTTGGAAATTTGTATTAGTCACAGATACATAACAAGTCAATCCACCAAATCTTGGCTTAAAACAACAGCATTTATATCTCCTTGTTTCTGGAGGTCGAGAGCTGGGTGCAGCCTATCTGGGTGCTTTGCTCCAAAGTCTCTTACAGGTTTTGTCAGAGGGGGGAGTTGCTGCTCCGATCTCCCAGGTGGTTTTTGGCAGGATTCACTTCCTTCATGGTTGTTGGGCTGAGGGCCTTAGTTCTTCACAGGCTGTTAACTGGAGCCTGATCTCAGTTTCTTCTCTCTACAGGAGCTCAGAACACAGCAGCTAGTGTCTATCAGAGCAGATAGACAGGAGGGCCAGGGAGTGCTGGCAAGGTGGAAGTCACACTCTTCTGTAACTTAATCAACACAGAAGTCACAGTTTTTTATAACGTAATGTCCTAACACTTTTATGATATTCTATTTGTTAAAAGGAAGTCTCTTAAGTCCAGCCCTTAAGAGAAATCATTGTTAGGGGTGAAAACTGAAGTCACCTTTAATAACTTTACACTCTGGCTTTTGTTTTGCAAAAAGTCTGACCTTTTTTTTTAATAATAACTTTATTTATTTATTTTTTGTTGTGCTGGGTCTTTATTGCTGCATGTGGGCTTTCTCTAGTTGCAGTGAGAAAGGGCTGTGCTCCGTTGCAGTACATAGGCTTGTCATTGCGGTGGCTTCTCTTGTTGCAGAGCGTGGGTTCTCAACGCAGGGGCTTCAGCATTTTCAGCTCACAGGCTCCAGAGTGTGGGCTCAGTAATTTTGGTGTACTGGCTTAGTTGCTCCGCAGCGTGTAGGATCTTCCCTGACCAGGGATTGAACCCACTGTCCCCTGCGTTGGCAGGCAGACTTATATCCATTGCACCACCAGGGAAGTCCCAGTCTGACCATATTGAATTGATTACTTTGAGGGACAGAGAGGAAGAGAAGAGAATGCTTTTTAAGTGATGAAGGAGGGGCAGGAGAGATTTCCACAGGAGCAGAGAAATTGGAAGCCAAGGAACCTGTTGAGAACTACTGCCCTTGGTTTGCCTGGAGTGAGGGATCAGAGTTGATTTTAAGTACATTTAAAGGATAAATGGGTATTTCTTACACACCCATATAAATTTATGGACTGAGAGTCATAGTCACTCATGGTATTTCTTAATGTTTACTTATTTTAAGAGTAGATATGGGATTGAAAGGGGACTAATAACAATGTGGTGTTGGAGGAGACTCTTGAGAGTCCCTTGGACTGCAAGGAGATCCAACCAGTCCATCCTGAGGGAAATCGGTCCTGAATATTCATTGGAAGGACTGATGCTGAAGCTGAAACTCCACTACTTTGGCCACCTGATGCAAAGAACTGACTCATTTGAAAAGACCCTGATGCTGGGCAAGATCGAAGGTGGGAGGAGAAGGGAATTACAGAGGATGAGATGGTTGGATGGCATCACTGACTCAATGGACATGAGTTTGAGTAAACTCCTAGAGTTGGTGATAGACAGGGAGGCCTGGCGTGCTGCAGTCCATGAGGTCGAAAAGAGTTGGACACAACTGAGTGACTGAACTGAACTGAATACCAATGTTTTGAACTAACTGCATTTATGGATTTAAATCTTGGTGTGTCTAATTTAAATTGGTTGTTTGTAGAATTCTGTAAAGCCTATTAAATCATGTTAGGTAGAATTAGTTCCAGAACAATAATCAGTGCTTCCACCAGACTTAATATTCTTTTTCATAATTATTTTCCAATACGTGAAATGCTGTAAAAAGACCAGAACAAATGAATTTTTGCTCATTTGCTATTTTGAGTTGTCAGAATATGGTATTTATTGGACTTGGAAGATAAAAATATTACAAACATTTTCAAGTTTGACATAAAATCTTAGTAAAATGAACAAAAATGATACATCCGTGCCTCATTCTTCATTCTATGGCTCCTTCCATTTGAAAAAAAAAAAGTAGACATTCAACATTGACTCTTGTTTCCTCTGTCTTGGGTCTCATAACTGTCCTTCCATTCCCACCGCTCCCATCTTGGCTGTCTCTGCTGCACTCCTGCCAGAGTCTCCCAACAACACCCCCACCCTACCCCCGCCCCTGCCACTCCCGCCCCCGACCCCCCCCCACCCGCCGCCCCAACCCCCACCCACCTGTCACTCCCGAGCCCCCCCGCCGACCCCAGCCCACTGCCACTCCTGACCCTCGAGCCCCTCCTCTGCACCGCAGAAGAGTGGTTGTCAAACAAAGTCAGATCACCCCGCTCCCGTCTCAAGACCCACCCACAGCTTCTCACCCAATTAATAAAGCAGAAACTTAGCAATCCTGAGCCAGCCCTCCCGTGTCAGCTCCACTCACCCCTCATTCACTGTGTCTGCATTTTGTTCTGGTCCTCAGAGTTACTAAACTCCAGAGCCTAGTTCATATGAGTCAAGCATACTGACAAGTGAACAAATGAGTTTTGAAAAAAAAGCAAATATCCCCGAGGTGGTCTAAGTGTGCATACTGCTTATTTTTAATAGACACATTTTCCCATAAGCTTTTGCCTGGATCCGTTCAGGTTCTGTCTCATGTATTAGCTTCTAGTTCATTCTGTCAAATGACTGAATATAATTAAGAACCTCGTGTGGGAAGCAGATAAATGCAGACTTCTCTGCTTCTCTCCAAGGTGAGTAAAGATGACCTGTTTGGCTGTTCAGCTAAATTTTGTTGAGATTTAGAAAACTGATAATGTTTATCTGTTTGACGAAGTTTAGCAGTAACACGTGTGGGTCAGATATGTCATGGTATTTAGGAACTGGACAGTGGATTGTGAGCCCGAGGAAAATTTGTTATTAAATTCTCTCTCCTTCAACTCACCAGTCCTCACAAGTATAAATCTTCTAGTTTTCATAAATAACCTGGCCGTCAACAACCTTGGAAGCCGCCTGACAATGACCTTGGAAGCCCCCCATTGGCCATGTCCTTAGAAAGGAGATGCATCTTCTTGATTAATAAATACACCAGCAAGACTTCTGTGGTGGTCCAGTGGTTAAGACTCTGCCCTGCCACTGCAGGGGGCATGGATTGGATCCCTGGCTGGGGAACTAAGATTCTGCATGCTGGGTGATGTGCCCCTCCCCCCCCCCCCAACCAAGGATAAAAAATACACCATTTTCAAAATCTGGAAAATAGAGTTATTAATCATTCTCAGTGCTCCTGGAAAAAGCAATTTCTGTGTTAGCAAAGCAAATCATTTCTCTTTGGCTAAATAACGAAAGTGGACTCTAACCTCTCCTTAACTTCGGGTCGTGTCTGAGAGCCTGGGTCCCTGCAGAGTCCGTAGGACCCAATTCCTTCTCGATGGTACTCTTTCTCCAAGCTGTCTCTGCATGGTAGACGGAATTGAGGCCAAGCTTAGGTTACCTTTCCTGGAGATTCTGTGTTAACTTACATAGTTCTCTCAGAGCACATCCTGCCTAATGGACTTAAAGTTTTCAGGGAAAAAATGACCATGTATAAGCCATAGAAATGTATCTTAAGAGATGACAAAAACACAAAATGGTACACTTAGAGCTTTTATCACTTTCTCCAGAGAGTGAAAGATATGCCTACTAGGCACCTACCGTGCACTTAGTACTTGGCCAGGCTGAATAAACCATTTATATAGGCACTGCATAATGGCAAATACACAATGATGAATAATATACAGCGTGATAGAAGACAAAACCAGGGACTGTAGGAACCAAAAGGATGGCAATCAAGATGACTGAGGTCATCAGCAAAGTCTTCCAAAATCTTCACTGTAAGAACGATTTACCCAGGAGTCTAAGCCTGTTCTCCTTATGGAGCCTGCACAGTAGCTTCCTTGATTTTTGCTTTTGTTTTTTTATTTTTCAAGCTATTGTGCCACTGCCTCAGAAATGTGATCATTTAGGCCACAACTGGCCACTTCTAAAAAGACCCTAAAGGAAATCAACTCTGAGTATTCATTGGAAGGACTGATGCTGAAGCTGAAGCTCCAATACTTTGGCCACCTGATGCAAAGAGCCGACTCGTTGGAAAAGACCCTGATGCTGGAAAAGATTAAGGGCAAGAGGAGAAGGGGATGACGGAGGATGAGATGGTTGGATGGCATCACCGATTCAATAGACAGACATTTGAGCAAACTGGGAGGTAGTGAAGGACTGGGAAGCCTGGCATCTGCAGTTCATGGGGTCGCAGAGAGTAGGACACAACTTGGTGACTGAACCACAACAAAAGAACCTAAGTCCTTCTCTATTTCCTGGAGACTCCAGATATCTGCAGAGTTTGGTTCAGCTTATAGAACCATCCAATCCCATTTCTGCCTTCAAATCTGAACTCAAGTTTCTTTGGAGGCAACACAATAATTTCTTTCCAACACTCTATTTAGAACCTGACCACCACACTGTCCTCTGTCCCAGAGCCTCAGAGGCTGAAGGACCCTCTCCGGATCCCCAGCACCACAGTAAAAGCACCACGGCTGCACGCTCACATGCAAGCCTTTCTCTTTGAAAGCTCAGGCCTTTCATCTTTCTCCTTTTCATCGCTGTCTTAGCTGGTCACTCGTCCACACTCAGTAATGACTGTGGGCTGTGGCTCACATCTTCCTCTTCATCCCAGGCCCCACCATCATTCTTGAAAGAAGCACAAGCATTGGAATCAAAGAGAACTGGTTTTGAAACACAGCTTTGCCCTCTACCAAGTGTGTATAACATCTCTGATCTGTAGTTTCTCGTGTAAAACATAATAATGGTGCTTATTTCTAAAAGGTGGGGAGACGTGTAAATTGCTTATCACGGTGGACAACTCATAGAAACGGATAAATAAATGTTGCCTATGAGGATTCCTATGATGTTGACAGTCAACTTCCACATTGCCCAGCCACTTTCAGCTTTGGGCTACACCCTAGCAATCTGAATCATTTTTCCTGCAAGATCCTAAAAAAATCTACCTTCTTTATACCACATTTTTCTATTATTCTATCCCTCTTATTTCTCTGTTCTTCAACTTTCCTTGATCTTCCATTCTTCCTGGTTCTCCGCCCTCTCTTTTCTTATGTTTCAAAGGAGTGCAGACCTCGTGGTGGTGTTTACAACATTCTTTGACAGTTGCTTTCTTGTCTTTCCTCTGCATCTTTTTAGCAGAATCCCTAGTGCTAAATCAAACCAGGTGATTTCCTCTTCTGTTTTATGCCCAGTCTCCAGAGAGTTGTTAGAAAAATGAAATTGCACCTCAGTGAGGATCTGTAGGCTCATGATCTTCAGCCTCACCCTGGGAGCTGCCTGGGCCATGCCTTATGTTTCAACCCACAACATTCCCCTCCTTCAGGTCACGTCTCTGAAAGTTCCTGCTCAGTTCCTGAGTTCCTACACTCTTGCCATCTACATCATAAGAGAAGCTTCCTTCACTTCCTGTTACATCCAGCATCTCAGTCCTTTCCCATCTCCTCCTCCAAAGATACAGATCCACTTGCTCTTTAGCAGAAGATTCTGTACCCCATCTTTCCTTAGGGATGTCATTCCACTGTTCATCTCTGCTGTCTTTATTGCTTTACCCTTCTTCCACCTACTTGCTGTCTCTTTCAAAATACAAACATATTCAGGATCTCCTCTCCTTCAGCTGACCCCTTTCCCTGGACACTATTGGCTGTGTTCTCTGTTTGAAACACGTCTCCTGGTATTTCCTGCTATAAATCTTTTCCCTCTCTTCCTTCTCTCTCCTTTCCCCTCCTCCCTCCTTGTCTCCCACTCCTCCCGCCAACTCCTTTTCCTTCTCCTCGTCCTCCTCTTTCTTCTCTCTGAGTCTCCTTTCCTCCATAAGCACATGAACATTTTTCAGGGGTCTGTCCTCCACGCTTTCCTGTTGTTATTCTGGATCATCTCATATAGAGGTCAGAGTCACAGTATTTAACAGCTGGCACTGTTGGGCACTGACAGAACAGGTACTGGCCGTAAGCATCAGATTTAGCCATGCCAGAGCATACCAGCTGATGTTAGACCTGCCTCTGGGGCATCCACAGTCACATTTGTCCCTGGGCTGTGCCTCTTATGCCAAACCTCTTTCATAAATCATAGTGGGCACACTGACTGGGATGGGATGAATGACAGGTACCATATGTTTTGTTGCTGTGGTTTAGTCGCTCAGTCGTGTCCAACTCTTTTGTGATCCCCATGGACTGTAGACCACCAGGCTCCTCTATTCATGGGATTTTCCAGGCAAGAATACTGGAGTGGGTTGCCATTTCCTCCTTCAGGGGAACTTCTCGACCCAGGGATTGAACCTGCTTCTTCTCCATGTCTCCTGCATTGCAGGCAGATTCTTTACCGAAGTCATGCTAACTGTGTCTTGTCCATTTCCACAGCATCTCTAGGCTACCTAGTCCATTGTCATCATCACCAACTCACCCTGACCTCTTTGTTAGAAGAGCTCTTACTTATCTTTAAAAACTAGATATACATTTCTTTAGGAAGACTTTCTTGAGATCCACAGTGTGCAGCTGTGGGGTAAGTGGACTCCACCCAGTCTCATCCTCATGACTGCCTCTTTCATTCCGCTTACGAGGAGATACTGTGTCCTCTCCCTGCTTGCCTCTCTAGCTCTTCCCTGCAACATGAGGCCCTTGCAGGCAGTCTGGGCTTGTGCTTGGTGCTCAGTAGGAGCTCAGCAAGCATCTACAGGTTTGAAGGACTGATGGCTCCGAGCGGGGAAACTGTAAATGATGAACACTAGCACACTGGGTGTGTTCATCTTTATTATACAGATTGTGCTTATCATTCGAAAAGACCTGAACTGGCAATGCTGAGAACACTACCTGGGCTTTGTTCAGTGTTTGGGGGAAGTATCGAGACACCCAGTGTCCCTCGGGAGTTCCTGAGAATTTAAAATCGATTGGAGGGCTCTGTGAACATCTGCTGCCTACCCCTGGTACCCATGGATGCTTCACGAATCTTGACTGACTGACTCCACCTTTCTCTGTGCTTTGCCAAAACATACCCATCTGCTTTAGGTTCCTTTCATTTGCCTCTGTCCTCCTTTCTGGATTTTTCTTTCCTGGAGTAGAAATAACAGCAGAATGGTTGAAAGTTACAGTCTCGCATTCCTCTTCTTTGATATTTTTAGTGCCTTCTCAAACCCTGCTCCTCTTGTAGTCATTTCAGTGAAATGAAATTATATATTTTTATATGTTTCTCTTTTGCCCTGTAACTTTGTTACATCAAAAATATATTCTAGACATAAATTGCAATTTAGTTTATTTTTCTGGATCCTGCATTGCCTGTAACCATTTGATTTAAGCTATCAATATTAGAGACAGAGGCTACACTTCCTAGAGACCCAAGCTTCTGCACCTCTGGTGACATGGGGGTGGTGGCCAACGTGTGGGGAAAACACAATCTGTGAGTAATAAAGCAAGAGGTTTCCTCTAGTCAGCGGAGGAGGCAAAGTTGTTTGGAGCATATTAACCTCCACACTAGTAAAAGGACTCTTTCTTCAGAATTGTCTTTTAAATTATTGTCCAAATTGTGGTTAAAATATTTCCTCCCTAGCTGTTGTATTTTTATTTCATCTCATCATTTCCCCCCAAAGAAGATTCACAATACATGGGAAAAATGAATTTCTCAAATTCTTAACGTAGAAATTCAAGCTTATGGTATCAGAGCATTTTATTTGTGTTAGACAAATACCACCTGGTGGTAATTTAAATGTGGCTTGTGGTTGAAATGCAGAGTACCTCTTCCTCTGTCCTGGATCCTTGCTGGGGTTTCCTGAGCGTGTTATCTGTGTCGGGCCATCCTCATATTCCCTCTTTCCACTAGGTCTCACCACTAGACCCTGTGTTATGTTGTCAATGGAAGCCTGGTGTTGGTTCATTTCATGTTATTAAGGAATGCAGGAAATTGGCTCTCATTGATCACACAGAGTACTAAGAAAGAACTAAGTGCTTTATATGTGCTATCCTGTTTTAATTCCCTCATAATCCAGTGATGAAGAGATTATTTTCATCCTGTTAGATAAGTGCACTGGGGTTCGGAAAGCTTAAGTAATTTGATTTGACCAACAGACAACAGAGTTGGGTGGGGAGAGGGGGCCGGATTTCAATCCAATTATGGTTGCTTTGGGAAGCCTGTGATTATTCTTCTGTACAAGGTTACATCTTACTGTATCTAGGGAGTGCCACAAAATTTAGTATTTTCTTTTTTATTGGTATTGACTTTTTTTGTCTTAAAAGTTTCACTGTGGTTCCCAGTGGATTCTCTGTGTCTCTTGTAAACTGCTTTGGAGGGTACTCTACATACATATATGCGTATGTGGACATGCATGAGAAATTAGAGATAGTTTTGTTGATACGTTAGAATATTTAACCAATTGCATTTTCTACTGAGGATTCTTCTCTTTTCTATATCCCCGTTTTGAGAGTTTTATAAAATAGTCTCTAGCTTACCAAAGGAAAATGTATTGGGTTGGCCAAAAAGTTTGTTAAGGTTTTCCTGTAAGATGTTATGCAAAAATTCGAACAAACTTTTTGGCCAATCCAATACCAACAACTGGCTTCTCTGCACAAATGATGGAGTGGTTGTGTGTGTTCAGTCACTCAGTCGTGTTCAACCCTCTGAGACCCCATGGGCTGTAGCCTGCCAGGCTCCTCTGCCCATGGAAATTTTCCAAGCAAGAATATGGGAGTGGGTTTCCATTTCCTCTGACTCCAACCCAGGGATCGAACCTGCGATCTTATTTCTTCTGTGTTGGCAGGTGGATTCTTTTACCACTAAGCCACCTGGGAGTAGTTGACATGGTCCCAATTCGATTCCCAAACGGTCCTCATCTCCTTCCCACGTATTTTCTCTACTTGCCACTGTGTTCTCTTGCAACTTGGTGTCCACTGAAACCAGTTCCTAGAAGCTGATTCCGCCCCTCCTGCACCCTTCTCTTTTGGGAGTCAGCTTTTCTCCTTTCAATGAAACCTTTCTCTACTTACTATCATTTTTGACTCCTTTTAGTCAGGACCTCACAATTGAAACAGTGAGATAAGTGATTGTTAGCAGTATTTCTACAACTAAATTACAAGAGCAAGAACTTTGGTTACGAGGTTTTATCTTTTAAAAACTCATCTGAAGTGGCTGGACAGTGCTGATGTATGGTGAGCCCTCAACAAGCATCTCCAGGTGGTTGGTCAGGGCTGCCTGTGTGTCTCTACAAGAACAGGGACTATACAAAATGGCCCATTTACTAGTTTGGGTTCTCCTTGTCAGGCACTTTGAAAATGACCAACCCAGTAAATGGGGTAAGGCCTGCCATCTGCCAGGCACATGTACATTAAGAATCTTTAGTGAGGAAAGGCTCTTTAACCTGAGGAACACTTTGGTGTCATTTAGCGCCGAGTTAGTTAGATGATGTGATGTAAATCATAAGCCAGGGCTCAAGTTACTCACTGATCTTTTGAGCCTTATTGTTCTGTCCTAAACAAACCCTGTTCTTTGCCCAACATCTGCTTTGTGCCACCCAACCCAGTCACAGTCTTTTCTCCATTTTCACTTGCTGAAATTTTCTAAGGCCTGTGTGTGCTCCCAGAGCATCTCGTACTTCTGCTGGCAAAGCACTTACAACCATTTAAATTATGTGTGTGACTGGATAATAGATCACAGCCTCTCTAGGAAGCTGTTAGATGCTCATTGCTTCAGAGGAGCAGTGTAGAGAGCAGGAAGTGAAAGCTTCTTCAACATTTTGGAAGTAGAAGGGCTTTCCCTATACTGAAATTTGCTGTTGTACTCACCAAAACCCATTTCATTTTTCTCTTGGACACAACAGCTAGATGATGTTTTTCGGACTCCCCTGGAGTCAGATGAGACCATAACTAAATCTGACTTACAGAATTTTGATGAAAACAATACGGGCCTCTTCCATACCTGGCCCGAAGAAACCTCTCTAGCAGTCCCCAGTCTCCATCTCTCTTCCTCTGCTGGCTGCATGGAGAGGGCCCTCAGGACCCAGAGGATGGTGGAGCCATGAAAGGGAAGGACAGTAGTTAATTAAATCACCACATGAGAGATTTGCTGCTGCACACTTCCAGTGAACTGTCTAATGAGGGGATGGAGGATGAGCTGGGGGACAGAAAGACCTGATACAAACAGGTGGAACCTGAAAACGTGGAGGCCAGGTTGGTAAGAGAACTCTGCAAAAGGAACACATACGGAGTGAATCTGGAGTCCCGGAACACCATGCAGCCCAGCTCAGGCACAGGATACAGGACTGTGGGACAGAGGATATGATGAATGAGGGGCTTGATCAATCCTTATCTCACCTTATTTTCCCCTCTTGCCACCGTGTTCCCTTGCAAGTTGGTGTCCACTGAAACCAGTTCCTAGAAGCTGATTCCACCCCTCCTTCCCCCTTCTCTTTTGAGGGGTGAGCTTGTCTCCTTTCGATGAAACCTTTCTCTGCTTACTGTCATCTTTGATCTTCTTTTAGTCAGGACCTCACAGTGGAAACAGTGAGATAAAAGTTAAGTGATTGTTAGCAGTATTTCTACAACTAAATTACAAGTGCAAGAACTTTGGCTACGAGATCTTATCTTTTTAAAAATTCACCTAGAGTGGATGGACAATGCTGGTATATGGTGAGCCCTCAACAAACATCTCCAGGTGGTTGGTCAGGGCTGCCTGTGTGTCTCTAAAGTACAGGGACTATACAAAATGGCACGTTTACCAGTTTGGGGTTTCCTTGTCAAGCACTTTGAAAATGACTACCACTTGTCATTGGTGACTGCAGAGGCTGACATCAAGCATCAGATGGAATGCTGGATGTCCCAGCAGATGCAAGCGGGCAGGTAATCACAGGTGACCTCAAGGACAGAGCTGCCCTTCCCAACCCCTCCCTAGCGACTCTTCAATACTTTATAAGACCCACCTCCAAAATTATATGCAAGCTGTGAAAAGAGGAGGCCTCGAATGGGCTTTGATGATGTTTCTGCTACTCTGGGGGAGTGGAAGCTTGAAACAGAAAGTAGGTTAGGTTGCAGATTAAGATTCAGAAATGTGTATTAAAAAAATTTTTTTTTTTATTGAAGTATAGTTCATGTAATCTCTGTTGTATGGCAAAGTAGCTCAATTATACACATGTAGACATTCTTTTTCTATGTTCTTTTCCATTATGGTTTATCACAGGATATTGATTATAGCTCCCCATGCTTACAGTAGGTCCCTGTTGTTAATCCATCCTGTATATAATAGTTTATACTTGGTAATCCTAACTCCCAGTCCTTCCCTCCTGCACCCCCTTCCTCTTGGCAACACTGTTCTCTAAGTCTGTGAGTCCATTTCTGTTTCCTAGATAGGTTCATTTGTGCCATATTTTAGCTTCCAGACAAAAGTGTTATCATGTGGCATTTGTCTTTCTCTTGCTGACTTACTTCACTTTGTGTGATAATCTCTAGTTGCATCCATGTTGCTGCAAATTGCATTATTTTATTCTTTTATTATATCTGAGTAGTATTCCAGTGTGTGTGGACCACATCCTCTTTATCCATTCATCTGTCAATATACAGTTAGGTTGTTCCCATGTTTTGGCTATTGTGAACAATGCTATGAACATAGGGGTGCATGTATCTTTTTGAATGATAGTTTTGTCTGGGTATGTGCCCAGAAGTTGGATTGCTGGATCATATGGTAATTCTATTTTTAGTTTTTTGAGGAACCTCCACGCTGTTACCTATAGTGGCTGCACTAACTTATATTCCTACCAACAGTGTAGGAGACTTCTCTTTTCTCCACACCCTCTCCCACATTTGTTATTTGTCGGCTTTTTAATGATGGCCTTTCTGACTTGTGTGAGGTGGTATCTCACTGTCATTTTGATTTGCAAAACAAGTATGTGTTTTTCACCACCAAGGATGAGGACTAAGATTCATCCCGACTCCCTCATTTGCTTGCCTGTCTTTCCTGCTGTCCTGTGAGCTCTGTGAGTCAGGGCCTGTCTGGCTCACCAGGGTGTCCCCAATGCCCAGCACATGGTAGCTGCTTAATGACTATTTATGAATATGTGAACAAATGAACAGTCTGTGGGTGAAAGAATGGTCCCATTCCAGTCTGTCAATGATGGCTGTGGGAAATAACTTCACATCAGCAAAAGCAGAGAATCAAGTTGAGAGAGCCTTCTGGGGGTGGATTTTTTCATTTCCTTTGAAAAGTCAAAGGGTTTCCCTGGTGGCTCAGAGGGTAAAGAATCTGTCTGCAGTGTGGGAGACCTGGGTTCGATCCCTGGGTTGGGAAGATCCCCTGGAGAATGGAAAGGCTACCCACTCCAGTATTCTGGCCTGGCAAATTCCATGGACTGTATAGCCCACAGGGTCACAAAGAGTCAGACTCAACCAAGTGACTTGCACTTTCCTTTTTCTTTGAAAGGTCAAAAAGCTAAATGTCACTGAATCTATTTCCTGGGAGACAGCGTTAGCTCCTGGGGCCTTAAAATACAAATGACCAATGAGAGAACACTGTCATCGTTGTGGAGGCTTCCTTTAATTCACGTTTAACTCTTAGGGTGCTGAGTTCAGAAGACAATAAGCAGATGCAGTGGCAGGCTTCCACTGTGACATTTGCTTTTACAAAAAAAAACATGCTTATCCATTTTACATACTGTCTCTCCATAACTCTGATTTCAATCATAATGATCACGAGAAAGTATCAATAGTACTTTTATATGAGCTGGGAATACTACTTTTGATAATGATTTAAGAGTGGTTATTTTTGATGTATAATGGTCTAAGATAGTTTCAGTACTGGGTTTTCATTTTACATGATAATTATAATCATGACAATAATTATTAACATTGTTATGGTGTGGAACACTTACTCAGTGCTTGGCACTACTAAGTCGCTTCAGTCATGTCCGACTCTGTGCGACCCCATAGACAGCAGCCCACCAGGCTCCCCCATCCCTGGGATTCTCCAGGCAAGAACACTGGAGTGGGTTGCCATTTCCTTCTCCAATGCAGGAAAGTGAAAAGTGAAAGTGAAGTCGCTCAGTCGTGTCCAACTCTTAGCGACCCCATGGACTGCAGTCCACCAGGCTCCTCCGTCCATGGGATTTTCCAGGCAAGAGTACTGGAGTAGGGTGCCATTGTCTTCTCTGACCTGATTGACTAGTTTACGATTTTATTTTTGGAAGAACCAAAACTGTAAGTCTTAAGTCTCAGTTTGGTGTCATGAAGCTTAGCATAAGTGACTTCATTTGAAGACTACTGTCTCTCTTTTAACATGAACAGTGTCAGGAGACTGGCAAGGCAGGAATAGGGAATAAGTGAGTTCCACCCATCTTCCTTTTCATACTGTTGAAAAGGTCCATCTAGTCTGAATTATGGTTTTTCCAGTAGTCATGTATGGATGTGAGAGTTGGACCACAAAGAAGGTTGAGTGCCAAAGAATTAATGCTTTTGATCTGTGGTGCTAGAGAAGACTCTTGAGAATCCCTTGGACAGCAAGAAGATCAAACCGTCAATCCTAAAGGAAATCAACCTTGAATGTTCATTGGAAGGATTGATGTAGAAGCTCCAATACTTTGGCCACCTGATGTGAACAACTGACTCGTTGGAAGAGACCCTGGTGCTGGGAAAGATTGAAGATAGGAAGAGAAGGGGATGACAGAGGACAAGATGGTTGGATGGCATCATTGACTCAATGGACATGAGTTTGAGCAAACTTTGAGAGATAGTGAAGGACGGGGAAGCCTGGCATGCTGCAGTCCATGGGGTCACAAAGAGTTGGACATGACTGAAGCGACTTAGCACACACTCATGCATGCACACACATAGCCTTCTTTTGTCTTGCCAGTCCTTCCAACACTGTTGTAACCAAAACCTGTATTAAATTTCCTCTGTCTGAAATGTCAAGAGAAATCTGAGGTTCTTTCCGTCAACTGAACCTGACTGGTACTCTTTACTTCCAACTATGGCAGAGAATGCCGTCCCCCAGCAGACAGTTCTGCTGAGCTGTTCTAGGAAACATTCTTGAAGCCTCCATCTAAAGATTCTCCTCCAGCAGTTCTCAGTTATTCAGGAGATACCAAAGTTTCTACGCCTAAACTTTCTGCTTACAGTGATTTCTATTCTCTGCAACTAAACCAACCCTGACTGAAATGACAGGATTCTGGGATTCAAAAACTTGGTCATCTTTCTAATGCTCCGTCTCTAAAATATCTGTGCACCCATCTCACTGGCCGAGCATCAGACTGAGGAGCCACACATACATTCCGGTGACCAGAAATCCAGAACCTGAGAGTGTCTGCTAACTGCTGGTGAGGATACAGGGCAGACAGGTCTGGGGGTTTATGGGCTTCACTTTGTTGGGTATTTGTGATTACAATGATCAGTTACAAGAGTCGTTTGGAGGTGATTTCTTAATTTTGCACACATTGGCAGTAAAAGGAAGTATGACAGATATGCACACAAGTTTTAGTTAGACACATCTGAGTGAATCCAGCTCCTCCATACATGGCTTGTAGTTCTCAGTTTTCTTGTTGGAGTGTGGGTAAAATGTCAGCAACAGCTTTAGAAGATTCTTGTACAGGATTAGGCGAGATAACCTATGTATATTGGTAAAACACAGCCTGGTGACTGGCATATGGTAAGTAAGTATTAAATTTTTTAAAAATAGCTATTATTTTTTAAATTAATAATTAATTTTAATTGGAGGATAATTACTTTACAATATTGTGATGGTTTTTGCCCATATATCAACATGAATCAGACACATACATGTGTCTCCCAATCCTGAACCCCCTTCAAACTCCCTCAAAAATAGCTAATATGTTCCTAATTTTTCAAAATGGTTTTACTTGTACGTATACCTTTTAAAAACATGGATGTGTAAATTCGTGATTTAACCAAGTCCACTAAACTTTGGCAAGATCGCCTGGGCCAGGGCTAGGGCCAGGGCGAGGCTGTGTCATTGAATGTTGTGCCTTTTCCACCTGAGATACAAGCCCAGAGGTCTGCATTCAGGACTAGAGGAGAAAATGTCCATTTATTTCCACCAGCCACAGTGGCGATTGGTCATTCAGGAAAGAGCATGAAGGAACCTAAGTGTACTCTGGGTATGTTTCATCCATAGATTTTTCCCAAAAGGCAAATGTGGTTATGGAAGACTATAAAAGATTGCTGATGAATATGTTCCACTTTTTTCAACAGAGTGCACATTTTGACTTTGGGGACAATTATCTAGGAAAGTCTCCATAAAACTAGTGCTGTTTCTGAGGCTATAACTCCCAGGGATCGTTCTTAGGAGAGATTCTGTAAAGAAAAATTTGAACACCAGAATGGTCAAAGGGCTGCCTGGCCCATTGTGTGGGAACTTCGTTTTCCATGTCACACACTGCTGATGGCCTACTCAATAGTTGTTTCCTCTTCTCCTTGCTTACAGAATACAATTTTATTTGGACTATCACTTGTGATGAATCATGAGGCATGAATGAAGTAAGTCAATTAGAGCAATCCTGTTTTTCCCCTTTGCCAACAATTGGTTTAGGGGTCTAGCCAATGGCATGAGAAGTCAGGTGGGGGCTTCTAGGAAAGATCTTCCTTTCTTCTGCAGGAGAGTCACCCCATCCTTCCTGCTTTAGAACTTTTCATGTAGAGTTGTGATGCTTGGAGATGTTGCAGCCATGTTGCAATCATGAGGTCAAGAGAATCCCAGAAATGAACATGGAGAGCTCTTATATCATTGATCCACTGACCCCACCCTGAAAGTGACTACCTTCAGAATTTTTGCTAAGTGAGATAATAATTAAGAGGCTAATTTGTTATACTGTTTTGATCCTGATTCTGTCTGGGTGCAATTTGATGGTCTAGTCAGAAGATAATTTAGTACAAGATCTAGTTGATAATTTCTGGTTAAGTGTTGATCTCAAATTTTCCTAATTTTACTCTTTGTACTGGTCTGTGTTTTATAATAAATGGCAAAGGAGTCTGACTCCATTGATAGATATTTCTGTCTCTTTGGAAGCAGATGGAGCAGAACGTGACTGCTCTTGATCCTGGCGCATCTCCAGGTAACAAGTTTATTCACACAATTGTGTAGGGACAACAGAGATTCCCATACTGAGAGTCTTCAGTTATTTTTAGTTGCTGGCAGACAGGGTCATGCTTGCTGCCATAACCTCAATAACTGGTTCTACCCAAACAAACCTGAAAACCAAACAGTGTCACAAAAAATCCAAATGATATATTAATGATGGTTATATATTTTTTCTTTATATCAGCTCTTTACAGTGCTTCTTTGCCATCCTGTTTTGTTTTTTTTTTTTTGAATTCTTGAAATCTGCTGCACATTTGACACAAAAACTGTTTTGCTAGTCCTAATGGCTAATTACTTGAAGTGGGAAGAAAAAAAATCTCAAATACAGACTGATTAACAGTGTAAGCTTACAAGTTACCACCCACACATGGAGCCATACTTCTTCAATGAAAATATTTTGTAGAATTACATAAATTCACCAGGAACCTTAAACTATATATTTTGGGAGAAAAAGAAGCAGGCTTCCTGGAGGAAGACGCTGGTTACCTGTATTTAACCACTCTAAAAACCTTATTGTATGTTGATAGCCTTGTCATATTTTAGAGTAAAGAATGGGCAGTGAAGCTGCTGGAATTTTTGCTCAAATAACCTAACTGGATGTACATTTTTAATAAGAAGTTTTAGAAAAAGTTATAAACTAATGATATTCCATAAAATAAAATATTTACACAAATGAATGGAGAATATAGCATGGAAGCATATACACTACCATATGTAAAATAGATAGCAGTGGAAAGTTGCTGTGTGACTCAGGGAACCCCAACTGGGGCTCTGTAACAACCTAGAGGGGTGGGATGGGGTGGGAGGGAGGTTCAAGACGGATGGGACTTAAGTATATTCATTATTTTTTTTAATTGATTTATTTATTTTAATTGGAGGCTAATTACTTTACAATACTGTAGTGGTTTTGCCGTACATTGACATGAATCAGCCATGGGTGTACATGTGTTCCCCATCCTAAACCCCCCCTCCCACCTCCCTCCCCATCCCATCCCACAGGGTCATCCCAGTGCACCAGCCCTAAGCACCCTGTCTCATGCATCGAACCTGGACTGGCAATCTGTTTCACATATAATAATAAGGTATATCTATTGTTAATTCATGTTGATGGATGGCAGAAATCAAACCAATATTGTAAAGCAATTATCCTTCAATTAAAAATAAATGAATTAAAAAACAATTTATACAAAATACCATTGCAATAACATCCTGTAAACTTGTAAAGCCATCTTCTCTCCTTTTAAGAGATCTATCGTGTTCGTTTTGAGTATAAAAGTAACATATGCTCCATGACACAAATTCAAACTCCACATTCAGATGTTCAAATGTATAGTGTGGAAGTTTCCCATCAGCTTAGCCTCCTACAGACCACAGCTACTATTTTGTGCACAGACTTCCCATTTCTTATGCATACATAATATATTTGTATAAATGGGATCTCACTCAACATACTGTTTATAAACTGCTTTTGTCACTTAAAATATATATCTTGAACATCTTTCCAAGTTAAAAGTTACATACTTCATTTTTTAAAACAGATGCCTAACTGTCCAATGGGTACATATACCATACTTTATTTAACCAAAAAGGAAGAATTTTAAAACTTTTTAAAAACTGTTGCAAAGAAATCTATAGGGGACATTCTATGTACCTACATCCTTATGTACTTATCTGATTATTTTTCTGAGGATATATTCTAAGAAGTGGAATGACTGCATTCAAAGTACTTAAAAATTTTACTGCACATCAGCAGATTTCTCTTATATTGATTTGCATCCTTATATACCAGGACCCTCTTCCCAATATCCTTGTTATTGCCAAGTAACAATCATTTGAATACTTGTCAATCTGCAAGATAACATCATTGATGTTTTGTTCTGTATTTAACTAATGACTAGTGAGGCTGAACACCTTTTCCTTGGTTTATTGACCACTTGTATTTCATACTTTGTTAATTGCTTGATCATGTCCTTTGCTTATTGTCGATAGGCAAAGTTAATCTTTTACATGGAAGAGTTTTTATATAGCAAGGGCACCAGTGGTTTGTATTTGTAGAAGTTACTTGCTTATTGCAGGATTCTTTATCCAGTTTATTGAGGGTTTGTTTCTCGTGTAGCCCAGTCTTCTTGGAGAGAACATGTTGA
This sequence comes from Bison bison bison, assembly GCF_000754665.1. Taxonomy (NCBI): domain Eukaryota; kingdom Metazoa; phylum Chordata; class Mammalia; order Artiodactyla; family Bovidae; genus Bison; species Bison bison. The sequence goes on along the minus strand of NW_011495034.1, from coordinate 12,852,014 downwards.
GTTGGGTGATGCCTCCTCTTTGTTTCTGTGGTACTTTGGATATGTATCCACTAGAACGCTTGAGGCCTTCCCTAGTGGCTCAGATGGTAAAACGTCTGTCTGCAATGCAGGAGACCTGGGTTCAATCCCTGGGTTGGGAAGATCCCCTGGAGAAGGAAATGGCAGCCCACTCCAGTGTTCTTGCCTGGAAAATCCCATGGACCACGGAGCCTGGTAGGTTACCACTTGAACCTAGTAGGGAGAGTTTCAGGAACTGACTCCTTCATTAAACCTGTAGCTCATGGGAGGCAGGGAGAGTTCTTGTTCCTCTTTGTGCCTTGGAACCAAAGGTGGTGACCCTCCTAGAAAGTGGCCACTAAAATGGTAACAAAAGCAAACCCAGCTGGCTTTCTTTTTTCTCTTTCTTCCAAAATGCACCCCAGGCTGCATCCACGGAAGATTAAGACATGCAATCTTGCTCTCTTCATTCCAGTGTTGAATACTAATGGTATGCCAGCATTATTCCAAAAGCAGCTCCCCGGGAGGGAAGCACTGGCCTCCCCTCGTCAAAACACTGGACTCCCCTGCTGTTTTTCAAGTCAAGGAAAAGGGGTCGGTCCCCAAATTTGGAAAGTGAAGACCGCAACGTTAAAGCCACTGTCTCCATATATAATGCTGTATATGAATGGAGAAAATGAAAGCAAATGACCCATGCTGGGAAGAATTAGCATTGCAATGCCTCAAAAATGATAGATTCGGAAAGGACCATTCCATATTTTGAAACACAATTAGATATTTACTCATTTATTTCTAGCTGCAATTGTATCTCATTTTTTAGATTTGTTTTGCAGCTTATTCTCTTTTTAGTGATCATGCTGATAACTGAAATTTCTGAAAGAGCTGTTGCTAAGTGATGTAACTTGAAGCATGTAATGAAGCTTTCCCATGACTACTTAAAAGTAAAAAAGTACTATCTTAAGTTTACTACTTCATAATCAATCTCGTTTTCATGTTTGTGTGATTGCGTCTTCCCCCCTTACCTAATTAAAAATTGTGTAAAGTCATCTAAAACTGATCTAATAATCTAACAGAAGACCAAGGGAAAAATCTCCTTCAGAAAAAAAAGCTTAAAGAGTGACAAGGAAACATGACTTGGGTATTCAACATTGGGTTAGCTTGCATTATCTAACTGGGTAACTTTGAGGTTGTCCCTCTCTCTTTGTGAGCCTAAGACTTTATTGCAAGTTCCAGCCAATGTTATAAGACATAAAAGACAGAGTATAAGCATGAGAAAAAGACATTTTCTATATGAATTGAGCATGTGCATGCTCAGTCACTCAGTCGTATCCAACCCTTTGTGACCGCATGGACCGTAACCCACCAGGCTCCTCTATCCATGGAATTTCCAGGCAAGAATACTGGGGTGGGTTGCCTACTTCAGTGGGTCTTACCAGCCAAGGGCTCAAACTCTCATCTCATATCTCCTGCACTGGCAGGTCGATTTTTTTTTTTAACCACTGGTGCTACCGTATAAATTGTACTCTATTATAAATTTAAAAATCCAAATGACTTTAAAGACAAATTATTAGATATAATAAAATAGTTCAGCAAATTTGCTATGTAAAAGATTAACATACAAAAGTAATTTATATTGCCATATCAGCAATAAGCAAATAAGAGTAGAAGTAGGAAAAAAATTTCATTCTAAGAGCAACAGAAAAATATGTGCAATTTATCCATGGAGAATATTAAAATACATTACTGAAGGACCTAAGGAAAAAACGGAACGGATAGAGGTATATACTGTTAATAGATGGAAAGACTTGATATTGCAGTTTATGTTATTTCTTTCCTGAAAGAACTTACAAACTCAATAACATTCCAATAAAATCCCAATAGAGTTTTTAATGAAACTTGACAAACTGATCCTGAAATTCATATGAAAAAGGCTGAGGCCTTTTGTATAAAGGGGCAAGAGAAGCTAAGACAATTTTCAAGAAAGCAAGAAGGAGAGGCTTGCCATTCAGATATAAGGGCAAAGTATAAAGCTAGGGAACACAAGGTGGTGCTTTTTTCCAGAGATAAACAAAAAGATTAATGGAACAGATAGGTAGAAAATAGAGCTCAGCAAAAGCCCACACTAATATGAGCACTTGATACATGACAGGGATACCATCATAAATCAGCAGAGAAAGGATGGGTCTTATTAAATAATGTCTGTATAATATAATAACGCTAGATAAAGTCAAAGATAAATTCCAGGAAGATTAGACAAATGTGGAGGACAGAATTTTAAAACTATTAGAAGAGAAAATAGATAAATATCTTTATAATCTCTGTATAGGGGAGGGTCTTGTAAATGCAAAAACATGATTGAAGGCAGGAGGAGAAGAGGCTGACAGAGAATGAGATGGTTGGATGGCATCACCTACTCAGTGGACTTAAGTCTGAGCAAACTCTAGGAGATAGAGAAGGACATGGAAGCCTGAAATGCTGCAGTCCAAGGGGTCACAAAGAGTCCGACATGACTTAGCGACTGAACAAAAGACTTGAAAAACACACAAAAAAGGCTGATAAATTTAATTATATTAGCATTGTAAAGCTTTTTCATCATAAGAGGTTTTAAAGGGCTCAATTACAATCTACAGACTGGAAAGATCTTTGAGATAAATATATTTGGCAAAGAATTCATTCTAGGATACATACAAAGCACCAATGAATCAATAAGCAAAAGGCAACAACCCAACATAAAAATGGGCAAAAGAAATGTGTGAATAGCCAATCACTGGCCAAAGAAAACACCTGACTGGCCAGTGAACATATGAAAAACCACTCAATTTCTAGTGAGGGACTTGAAAAAAAAAAACAAACAATAGTCAAATAATATCTTAAACACCTAAGACTGGCAAAAATGGAAATGCTTAATATAGCAAATTCTGCAAATCTTTGGAGAAATAAGAACTCTTTTCCAGGACCTTTGCAGTCCAGCCCTGTTCTAAGGGACCTCACTGAGTTTTTGTGAAGATTAAATGAAAAGCTTTAAATAGTTCCTTCTCCAGCATTAATACTTTATACGTGTTAGGCATTTTTATTTGTCAATATCTAAAGTAGAACTAAAAGTAAACTAATGATGCTAATATCTAAACAGTCATTCAAATACTTCAATCTGATGACTGCATTTTGAAGTGCAAATTCTTAAGAAAACTCTTGTACATGTTCTCAGGGGGCCTATATAATATTATTGCAGTGTTGTTTATTACAGCAAAAACTATTCAAATGAGTAGGAGGAAAATAGATAAGTAAATTGGGTGTGTTAACTCAGTCTTAAAAGAATTACATGTAACAGCATGGGAAATGTCAAACACATAATATTAATTGAAAAGCAACACACATATTGATAAACCTATACAATAAGATTCCATTTGTTTAAAGTTTAAATCCATGCAAAACATTATGATGTGTTTATGGACAAATATAAATGGTGTAAACTTATAAAAACAGGTGTGGAGGACATTACCAAATTCAAGATTATGGTTACATGCAGGTGAGAGAAGGGAATCCAGAATCAGGGGGAAAAAGGATCTGAGTGGACAGGAACTCAGTCATATTGTGGTTGCATCATCTGGACCACACAACTCCTCTGGTGCTGCAGGAGCAGACAGACAAGACAGGAGAAACACCAGTGGGCTTTCTACCACCTCAGCCCAGAAATGGCACAGATGGTTTCTGCTCACATTTCACTGGCTAGAACTAGTCACTTGACCCCACCCACCTGCGGAGAAAGTGGGACAGGCTTGCTTGTGGGGAACACTTGTGATGTTTCCCACACTTGGCCGGTGGACTAAATGTAGCCAGAGCATACACTAAGCTTCAGAATAAATAGCCTCATATTGTCTTTTTTTCCCCCTCTTGATCTGAAAATCCCCAGTAGTTCTGTTTACCTGGATTCCTCAATCGTTTGGTCTTCAATGACTAGATCAAATGCCTTGAATACCTTTATAGAGACCAGCTGTTCCTTTCACAAAATCAGCAGATGGAAGCAGAGGTTACCAGGATTTTCTTCAAAAGTGACTCAAAGAGAAAGTCTGGAGTGGTTCTACACCTTTGAAAGATTTTGTGTGAGTGTCTAGAATATTTTGAGTCTTCAAAAGTAAATGTTAAATAGTAATTGTTGTTGCTATTCTTTTAAAATAAATTAGGATTTGTCCCTTAGTGACTTAATAAGGCTCTTTGATTAGGGAGTCTTTGAATGAGGTAAATGCTGGCTGGTAGATCGTCTATGAGCTTGGGAGTCTTTGAAAGGATCATTCATCAAAGCCAGCAGTTTTGGCAAACTCTGAGCTACAGCTTTAATTAGCATTATGTTGCTTTCTTCAGTTTGGATTTTGCATAAGTTAAAGCAGCCAGGGAAATATTTTACTAAAATCCACCTGCTCACTCAGCATTAGCTACCCCTTTGGTTTTCCATAAATAGCTCAAAATGAAGAGTTGACGCTTTACTTGTTTCCGTACTCACAGCTTGGGTGCCTCAACCAAACATATGGAAAAGTAAAGTTTATGACTCTTCTTGACCCAGGGAAGTAGGTACCTGAGGCTGTTTTCTCAGTATTCTCCTCGATCCCCATCTGGCTCTCAGGTTTGGAGCTGGCCTTATAATGAAGTCAGAGCTCTAGCTGGCTTTGATGCTGCCCTGGCATGATCTTTTCTCTTTTTTCTGAAAATGCTCAAAAACACAGCTCTCTTAGAAGTCACTCTCAGAACTGCCTGGATCTTTTACTTAGTGTCAATCTGTCTTCAGTTAAGTACAGGTGATAAGTCATTTGGTTATATTGTGAAGCCAGTTTCTATAAACATAGTATTGAAATAGGATAAAAATTATTTTGATAACACAGGATGCTCTGTATTTAGCAGTTGCTCTCCCCTCTTAGTGATATATTCTTCATCTGAAAAGTGAAAGTGAAAGTCTTAGTCGCTCTATTGTGTCTGACTCTTTACGACCCCATGGACTGTAGCCCTCCAGGCTCCTCTGTCCATGGGATATCCCAGGCAAGAGCACTGGAGTGGGTTGCCATTCCCTTCTCCAGGGGATCTTCCTGACCCAGGGATCAAACCTGGGTCTCCTGCATTCCAGGCAGACTCCTTAGTGTCTGAGCCACCAGGGAAGCCCTATTCTTCATCTATGCTATGCTAAGTCACTTCAGTCGTGTCCGACTCTGTGTGACCCCATAGACGGTAGCCTACCAGGCTCCCCCTGTCCCTGGGATTCTCCAGGCAAGAACACTGGAGTGGGTTGCCATTTCCTTCTCCAGTGCATGAAAGTGAAAAATGAAAATGAAGTCGCTCAGTCGTGTCCGACTCTTAGCGATCCCATGGACTGTAGCCTACCAGGCTCCTCCGTCCATGGGATTTTCCAGGCAAGAGTACTGGAGTGGGGTGCCATTGCCTTCTCCGATTCTTCATCTACTTCCACTCAAATAGTGTATGAGATTTGCGAGTTTCTCTCTAGTACAGCAGGAAAGAGGAAGAGAAGTACAGATGGAGGTGTGCCAGCGGTGATGGTGCTAGCAACTCACCATGGTAGGAAATAGCTTAATGCTTTCCAGCAGTTTGGGTGGATTCTCTTTGTCCTCCATAGTTTCTGGAAATGGCTATCTGACTGTACAGAGACCTCCATATCTCACAAAACTTATTGATCCCCTTAGAACCAACAGAGCATATTCGGTACCTTTCAGGATAAAAAGGGAAATAGATTCTTGCCTTCCACATTCCATATTCTTAAGTATAACTGGAGCTGATAGAACAGAAGCATGTTCACCTTAATTAAGCAAATTAAGACTCATACATGGTGAAGCTGACCACAGGTAAGCAGCTCTCATCAAGAGGCTAAAGTTTGGAGATTGGAACATTGTCTTGAGAAAAATGGTTAATATGGGGTGTAAAGAGGGAGATTACCACCCCCCTACCTTCAAGTAAAGTGACAGTGGCTTCCAGGGACCACCCAAAGGGCTGGGTCACATCTCCAGCCAAAGGGAGGCTGGAAATCAGCCTGGGGCCACAGAGCAGAAGGCTGCGGTTTAGGAAACAGCAATCCCACCAGTAACGGGACAAAGAGGGACACTTTCCATGATGGGCTCGAGAGAGAACTGACCTGGAGTCTTCAGACAGCACTTGGCACAAGAGGGGTGCCAGGAGGGGAGATTAAAACAGAAAAATTATGCAGGTGGATCACCGAGAGAGGGCTTCCCAGGTGGAACTAGTGGTAAAGAACTTACCTTCCAATGCAGGAGACATAATGAGACATGGGTTTGATCCCTGGATTGGGAAAACCTTCTGGAGAAGAGCATGGCAACCCACTCCAGTATTCTTGCTTGAAGAGTCTCATAGACAGGGGAGCTGGTGGGCTACAATTCATGGAGTCACAAAGGGCTGGACACTACTGAAGGGACATAGCATAGCAAAGCGTAGTATATTACTGTAAGTCAGAACCAGAGGGGAGTTTTAAGACGCTAATAGGAAAGCATACCCCACGCCGGGAACTGCAGGTGCCAACCCGGTAATGGGGGTTCCCCAGGAGCTCACTGAGGTCTGTTCCTGAGGCCAGGTTGGCTTTAAACATCAGCATGTTCTGGGGAGCTAATGCTAGCTCACTGTTGGAGGGTGCCCCCCTCCAGCCTTCTCTTATTTACTTTCCTTTCTCTTCCAAATGCCCACAGCTAGCTAGAAGGGGTGAGAAGCCTGCCAAGCCTCTCTCCCCACCAGCACGATGCCTGTGACAGCCACTAGCTGGCAGGTGCTAGATGCCAGAAGATGCTTGTTTAGAGCATTAAAAGCTAATAATACATTGTACGTCATCTATTATTTACTTAATGGTGACTGTTCTTTTGCTTTGAAGTTACTGGAAACCTTTTCTTCTCTAGGAGAAAGGCTGTGAGACCTGCCTGGGATTTCATTCAAGGAGGAGGTGGGGCATGGATTATGCATAGAAGGGAGCTGATAACAGATTTGCAGAGGCAGGACTGAGAAAGCAAAAGTTGCTGTATGAATCCACAAGAACAGGGTAATGGGTAAGAGTAGAGACTGGATCCAGATCACACGTGTTTGCACCCTACACTCCGCTGTTTGACCTTAGGCAAGTAAGGTCACCTGGAGGAGGGCATGGTGACCCACTCCATTCTCCTCACCTTGAGAATCCCTATGGACAGAGGGGCCTGGCATGCTACAGTCCATGGAGTCACAAAGAGTCGTACACGACTGAGCGACTAAGCACAGCACACCACAATTTACTTACGTTCTCTCTGCCTATTGGGCTTCTCTGATGGCTCAGCTGGTAAAGAATCTGCCTGCAATGTGGGAGACCTGGGTTTGGTCCTTGGGTTGGGAAGATCCTCTGGAGAAGGGAAAGGCTACCCACTCCAGTATTCTGGCCTGGAGAATTCCATGGACTATTGCATGGGGTCACGAAGAGTTGGACACGACTGACCAACTTTCACTGTTTCCTTACCTATAACATGGCAATAATAGTAGAATCTACCTCATAAAGTTCTTATGAGAATTAAATTGATTAACACATAACAAACACATACAACCGTGCCAGACACCATGAGAAATGCTTTATAAATATTGGCTCTATGGGTCCAGCACTCAGGTTGCCTATTACATAAGCAAGCAGAAGGGTCTCAAGGATGACCATTCCAGTAAGCCAAAAAGTAAGTGAAGTGAATTTCTCCCTGGTTGAATCAGGAAAGGTTGGTCTGTGCTCTGCCGTCCACAAGGGGCACGTTCATTATCATTCTATAGATAGTTCAGCAGATTTCCTTTCTCTCTAGGAAAACGTAGGATGTACTTATGCACAGCTTGTAGTGCAAACACTGGCATAACTCCCTAACAAGTCTTGAAAATGCTGTTATATTTTAAAATAAGTAGCACTTCCTCTTAAAACAGCATTTAAAATTATATGCTCCTCCTCGCGCCAGGGCTGAATTTTGCTTTCATCTGCACACCAGCAGGAGGCGCTGTCCCTGAGGAAATCTAGTGGAACTGGCGCATGCCATTTACATTCAGGATACTGCATTCGAAAGTGAATGTTTAACATCATTTGAATAAGATTTCTGGTCTGTCGTGTTGATTCTCATAGTCTGTGAATTCCAGTGTCAGCTAATAGGAAATCTTTTTCGGTTCCTTGCCCATAACTTCAATATGTATGTTTATAAAGGAGGAGGGAATACAAACCTAAATTTTTTTTCATCTTTTGAAAAGTGAGATGTCTGAGGTTTGGAATCTGTCTAGCTGCTTCCAAGTATTCAGAACAGAATTTTAAACAGGAAATTTGAAGAGAATTTGACATTTAATTTCTATATCAATGAGTCATGTCACTTGTTTTTAACTATGATCTACACACTTAGCATTTAAAACCAACATCCATTTGCACCACATGCAATTGAGTTAACTAATAGCCATATATGAACAAAAAGGTCAAAGACTTTTTTTTTTTTTTTCGTCCTCTGTTCCAGTTTGCTTGTCTGTTTGAAACCAGGGTAATGACTGAGATATCACTATGCTGCTGCTGCTGCTGCTGCTGCTGCTAAGTCGCTTCAGTCGTGTCCAACTCTGTGCAACCCCATAGATGGCAGCCCACCAGGCTCCCCCGTCCCTGGGATTCTCCAGGCAAGAACACTGGAGTGGGTTGCCATTTCCCTCTCCAATGCGTGAAAGTGAAAAGTGAAAGGGAAGTCGCTCAGTCGTGTCCGACTCTTAGCAACCCCATGGACTGCAGCCCACCAGGCTCAGCCGTCCATGGGATTTTTCAGGCAAGAGTACTGGAGTGGGGTGCCATCACCTTCTCCGAGATATCACTATGATATATGATTAAATTATTATGAATACAGACGATATTACCTTCAACATGGACACACAGATACACACATCAATTAACTAGGGGGTGCATAGTTTGGTCTTCCTATGTATATTTATCTCTGACAAATTTGAGTTTAAAAAATCTAACTGAAGTTAATGACTTGTTCAAGTTGTTTCTCATATGGGCCTTTGAAACAGAGACCTAGATTGAGTGCCTTTAGTTAGTTCTGTATTCCCAAGACTGCTGTTACTTCACTGGAAACCTCTGAAGGAGGTTTTGCCTGGATAGGTTTATGTCTGAAAGTGCTTCAACCAGCTTTAATGTGGAATGACTGAGCCACCCTATAAGGTTAATTTTCTGGCAGTTTCTTTCTCATTCGCCATGCACTTATTGGAAGGAGCAACATGTCCACAGTTATCGATGTGGTGGGAGAGTACAGTATACTAGTGACTGAGCATTCAGTGCCTCTATGGTGTTAATTTCATAGAAATGCAATGGACTCCTGCACACAAGGGAATACATGAGAATATGTGTTTCCTTTAATGTTAATTCAAGGAAAAGTGTTTTATAAAACTTTTAAAATCTCATACATATTGAATAGTAAAACCCATATACAAAGCTCTTACCCATCATACATAGTCTAAATAGGAGAGACCCCAAGTAATCTACCCAACCGTTCAGTTCAGTTCAGTCGCTCAGTCGTGTCTGACTCTTTGCGACCCCATGAATCACAGCACGCCAGGCCTTCCTGTCCATCACCAACTCCCGGAGTTCACTCAGACTCACGTCCATCAAGTTGGTGATGCCATCCAGCCATCTCATCCTCTGTCGTCCCCTTCTCCTCCTGCCCCCAATCCCTCCCAGCATCAGAGTCTTTTCCAATGAGTCAACTCTTCGCATGAAGTGGCCAAAGTACTGGAGTTTCAGGTCTCACCCAATTTAACATAGCATAACTAAAGCTGAATCGAGTAGCAGACCTACCTGGCATAAAATATAATATATTTAGCCTGTTTTGGGTAATAAGTCCCTATAAATTTTCTGGGCATGTTTCAACCAGAAATGGAGCTAGTTGGTGAATTAATTGCTAAGGGTTCTAATGCACCCCTTAAGGCAGAGTTAAGTCATATAGGAATGTTGCTAGTCCCAACGGTTGAACCCTCTGACAGACAGTGACCAGAGGAAATTTGCTCTGTAAGCCTGGGTAGGATTTAAGTCAGTCCAGTTAAGCTTCTGAATTAGACTGTGCATCTGCAAGACATCAGACATAGTAGAAGAAACCCAAGGCCTTATGAAGTAGGAACATGTTACTTTTCCATTAAAAGTGTTAATCTCTCAGTAGTGTCCAACTCTTTGAGACCCCACAGACTGTAGTCCACCAGGCTCCTCGGTCCATGGGATTTCCCCAGCAAGAATACTGCAGTGGGTAGCCATTCCCTTCTCCAAGATATCTTCCTAACCCCAGGATCAAACCTGGATCTCCTCACATTGCAGGCAGATTCTTTACCATCTGAGCCACCAGGAAAGGGTAAACTCTTCATAAAGACCAGGGGGACCAAACCTAGAGCTTCATAATGAGCATTAAGTGCAGGAGGGTAGAAGCAGGTTTAGAGAATAAGGAAGATTCTCTTTACTTTGAAGGATAACTGAAAAGTCACTTGTGTTATTTCTCTGTTTCATTTTCTCTTTCCTCCATGCTTCTTGTTCATTTCTTATCACCTGTGTGTAGGTACAGTCCAATGAACATTTGTGGTAATAGACCCCATGTAAATACTATTGTTGCTGTAAGATTTGGTGTCTGATATTGTTTTATTAATAAGTAGAGTTCCAGGTCATTGCTGAGGATTTACTTGCATTTTTAGATGATTCCCTAACATTGCAGTTTAATTACTAACAGAGTAATGGCATATGTGTTGAGATAATTATAAAAGTGAGAAAGATTTATTCCTTAGCACGTCAATGTGATTTACTTTCATCTTAGTTACAGCAAATCCTAAAGAGTTTTCCTCACTTGAGATTAGTTGTTGGCAACTCATTAACAACTCACTACAGATATTAAAAAGGGTCAGTAATTAAAATATGTCCACCTCATTCCACTTGTGAATTAACTGAAAAATATTCATCCAATTTTGGTGAATTTTTCATTATTACCTGGTATCTTCAGATTGGCCCTGAATGCAGTGAATGTACCATTTATCTAGTTAATAAAATGGTAAAAAGAGGACTACATTTATGTACTACAAGGAGATCAAACCAGTGAATCCTAAAGGAGATCAGTCCTGAATATTCATTAGAAGGACTCATGCTGAAGCTGAAGCTCCAATACCTTGGCCACCTGATGTGAAAAACTAACTCGCTGGAAAAGACCCTGATGCTGGGAAAGAGTGAAGGTGGGAGGAGAAGGGGATGACAGAGGATGAGATGGTTGGATGACATCACTGACTCGATGGCCTTGAGTTTGAGCAAGCTCTGGGAGTTGGTGATGGACAGGGAAGGCTGGCGCGCTGCAGTCCATGGGGTTGCAAAGAGTCAGATGCGATTGAGTGACTGAACTGAACTGACATTTATGTACATGAGAGATGCCATCCTGGGTCAGATTACATGTGTGGTCAGGCACATACCTGACAGTTGAGCCTAGAGCAGTGCCAGGAGTGGCTTCAGGTGGGAGGCAGGAAGAGGGGATTGAAAGCACAGTGACCCTGATTTAGGCAGACCCTTTGGGGAAAACTTCCAAGCCATTAGGATTTTACACATTAGGTTTTGAGTTACAGGTCATGTTGTTTGACCAGGCCTAACTTTCTTCATATGAAGGGCTTCTATTTCAGATTTTGATGTCATTTCCAAATCAGGCTGTCCAACTCTCATGAGACACAGTTGAAGCATTGAGAAGAAGCCATTTATTACCAGCTTCCTCTTGTGTCCTGTTCCTAGACTACACTGACTACGAATTAATGTTTTATTGTGTATGTGCTGTTCTCTGCTTAGTCACTCAGTCGTGTCCGACTCTTTGTGACTCCATGGACTGTAGCACACCAGGCTCCTCTGTCCTTGGGGATTCTCCAGGCAAGAATACTGGAGTGGGTTGCCATGCCCTCCTCCAGGGGATCTTCCCAACCCAGGGATCGAACCCAGGTCTCCTGCATTGCAGGCAGATTCTTTACCATCTGAGCCACCAGGGAAGCCCAAGAATACTGGAGTGGGTAGCCTATCCCTTCTCCAGGGGATCTTCCTGACCTAGGAATTGAACCAGGGTCTCCTACATTGCCAATGGATTCTTTACCAGCTGAGCTACCAGAGAAGCCCTCTATTGTATATACTTTATTTCAAAGAACTTATTTATTAAATGAAAACATTCATTGAAATATATAGAAATTTGTGATTTCATATTTTTAATATAATGGTAGTCTTGTAAACAAATGAAATAGCTTGGCCTATATTATGTATATATATATGGTACATAATTTATTAATACAATCTACTAAAGACTGGTTAATTAGCATTTTAAAAATGCTAATTAGGAGTCCATATCCCAGAGGTAACTAGTTACCTGTTGTTATCTAAATCTGTACCAGTGGTTTTCTTATTTAGCCAAAAGGAAGTTATAAATAATTACTCACTGAAGAAATGAGTAGTGTTTAAAATGTATGGTTAGCCAAAACGACTGTACAGCCAGTCTTTATCCTTTTACGAAAAAACAAAGAAATCAAGCACCCAGAAAACATCCTGCAAACACAGCAACGTAAACTGAGTGATGCCTTAGCTCTCAAGCTCCTTTAGGTCATTTGTGCCTCCTGCGATGGAGAACTAAGAGGCTTATTGATCCTGTTTTCAAAATATTGTTGGATCTGCTTTGTAGTTTCCTACATGATGCTTTTCTGAGTCGAGTTGTGTTAGCGTGGGCTGTAATAACAAAATACCACAGACTTGGTGTCTCAAACAACAGACCTTTATATCTCACAGCTCTGGAAGCTAGGCAGTCTGAGGTCAGGGTGCCAGAGTGAGCTGGGTTCTGGTGAGAACCATCTTCTTAACTTGGTGACTGCCTTGTTGCTGTGTCCTCATAGGATGTAGAGAGAGAGGAAGAGCTATGGTGTCTCTTTCTCTTTTTGCTGCTGCTAAGTCGCTTCAGTCGTGTCCGACTCTGTGCGATCCCATAGACGGCAGCCCACCAGGCTCACCCATCCCTAGGATTCTCCAGGCAAGAATACTGGAGTGGTTTTCCATTTCCTTCTCCAATGCATGAAAGTGAAAAGTGAAAATGAAGTCGCTCAGTCGTGTCCGACTCTTAGCGACCCCATGGACTGTAGCCCACCAGGCTCCTCCATCCATGGGATTTTCCAGGCGAGAGTACTGGGGTGCCATTTCTCTTTTTAGGAGGGCACTAATCCCATCATGGAAATCACCTGTGGATCATGTAAATCTAATTACTCCTAAACCCCACCTCCAAATATCCTCACACTGGGGCTAAGGGCTTCAACTATGAATTTGCAGTGTGGGGACACATTCAGTCCATACCAGGGGTACTTTAGAGAAAAGTTTATTAAGCTTAAAAGAACAGGTTGTATGACTGTTTCTGTACCTGCCTGCAGACAAATGTTTTTTTGTGTGACACAGTTTAGTCTGACTTGTTTTCATTTAATATACAGCCTGGCAGCCAGGTTGTGGGGAGGAAATGTATAGTTCTGAGATCTCTAATTGTTGCTGTCAAACTTGGGAGGCCCTGCTCTGAATGTAACAATCCTGTTCTGTGTCTTCATTAATAATATTTCAGACTGGAAAAGCAGTCCTTCTTAACTGCAGTATAATTTTTTCCATCAACAAAATCAAACCATGTAAATACGTGAAATTAAACTAATGAACTATATGTAAAGAGCCTCCAATATGGTGTTGAGATTTTTCTTCATGCAAAGAAATCATTATTTTTTAAAAAAAAAATTGTTGAAGCATAGCTGATTTGAATCCCCTGGTGGCTCAGACAGTAAAGAATCTGCCCGAAATACAGGAGACCTGGGTGTGATCCCTGGGTTGGGACGATCCACTGGAGAAGGGAAAGGTAACCCGCTCCAGTATTTTTGCCTGGAGAATTCCACTGGAGAGAGAAGTGTGGTGGGCTACAGTCCATGGGGTCTCAAATAGTCGGACACGATTGAGCGATTACACTTTATTTTCAGTGATTTACAATGTTGGGTTAATTTCTGGTGAACAGCAAAGAGATTCAGATATATTTTCTTTTTCATATTCTTTTCAATTGTGGTTACAGGAGGTGAATATGTTCTCTGCGCTATGCAGTAAGATCTTGTTTATCCACGCTATATATAATGGCTTGCATCTGCTAGTCTCAGACTCCGAATCCCTCCCTGGTGCAATCATTCTTTATTACTGTGAGTTCTTGAACTGCAGGAGGATGGTTCAAGATCACCACGAAGAGAGTTGTCAGGCATTGAAACTGTCCTCAATGATGTGCAGAAGGAATGGGGACAATCAATGGATTATTTAGTTATCGATGACTCAAACTGTACAAGTCTACTTAATTTTTCATATTCCTAATCTGGAAGTCAGAAGGATATTCTTTAAGCATTGTTGTGCCCATAGAAAACAAGTTATTTGAAATTCATTTTTCTCTTATTCATCTTATTCATTTGGACATTCCATAAGTCTCATTTCCAGGCTTGTGATTTTAAAAGGGTGATCATTTTGAATCTCTTACCAACAGTGACAATGTGTTATTTTAGAACTATTTCAGATGCCTTGTTGATAAGGGATGAGGTACTTGGGATGTGGAGTTCAAAGCAGAAATCAAAATGTGAAGGAAAGAACAAATGGATAGAAGTTTCAAGGGTCAGATTGGTGCCTTAGGGTCTTGCTTATGCTAGATTAAAAGCCTTATCTGTCTATTAAAATCTCTGTATATGTGGAACTGAGTTTAGTAACATGTGCAGTTAAGAACTTTGTACATTTTTAAACAAGGTCCTACTGTACAGCACAGGGAATAAATTGAATATCCTATGATGAATCATAATGGAAGAGTATGGAAAAGTATATATATGTATCACCAAATCACTTTGCTGTACAGAAATTAATACAAGGTTGTAAATTAACTGTACTTCAATAAAATAAATTAAAAAAAAAGAACTTTGTACATTTTCATTGGATCAGTGTTTGAAAAGAATATCTTCAGGTGCCCTGAGGCATTTGATTAGCCAGGAAGGATTTTGCTAACAAAAAACAGGTTCCATTTTCCCCACTGGATGCTTACTCATTTGTTCAGAGACCTTATTCATCAGTATGGAAATGAAATCCACTGACTTTAGAACCCAAAATCTCCTCTCGAGTCTTTCATGTAGATGAATTTTCAGGGCAATTCATCAGACCTCAGCCATGAGTAAGATCTTATGGATTCTAAGTTTCACTTCTTGCCAAGGATTCTATGATTAAACACTCAAGCTTCTTCACCAATTTAGCACAGGGACTTCCCTGGGATCCAGTGGTTAAGACTTCACCTTCCAATGCTGCGGATGTGAGTTCCATCCCTGGTCGGGGAATTAAGATCTAACATACCTTGTGGCCAAAAAACCTAAAACAGAAATAATATTATAACAAATTCAGTAAAGACTTTAAAAATGGTCCCCATTAAAAAAATCTTTTAAAAAATGCTTAGCACAGATTATTTTTCATCTCTACTTTATTTCCTAATATTTCCTAATTAGATATAGAATATTAATGTTTATTACTGTTATTTGATATATTATCTTTGATCTATTTCCTTCAAAAGGCAATTGAAAGTAGAAATCTTCCTTTTCCCAGAGTAAAGACCAAAAGGATATCAAATGGATACATTTTTAAAACTGAATGCTCCTCTTATTTAAAGCATTATGCTAACTGCTCTGAGCAACTAAAGACATTGTTTTTTGCTTTTAGATCTCCTGATTGCATCCTTTGCTCTCTGATTACGAAATATTCTCTCAGAGTTTGAAGCTGGTTACCTTTCTTTGAAGTTTAAAACATGCATTTTCATTCTTTGCAAGGTTGTCCTTGAATTCCTTCTTTTGGTTTCTGCATAATTTCTGGTTGTGCCTTAACATCTAGTTTGTTTTTGCTTCTTCTCACTTTGGCCATCTTTTCATTTTAAAAGAACACTTTCTTCTCTATGATGCTCCTCCACCCCCCACCCCATGCCCACTCACACCCCACCCCACTACCAGGTCTGATTACTTTGTCACTTGGTCTATATTTATTCCAGGACTTTGAGAAGTTGTATTAGGTTATCTGTGGTCTTCGTGGGGGCTTCAAAGACTTGTGCTAAAAGACAGTGATTTGTCTTTTACTAGCTTTGCTTTTCAATCTCTTCTGATGAATTAAAAATTCTCTGTTATCATTATCTGATCTATTATTACTTCTTCTTCGATGTCATGTAGCTTTTTCAGATCAGTTCTATTTTCCAGTCCAAGGTTAATTTTGAAATGTACAGAACTACCCACAGAGAGTCTGCAGTTCCTTCTTTATCTAGCAAGTTACTTCTGCAATGTTTCTGTTTTCTTTTTTTGCATGCAGTCCATTCTTAGTTGCGCTTTTTAATGTATCTGCAACTTTCCTTTAGAATTCAAACTCTACCAAATTCCACTGGCTCTTCATTTCTTCAAGGCTGCAAAATGCTGTCTTAGTCAGCTTGGGTTGCTGTAACAGAATGCCATAGACAAAGTGGCTTAAGCAACAGACATTTATTTCTCACACTACTAGAGGCTGGAAAATCTAAGATCGAGGTGCTGGCAGACTTGGTCTCCGGTGAGGACCTCTTCCTGGTTTGCAGATGGCTGGCTGCCTTTGTGCTTTAAGAGATCTCTAGTCTTTCCCATTCTATTGTTTTCCTGTATTTCTTTGCACTGATCACTGAGGAAGGCTTTCTTATCTCTCCTTGTTGTTCTTTGGAACTCTGCATTCAAATGGATATATCCTTCCTTTTCTCCTTTGCCTTTCACTTCTCCTTTTCACAGCTATTTGTAAGGCCTCCTTAGACAACCATGTTGCCTTTTTGCATTTCTTTTTCTATGGGATGGTCTCGATCCCTGCCTCTTGTAAAATGTCACCAACCTCTGTCCATAGTTCTTCAGGCACTTTGTCTATCAGATCTAATCCCTTGAATCTATTTGTCACTTCCACTGTATAATCATAAGGTATTTGATTTAGGTCATACCAGAATGGTCTAGTGGTTTTCCCAACATTCTTCAATGTAAGTCTGAATTTGGCAATAAGGAGTTCATTATCTGAGCCACAGTCAGCTCCTGGTCTTGTTTTTGCTGACTGTGTAGAGCTTCTCCATTTTTGGCTGCA
>NW_011495034.1:12830899-12834756 GCF_000754665.1 Bison bison bison | reverse complement strand
GAGATACCAAGGGAACATTTCATGAAAAGATGGGCTCAATAAAGGACAGAAATTGTATGGACCTAACAAAAGCAGAAGATATTAAGAAGAGGTGGCAAGAATACACAGAAGAACTATACAAAAAGATCTTCACGACCAAGATAATCACAATGGTGTGATCACTCACTTAGAGCCAGACATCCTGGAATGCAAAGTCAAGTGAGCCTTAGAAAGCATCACTACAAGCAAAGCTAGTGGAGGTGATGGAATTCCAGTTGAGCTATTTCAAATCCTAAAAGATGATACCGTGAAAGTGCTACACTCAATATGCCAGCAAATCTGAAAAATTCAGCAGTGGCCACAGGACTGGAAAAGGTCAGTTTTCATTCCAATCCCAAAGAAAGGCAATGCCAAAGAATGCTCAAACTACCGCACAATTGCACTCATCTCACACACTAATAAGTAATGCTCAAAATTCTCCAAGCCAGGCTTCAACAGTACATGAACCGTGAACTTCCAGACATTCAAGCTGGATTTAGAAAAGGCAGAGGAACCAGAGATCAAATTGCCAACATCCACTGGATCATCAAAAAAGCAAGAGAGTTCCAGAAAAATATCTACTTCTGCTTTATTGACTATGCCAAAGCCTTTGACTGTGTGGATCACAATAAACTGGAAATTTCTGAAAGAGATGGGAATACCAGACCACCTGACCTGCCTCTTGAGAAACCTGTATGCAGGTCAGGAAGCAACACTTAGAACTGGACATGGAACAACAGACTGGTTCCAAATAGGGAGAGGAGAACGTCAAGGCTGTATATTGTCACCTTGCTTATTTAACTTATATACAGAGTACATCATGAGAAATGTTGGACTGGAGGAAGCACAAGGAGGCACAAGTTAAGGATAGAGTTATAAAGACTCAGAGCTTTAGCAGGAATATTGGAAACACAAACCAGAGTAAGGGGGAGGTTCAGAGACTGTTGATAAATTTGCATATTGTGTTTATTTCCTAAGGGAACACTAATAACTTGGTGGGGAAACAGAAAAAAGAAACACTTATTCTCCTCCTGTATAGTCAAATGTAGCATCTTTGGTTTTTTTTCAAAGACTTTATGTGTTCATATTTGAAGATATGAAGTTCTGAAGACTGATCTTTCAATTGTTGAAAAATATTAGAAATGATAGTGCAAAACAATGTTTTCTGGTGTGATTTTTATAAACCCTTAGACAAGTACTTGAGAAATATATTCTCTTTGGTGACATTTCAAACAGCATATGTTTTAGTTTGAAGTAATATATTTCAGCTTCATAAGGAATAACAACATAAATAACCAAAGTATGTATTAGGAAATAAATCCTTGAGTATTTCTCCTGAACCAAATTATTTTCTGAGCAAATTCTGTTTTCTGAAATAGAGACTGACTCCTTCAAAGAATAACTCTATCCCTTTGTCCTGTCACTAGGACTAGGCAGTTCTGTAAGGGGATGGTGGTGTTCTATTATAATACTGACATTTAGTGATTGAAAACAACATTTTTAATGAGGCTTGCAAACTTTTAATTTCTGTGATTTTGTCTATGTAACGCTCTGCCAATAAATCAATCAACAATATCGATAAAATCAGCAAAAACAGGTATCACTGAGTTCACATTCATTCACTCAACAAATTTTTATTGAATCCCTACTATGTGCTAGATACTAGTCTAATCACAATAAACCAGAACAACCTTTTTGACTTCAAGAAGCTCAGATTCCAGTAGGGGAGACAGACAAAAATAAATAAATATGTAACTAGACCTGGAAGAGTGACTAGCGTATAATTGGCTTTCAGTAGCTTTTACAAAAACAGTTTTTATTGAAGTAAAATTTCTATAAAGTGTGGTAGGCAAGATGATGTCCCCCTAACAATGTCCGTGCCCTAATCCCTGGAATCTATGAATGCTACTTGACAAGGGGAATCAAGGTCATGGATGGGATTAAGAATGCTAATAAGCTGACTTTAGGGTAAGGAAATTATCCTGGATCATCTGGAGGCACCCAAAGTCATCCCAATGGTTCAGAAGAGGAAGAGGCAGGCAGTGTCAGAGCAATGCAGTGTGAGGAAGCCTTGAATGGCTTTTGCTGGCTTTGGAGACAAAAGGGAAGCATAAACCAAGGTATGTGGGCAGCCTCTAGCAGCTGGAGAAGACAAGAAATGGATTCTCCCTGAGAGCTCCAAAAGGAAGAAACCCTGCCGACACATTGATTTTAACCCAGTGATACCTAGTTTGGACTTCTGATTCCCAGAATTATAAAATAGTAAATCTGTCTGTCTTAAACCGAGTAAGCTGGTAACAATTCGTTGCAGCAGAGATAGGAAACTAATACAAACAGTGAAGTTTATAGATCTTAGCATATAAATCAATGTCTTAATAAATACCTTTACTCATGCAAGCAACCAAGCTACAGATATTTCCATTACCACCATCATATTTTCTTCACTGAGGCTTTCTAGTCAAACCATTCTCCCCCAAACAGAGGGAATCGCTGTTCTAATTTCTATCATATTAAATTACTTTGGCTTGTTCTTGAACTTCACATAAACCCAGTCATAGAGTATGCATTCTTTTGTTTCTGGTTTCTTTCAACATTCTGGTTTTGAAGTTTATCAGAGTTGAATCTATCTATTCAACCCCCCACCCCTTTTTCAAAAAGTCTTTTTGGCCCGGCTGTGGCCTGTGGGATCCTAATTTCCCCGACCAGGGATTGGACCCACAGCTCCTGCAGAGGAATCAAGTGGAGCCTCAGCCACTGGACTGCCAGGGAGGTCCCAGTAGTTCATCCCTTTTTACTGATAGTAGTATTGCATTCAAGCACACAGTCAGGTTAGATCAGGGCAATGCCTGAAATCAGAACTTCTGTCATAATTCACTGGTCAAAGCTGTAGCAGCACCTACCCAGATTGAAAGGGATGGAGAAATAAATCTGTCTCTCTTAAAAATTGTTTTCCAGTTTTAAAACTGAAATAAATTTTAATGTACACGATGCAAATATACAGCATTTTGCAAATTTTTCACTCAAAGGGGTCTCTCTATTTGAGGAAATCAGCGTGTTACACTTTGAGAGATGAAGTGCAACAACCTGGGCACCAAAATAAAAAAATGAAATTGAATCAAAAAATGAAAGAGTTATGCAAGGTGATGCAGGGCAGGAGATCAAAGGTGAAGGATCATTACAATATTCAAAAGAAATCCAAAATGATGGCTACATCATGGTCTCATTAATGTTCCAAAAGTGCCTCTCTTTGGGTAAACTTGAGCATTTTGGCAGGCATTCAAGCAGCTTTGTCAGTAAAAAGATTTTTACATGACTACTATTGCTATTCCCATGATTAACTTCTATAGGTGGCATGGTGTTGAGAACACAGGAGGTGCTAGTTCTGCAGAATACACTTGGGTAACTGCTCTTCAAGCTTGTTTTCAGCAGCCGTTTCCCCTCCTCATGCTACATCCTTCTGCTCCTTGTCATGGGACCTGAGTAGTCACTTCTTGCCACTGCCTCCACCCACAACTCTGCCCCTTGAGGTGAATGGCAAAGGCCCTATTGTGGACCAAGCTGTCTCCTCAAATTCATATGTTAAAGTCCTAACCCCAACCCCTCAGAATGTGAAGGTATTTGCAGATAGGGCCTTTAAAGAGGTGATTAAGGTAAAATGTGATCTTGTGGCTGTGCCCTATTGCAATATAACCAGTACCCCTTCTAAGAGGGCTTCCCTGGTGGCTCAGATGGTAAAGAATCTGCCTGCAGTGCGGGAGACCTGGGTTTGATCCCTGGGTTGGAAAGATTCTTTGGAGAAGGGAATGGCTACTTACTCTAGTATTCTTGCCTGGAAATTT
>NW_011495034.1:12829350-12830730 GCF_000754665.1 Bison bison bison | reverse complement strand
GGCAGCATCTACAAGCCAAGGAAAGAAGCCGCAGAAGGAAGTCCTGCTGACATGGTGATCTTGGACTTGTAGCCACCAGAACCAGGAGGAAAGAAGTTTCTGTTGCGTAAGACACCTGGTCTGTGGTATTCACTATAGCAGGCTTGGAAAGTGAAAATGAATACAGACCCATGCAGAAGATGGGAGATATTATTGTGGCAATATATGGAAAGTACCATCTGGTACAGTGAGGTTTAAGCCCCTGCTTTCTGTTAGTTTTCCGTTTGTCCCATCTGTTTTTAGTTCTATTCCTCCCCACTCCCCACAACCTTTCTTGCCTTCCTTTGTTTTAGTTATTGTTATTATGTTTGCAATTCTACTGTTCCTCCTTTTAAGCTCTAACTCTGTTGTATTCTTTTAGTGGTTGCTCTAGGGGGTGTTTTGCATCCTTATTTTATCACAGCCTGCTTAGAACCAACATTGTACCCCTTCACCACTTAAGAGACTTGTAACAGTATGATTCTTTTGTGCTCTCGTCATATATTTTTCTTCTATGTATTTCATAAACATTATCTTTTAAAGAAACTAGGAAAAAAGAAAATAGCCTCATATTTATGTATGGATGGAGCATTTCTGGAGTTCTTCATTTCTTTTTGTGGATCTGACTTTTTTATGTAGCACTTCCCTTCAATCTAAAGAATTTCCTTTAGCATTTCTGAAAATAAAGGTCTGGTTGCAGAAAAGTTCCCTGAATTTTATCTGGAAAAAACACACACACACACACCTTAATTTTACCCTCATTTTTGAAGCATATTTTCACTGGATATAGAATTACAGTTTGACAGAAAGAGACTCACAGATTTAGAAAATGTATGGTTGCAGGGCAGAAGGGATAGTTAGGGAGTTTGGGAAGGTCATGTACAGACTTCTATATTCAAAGTGGATAACCAACAAGGACCTATTGTATAGTACATGGAACGCTACTCAATGTTTTATGCCAGCCTGGATAGGAGGGGGATTTGGGGGAGAATGGATACATGTGTATGTATGGCTGAGTCCCTTTGCTGTTCACCTGAAACTACCACAACATTGTTTTTTTTTATTAATTAATTTATTTTAATTGAAGGATAATTGCTTTACAATATTGTGGTGATGAAACTACCACAACATTGTTAATTGGCCATCAGTTCAGTTCAGTTGCAGTCGTGTCTGACTCTTCGCAACCCCATGAATCGCAGCACACCAGGCCTCTCTGTCCATCACCAACTCCCGGAGTTCACTCAGACTCATGTCCATCGAGTCAGTGATGCCATCCAGCCATCTCATCCTCTGTCGTCCCCTTCTCCTCCTGCCCCCAATCCCTCCCAGCATCAGAGTCTTTTCCAATGAGTCAACTCTTCG
>NW_011495034.1:12796221-12829250 GCF_000754665.1 Bison bison bison | reverse complement strand
GGACTCTCAAGAGTCTTCTCCAACACCACAGTTCAAAAGCATCAGTTCTTCGGTGCTCAGCCTTCTTCACAGTCCAACTCTCACATCCATACATGACCACTGGAAAAACCATAGCCTTGACTAGACGGACCTTTGTTGCAAAGTAATGTCTCTGCTTTTGAATATGCTATCTAGGTTGATCATAACTTTCCTTCCAAGGAGTAAGCATCTTTTAATTTCACGGCTGCAGTCACCATCTGCAGTGATTTTGGAGCCCCCCAAAATAAAGTCTGACACTGTTTCCACTGTTTCCCCATCTATTTCCTATGAAGTGATGGGACCGGATGCTGTGATCTTCATTTTCTGAATGTTGAGCTTTAAGCCAACTTTTTCACTCTCTACTTTCACTTTCATCAAGAGGCTTTTTAGTTCCTCTTCACTTTCTGCCATAAGGGTGGTGTCATCTGCATATCTGAGGTTATTGATATTTCTCCCGGCAATCTTGATTCCAGCTTGTGTTTCTTCCAGTCCAGCATTTCTCATGATGTACTTTGCATATAAATTAAATATACTTATATGCAGAGTACATATGCAGGGTACTTATATGCAGGGTGATAATATACAGCCTTGACATACTCCTTTTCCTATTTGGAACCAGTCTATAAAAAGTTTAAAGTTTGAAAAAAAAAAAAAAAACTATAGTTTGCAAGGTTTTTTAAATGTTCTTTTGCTATGGGTTGATTTGTGTGTCTCTCCACCCCTCCTATCTGCTCCAGATTCCTTTGTTGAAGTTTCCATCCTCAGTACTTGACCTTATTTGAATATAGAGTCTTTACAGACGTAATCAAGTCAAATTCTATCATTAGGGGAGCCTAATCCAATATGATGGGCCTCCCTGGTGGCTCAGATGGGAAAAAATCTGCCTGCAATGCAGAAGACCCGGCTTCAACTCCTGGGTGAGGAAGATCCCCCGGAGAAGGAAATGGCAACCCACTCTAGTATTCTTGCTGGGAGAATCCCACGGACGGAGGAGTCTGGCAGGCTACAGTCCACAAGGTTGCAAAGATTCGGACGTGACTGAGTGACTAAAACACACACCCCAATGTGATATGGTGTCCTTAAAAAGAGAGAAAATGTAGATAGACAAGCACAGAGGGAAGACATTGTGAAGACGAGCCAGGAGAAGGCAGTCATCTGCAACCAGAAATAGAGACCTGACTAGACCTCCCTGCATAGTCCTCAGAGACAATCAACCCTGGCAAGGGACCAACCAACCCTTGATTCTGAACTTCTTGCTTCAGCACTGTGAGACAATAACTTTCTGTTGTTTAAGCCATCCCATCTATGGTACTTTGTTATGGCAACCCCAGCAAACTAAGACACTTCTTTTCACTTTAAAGATCTTGTTCCACTTTCTTCTGGCCTCTGAATCTTTTCTAACGAGAAGTTAGTTGCTATGATTATTTCCCTATATGTAATGTTTCTTTTTTTCCCTCTGGATACTTTTTAAGATTTTATTTTAATCTTTGATTTTCAGTAGTTCGAAACTTACAGGGCCCAGTGATCCTGCTTGGAGGTTACCTGTAAATTAATTTTGTCATCCAATTTGGATACATTTTTTCCATTACGTCTTAAAATATTTTTTTCTGCCTTATTCTTTTTCTCTTCCCTCTGGACTTCAATCATCAAAGGAAATAATAAGACTCTTTTCATTTTTTTCCAATATTTTTTATTTCGGTTTTTCAATTTGAATAATTTCCATTTATCTGTTTTTAGGATTTAGTTCTTTTTTGTATTTTAATTCTTTTCTAAATCTTTTTCCATTCATTTAGTTCTTTTTAAAATATATTTTCCATTTCTCTGCTGAGACTCTCCATCCATTTATTCTATCATTGTCCATATTCTCTTGAACAAATTTACAGTAGCTTTTAAGACCCTTTATCTGCTAAATCCAACATCTGGATCATTTTGGAGTCTGTAGCTATCGTGTGCTTTTTTGTGTGATTGTGGGTCACATTTTCCTTCCCCCATCACTAGGAATTTGTATTATCTGCAGGACATTTTAGGTAGCAAATTGTGAGGAGTCAGAAATATATTAAATTTTGTTCTGGCAAGCAGGTCAATTTACTGGTGAATCCTTTTGATATATTTTGCTTTTGTCCTGTCCTGGGCAACTTTTATTCTTGGGAGTGCTACTTACTCGTAAGCCTTTCTGGGTGGTACTCGAAAGCCCAATGCTCAGCAAGGTCTCAGCTCTGGCATGGCTGGATTCCAATTCCTCCAAGAACAGCCTGGGAGTATTTCCATTCAGCCCTCTGACACCCAGTGCTTGTTCTCTGCTACACCCTTGGAGTCTTATGTTGCTTGTGTCTGTCCAGCACCCAGACAAGTACGCCAGGGTACTCAGCATATAAGTATGTGGGGACCCCTCTGTACTGCTTTCTCTTAGCTGTCCCATGACACGTGCATTCCAGCCACCTCAGCAGCCTCAAGGTACTCTGCCTCCTCGGATCACTGAGATCTTTATTCTCCTCCCAGGTTCCACATTTCTGGGTGGTCAGGAAACTGCCCCAAGGAAGAAAACTGCAGTCCAGGTGCAGCTCACTTTGTGTTTCCTGTCTTTCAAGCATCAAACCTCTGCTATTGTACAATTCCTGAAAAAAGTTTTTCTTATTTGTCCTGGTTTAGAGTTGTTCTTGGTAAGAGAATAATTCCAATACCACTTAATCCACCGTAGCCCAAAGTGGAAGTTCAACACTCAAAACATTTTTATGCATAAATGAATGAATTTGACTTTGCCTTCCTAGTGTTCAAATCTGGCACAATTGGAGCTTAATAAATGTTTGTGAGATAAATTTCTAAGGTTTCAAAGAAAATCTGCCCTTAAACTCCATTATTGGTCCACTAAAATGTGGAAGATAGGAGTAGCAGAAGGTACTAAGTGTTAGTATGGAACTTTTTTTTTCCCTGATTTTTAGTTGGCTTGCACTTTGTGCAAATGAAATATTTCTGTATCCAGAGCTGTTTTATTGGTAAACTCTACAGAGGAGATTCCTCTACAGAGGAACACTGACACAGTGCAAGTTACTTTCTAGGTGGAAGGAAAATTGACGTCTGCAGTAGACTTGGCTGGGAAGAAGCAACCATGTTGTTGAGATCAGATGAAACATAATTTTCTGTGAGGAATAAGAAACAGTGAGTTGTTAAGAGATTCATATCTTATTTGATTGGGGATGTCATCATCAGCTTCCCAAGGAGCTTTATGAAGAGGGCGACCCTCTCTCCTTTTTACCTTGTTTTCTGAGGGATTTTTTTGTGGTTTCTTACCAGACCCAGCTGGGTCTAAAGAAGACAAGACCAGCTGGGGGAATCCTTCTACAATTGGGTCCTACAGGTCCATTCTGTGTCACCAACTAGGGTGGGAGGGGCCAGCATCAAGCTTATTCCTCAGTGGAAGTCTACCACTTTGAATAGCATGGTGACACCTCAACTTTATGCTAACAGAATAAAATGTTCATTGCTTCAAGTTTCCATAATGATAAAATTTTCACTTTTCTTCTTTTCAAACTGAGATTCCCTCCAGAATATCATTGGG
Source organism: Bison bison bison (assembly GCF_000754665.1). Taxonomy (NCBI): domain Eukaryota; kingdom Metazoa; phylum Chordata; class Mammalia; order Artiodactyla; family Bovidae; genus Bison; species Bison bison. Next base: position 12,825,676 of record NW_011495034.1, on the reverse strand, counting down.
GGAATCCACTGTGATTTATTGTCATAGCTTTGATACCCACTCTTTTCCTTTAACCCTTTTACTCCAATTCTCTGCGCATCACATGGAGATACAAATCTTTGTTCTTGTTTCCTAGAGAAACAAAGAGGCAGCAGAGTTAAAATTTGCTAATAAATCACATGATCATCTGTAGTATGAATTTTTATTTAAAGACAGAACTAGAAATATGCAGATCTCCCTAGCTGCCTGAGTCCTGACACTTCCTCCTTTGGAGAATTAATTTGATTCAAGACTCTGGAAAGCAAGAAGATGAATTAGTTATTAATAAGATTGATTTATGCAAAGGAAGCCACAACAATGAATACATTGTGCATTATGCAAAGCAGAGGCAATGTACTTCAGAACAAGAGTCACTTGAAATCTTAATTACAGGTTATATATTGAAGTACATGGCAATGACAATGTCCTGCATTTAACCTCAGAGATATCAAATGAAAACCAGGTTTGAAAGAAATGTTTAAAAGAGTTATTAAAAAATCACAACACCTAAATCGTTATGAATTTATATGGATTTCTTGACTTAAATGTGATGAGATGACACGTGATAGAGGACAGCTGAGCACATTTGACATGTGCCTTTCTGCTCCACAACACACCTTATATGCTTAATGAGGATGTAACCTTCTCTATTATAATACAGCGCACATCCCAGCGGGGAGGAGGCAGCCATTAATACACAGCTGTTGGCTTCTGTGTAATAGAGATATGGAACAAAACAGCCTCTATTTTGCTGTTGCCTTTTTTTTGAAACAGCAGTGAAATTTCCTACAATAATAGTAATGATAATAATCTCTTACAGTTACTCAGTGATTTACAGTATGCAAAGCTTTTGGAGATAAAAAATAACAGTGGCTACCAGTTGTTCACTGTGTTTCAGGCACTTTCTTAAATGCATCACATCTACTGTCAGCTGAACTCTTAACAGCCACTCTAGGAGGTAGCCTTTGTTTTTTTTTGTTTTTGTTTTTTGTTTTTTTTGTCATTTTCCAGATGAGAAACTGAATGCTGAGAGATGAAGTGACTTAACTAAGATCATGTAACTTGTTAAGAGGTCAGAGCTGAGATCTGTGTGACTGCAAAATCCATCGTTAGATGTCACAAATAGATTTTAACGTTAAATACTTACAGCTGCTCCCTGCCGTGCTCCCAAAGTGTTATGATTTGAAAAATAATGTATTTACATAAAAGGACAAAAAATGGAAAAAGCTGTTGTCTGGTTAAATTTTCTTCTCTTCATTTGCTTAATTTTCCTCATATCTTCAACAGGCCCATATACCATCACCTCAGACAGAGCCCACCCTTCTTCAGCATGTGCTCTTGCTGTCTGTTAGCCTATAAGAGCTTCTGGCTACCCAGTCATGAGACAGCTGTGTTCAAGAGGGGATTCTGTTCTTCCATCATAAATATTTTACTCTGTGTGTGTGTGTGTCTGTGTGTCTGTGTGTGTGTGTGTGTGTGTGAGGGGAACACAGGAGAGAGTAATTAGATCCATCGGGAACCAAGTTTAACTAGCTCACACACAAAGTGAGCAATCTGTTTTTTTCTGCTGCAATAGTGGCGGCTCCTGTGCACTACTTTTGAGATTTTGTTGAGCTATGCCTGGTATTCATTCAGTCACTAAATAATACTTAAGCAACTTACTCTATGCCAGGTTCTGTATTAGAGGCTGAGAATACAGCTAAAAGTATAGGTACGTTATTCCTTTCCCTCATGAAGCTTTTAGTCCAGTTGGGAAAAAAGATAATACCTATGACAACAGAGTGTGGAGAAGGAGATTTTGAAAATAGTGACCAAGTCAGAGGCCAGCAGACGACTAAGTAGCTTTGGGGAGCGGAGGAACATTGGCTCCCAACTCCTGATGTTTCCATCCTTGTTGGGGTACATGAATTTGCATAACTCCAGCATCTTTCAGTTTTTATTCCCGTCTCTGGATGTCACTATTGTTTATCATCGCTCTTTTTCTCTACCCTTCCCCATTCAATCTTACCTGATTAGGGAGTTTGGGAGGAAGATCCAGACACAGATACACATATAGTCCCATTCCTTCCACTTCCTTTCTTTTTGGGAATGCCTGCCCATGGAAGTACATGTGTACACACACACACACACACACACACACACACACACACACAAACTCACACACACACACACACTCACATACACACACACACTCTTGTCTGCCCCTCCATACTGCCCTCTGGGAAGGTCTGTGAATTTCAGCCCTGTTGAGACCAGGTGGGTGAGTCTATCTAATTCTGTGGTACAGTATTAGAAACATATTTTTGCTCCACATTTAAGCCACATTCTTTCATATCAACTTAAAGACTAATAAAGGTGATATTTTAACCCTAATGCAGCTTACTCTTTTGCATTATTTCTCAAGTAGCTCAGAAAGCTATATGAGTGGGAAAGACTGGTATAAATTATTGAGTTCTTGTACTGATTATAACAAGTATCTTTTAAAGCATCTCTGTTTTAGAGAGGAGGTCCAAGAAACACTGAATTATTCTCATAACCTATTTGTAAATATGATTACTGTTATTTCCTATAGCAAAGTCATTTGAATAAAAGTAGTGCTGAAATGAAATTGTTGGGAGTTCAATTATTAATATAGAATTCCTCTGACCTTTACTACATATATAATTATTAATGATAAATTTAATTTGGGCTCTTTTATAAATGAGTTTTCCTCATTCTATAATATTAAGCCACAGAAATTTATTTTGGTTAAAAAAATAATTATATAACATTTATACAGAAAAGTGTATGAGCTATAAATGTCCACTAACATGAATTAAGTTATTTAATTCTTTGAGTTATCACTGGCCATCCACTGTTCAAAATGCAAATTCTGGTGAGGAAAAGAATATGATGATTTTGCTTTTATATTTGTTGATTTGGTAATAAAATCGAGGAAGCTCTGACATCCACTAATATTTTGGCTCCCCTTTCTCTTCCTAGCCATGCAGCAATGCAGACGCCTCCCAACGTGTGAACTACCTCTTATTGACTGGGTGGGGGCTCTTACCTCATCCTCATCTGCCCTCATGCATGTGTAAGTATATGAAGGTCCATAGAGAGAAGCTGTCAATCTGATGATATTTTTAAATTTCTTTAGGGACTTAGGAGGATTGGAGGGAAAAAAGGGAAATTTTAATCACCTTTATTTTTTTTTTTCATTTTAAATGATTTGAGTTAAATTTCAAAGATGAATCCTCCAGCTCACTTCTGGAGAGCTGCAGCTTTGCTTGATTAACTCTAATCTAAATACAATCAACCCTTCTTCTAAACCAGACACACACACATTTTCCCCACATAAATTTGCATGTACTAAATGTTCCTTTAACCACTTATTGAATGCTTAGTAAGACCTTTCCAGGGACTTAGAAATGCAAAAACGAACCCGAAACAGAATTAGGACAGAGTGATCAACTCTAGAGTAAATTTTGGAAGTAAATTTGGGAGCACAGAAGTGTGTCCCTGCTTAATCCCTCAGTCGTGTCGGACTCTCTGTGATCCCCATGAACTGTAGCCCGTCAGGCTCCTCTGTCCGTGGGATTTTCCAGGCAAGAATACTGGAGTAGGTTGCCATTCCCTTCTCCAGAGAATCTTCCCGACCCAGGATCAAGCTCGCGTCTCCTGAGAAAGTGCTAAAGAGCCAATAGAAAAGACTACACAATTAAGAGAGTGTGGGAAACAGTCTGGAAGGAGAAGAGTTTATTTACAGGGGATTTGGGAGTTCGAGGGGCACAAAGGAACAGGTAAAGGTGAAATTCAGAGGTGAGGAGATAGGAACGGGGACAGACAGTTAGGTGGAAATGAGGGTAGGGTGAAGGATGGAGGATCCTAAGGCTTACATTTTGGATGACTAGGCTGTGTGACATGAAGAGAATTAACTGGTTCCAAGTTTTCAAAATTAATTACAAGCAAATGCTATTTTGGACATATCTGAACTTCAACAACTTTTTAAATATTTATGGGAATGCTATTAGGGTCAATTCTGCTCGCTACCCGGCTTCCCAGGTGGCGCGGTGGTGAAGAACCTGCTAATGCAGGAGACAAAAGAAATGCGGGTTCGATCCCTGGGTAGGGAAGGTCCCCTGGAGGAGGGCATGGCAACTCATTCCAGTATTCTTGCCTGGAGAATCCCATGGACAGAGGAGAATTGGGGGCTACAGTCCACAGGGTCACAAAGAGTTGGACAAAACTGAAGCGACTCAGCACGCACGCACGCACGCACTGCCCGTTACCAATTAGAAGGGAGAAATGTTGAAGGGAGAGAATGACAGGAAAAGAGTTCGTACATCAGGAAGTCAGAAAATGCATTTCTCTAATACCTGGGTATTGGAAAAGACCCTGATGCTGGGAAAGACTGAAGGCAGGAGGAGAAGGAACGACAGAGAATGAGACGGTTGGATGGCGTCACCAATTCAATGGACTTGACTTTGAGCAAGCTCGGGGAGTTGATGATGGACAGGGAAACCTGGTGTGCTGCAGTCCATGGGGTCGCAGAGTCAGACATGAATGAGCGACTGAACTGAACTGAATACCTGGGTGGTGATCATTAGAGCTACTCTTTCGTAATATGTGAATATGATTTTACATTGTTTTCAAATTTTGGTTCTGTGCTCTTTTTTTCTAAGTAATATGGAAACTATTACACTTTAGGAATCATACTTTGTAATTCCTTTATTTACTCCCCCATACATCACTATATAGTACAGAATGTTACATGTTTTGTTATAGCTATCAGTTATAGCTATCACTTTTGGGGAGAAACTTTTAAAATCATCCTTCGTTATAACCTTATATTTAGCTACTTAATACATGTTTGTTGGAGCTACAAAACCAGAAGTAACTTGGACAGTGGAGGCTCAAGCGTTGCTATGGTCTATGAACCCATGGAAGGCCAGAGAACACATATCCTTTCCTGGCATGGAAACCAAATGAGTCTACATGAACATTCACTCCTGTTGCCCTGGGCTGCAAATATCCAGCACAAATGCTTACATCTCCTCTCCACCCCAAAGAGAGCATTCTCTGTGAAATAACAGAATATGCCAAGAACTGTCAAAGCCAACAGCCATAGATGTTAATGATTTTTCTTGATTTTTTCCCCCTGCAAGTCTAGCTTCAAAAGGCTTTAGAATAGCAGTGGAGTGTAGGTTTTCTTTTCTAGGTGACACTGTCAGCCTTAATGTGTGTCTTGTTGATGTGGAAAAGGAAAAAAAATCCAGACACTAAGTATTTTCTGTTATTTGCACATTTGCCTCTATATGTTTTACTTTGTGCGAAAACTGTTGTTAACACTTCATGATCTCCAGATCCCAGAAGGGATATTTTTAATGAACAGAGAAGCAAGCAATATGGTGCTGAGTGACGATTACTTAGCAATGATGTTCAGTTTTTTAAATGATTTTTAAACACAATTTAAAAATAGTTGTAGATTTACAGAAAAATTACACGGATAGTACTGAGTTCTCATACAATTTTTTCCCAGTTCTCCCTGCTATTAACATCTCACATACCAACATCTGAACCAATGTTGGTATATTATTATTATCTAAAGTACACGCTTTGTTCAGAATTCCTTAATTTTCCCTAATGTCCTGATTTATTCCAGGACCTCATTCAGGATACTGCATCACATTTAATCACCCTTTCTCCTTAGGCTACTTTTGCAGGTTGGGCATTTGTACCAAGTAATAGGAACTAAGATGAATGAGCCCTTAGTGGGTGGATTTACATTAACTGGGCTAGACGGTGGGCTGTGTTCATGTTTGCTGTTGCTACAGGTGTCAGAGCCTTAACATTTCTTTAGTGTCCTTGTTCTTGTCTCCCTTCCTGACTTGAGGCTTCCCTAAGTCCTCGCCCTCAGAGATAGTCTGTGTCCCACAGCTCTTTCAGCTGCACTCAATCCACTGATACTAAATTGGAGCCCTGTGGGTGTTGTGATAAAACCTGGAAGTGAAATAGCATTCTATAATCTTATGATTAAATCTCAGTCTTTCAGTGTGCTGTGACTTTCCCAAATATTTCTCAATGGTGAAATTCTCCCATGCCAATCCTGCTTCCAACTCCCTTCTCTCACTGCGATATTGCCAATTTATTTCCCCGAAGCTCTGATCTCTAGAGTGTGCTTTTCCCCCTTTTGTCGAGTCCTTTCAACAAATACTTGTTTGGCATCTACTGTGTTCCAGGCACTGCTTTGTCACTGGGGAAATGATTTAATATTGAGAAAAAAGTTGATGTTGCAGGAGAAATTAAGGATACTATCTGGAATGATGTCCTCGATTAAGAGGTAAGAGGATGTAACTTAATTTACAAGTGGAGAGATTGACTTTACACAGGAGCTTGCACACTGGACGCTAGGAGCTTGTAACAGGAAGGAAGCAGTAATTTGGCCCAGATGCAAGTAGTTTGGTTGATTTCGCCTCATAACGGACTGAAGCCAGGAAAGCCATCAGAAACAGATAATTCCTTTCTCTTTCTCTGATTCTTGGGCATCGTGGTTTCTTGTAACTCTTCGTGTTTGCTTCATTCTCCATTCTCTTTGAAGTCTGATATGCAATCCTTAAGCAGGGCTATGATAGGAAAAGGCTCCACCATAATTCTTTCAGGTCATCAACCTAAGAGCTTAAAGCTGCTATTCGGTTTCAATGATAAACTTCTGGAAGAGAGAACCGCACCATTTTCCCATCTGAGGTCAGCGGTCTACCATGGCTTCAGTTATTTACAGTTGGCATTTTGCCCCACTGCTCACTTTGCAGGCACTGTGAAGACCCTCTCTCTGAGAAGCACATATAAGCAGGTTCTAAAAGGGGATGTGGAGTCTAGCTCTGTGTGTGTGTGTGTGTATCTGTGTGTGCACAGGTGGGCAGGGCGTGCATGTAAAACATCCAAAGTCAATCTGTATCTTTCATTTATCATCCTTAAAAATACCTATTGCTCTGCTCAAGTGCATTTAGAATCTCATTTTGGAATTAAGAACCCAAGGAAAAGGAAATTGTATTTTAAATTATGGCTTGAATTATTAATGCATAGTTTAAATTAGCATAGTTTAAGTTACTGGTGTGCATTCTCTTACTAAATTTAAATTCCTCACTTAAAATATTGTTGAATATTGTCAAGCAAATTCTACGGTGCAGGGCTGAACCATGGTCCTGTAGGTGCTGAAGCAATTCTTCTTCTGCTTCTAGTTCTTTCAGCATACCCCCCCAGCCCCCCAGTTTTTAAAAAGCTAGCTGTTCACCCCATATGGAATCTGTTGTTATGCTTGATGACCGCTTAAGACAAAAATGAATGCTTCTTTGTCCTAACACTTGGTAACACTGGCTGAATTATTTAGACAGTTAGACACTCTTGGAATTATCCCCCCCAAAATCCTGTCCACTTGGAAAAAAAGCTAAATTCCATAAAAGTAAAATGCCACAGGAAAAAATTCTACTTTGGATTTATGAATATGAATATTTCCTTAATTATAAAATATTGTGATTTCACTATCTATCCAGAAAGAAATGTTTGATAAGTTTAGGAAATTGCTTTCATTTGGTAAGCGACTTAAATGCGAATAAAAGTGGAGAAATAGACAATATTTTTTCTGTGATGTTTTATTGGCACATGTGGCTTCCAACTGTCCCCTGGTATTGATCCACCCTTTTTTCCTTGGTGATAGAGTCTACAGTTTTTATCTAGGCACAGGCAAAAGAAATAAAGACTGCATTTTCTGGTCCTCACCTCTTGTAGCTGGATGTGACTATTAATAAGTTCCTGTATTAAACTTCCAGAAAATTTCCTTAAAAGGAGCAATTGTCCCCTTCTTTATCTCTTCTTTTTCCCCCACTGGCCAGAATTTGAATGTGATGGCCAAGCAGTAATATTGGGCCATGAAATGTGCTGTGTGTTAAGTTGCTTCAGTCATGTCCAACTCTGCAGCCCTATGGACTGTGGCCCACCAGGCTCCTCTGTCCATGGGATTCTCCAGGCAAGAATACTGGAGCGAACTGCTATGCTGTCCTCCAGGGGATCTTCCCAACCCAGGGATCAAACCCACATCTCCTTTGTCTCCTGCATCGGCAGGTGGGTTCTTTACCACTAGAGCTACCTGGAAAGCCTGAGTTCATGAAATATAAGCCACAAATTGAGGATGCAGAGCAGCAAAATCAAAGTAAAGGAGCATGGGTCCCTGACACTTCTGAGCTTTCTCACTTGCTCAGATCGCTTTGTTCCTACATTAGTTCTCTGTCGCCACAGTAATACTGAGTAACAAATGTTCACAAAACCTCAGCAGCATGCGATAATACCTATCTTTCACAGGTATATGGGATTCAGCTGGTCTGAGGCTGGGCCCCCTTCTGGGGGTCAGCAGAGGGTTGGCTGATCTAGGTTGGGTTCGAGTGGGGCAATTTTTGACTCAGCTCTGCTTGGTCTGCCTTTCATCCTCCACCAGGGCAGCTGGAGCACATCCTTAGCAAGTCATGATGGAGGCACGAAAGAGACAGTGAAACATGAGAGGTCCCTGAAGGTGTAAGCTTGGAACTGGAACACCAGCACTTCTGCCTCATACTATTGGCTGAAGTAAGTCATCAACAAACCCAGATTCAAGGGAGTGGATTCTACCTCTTTAGTGAGAGGAACAACAAGTTACAAAACAAAGGGGGTGACAGTGGGAAGAGTGGAGAATAGAGGCCACTTCTGCAATCTCTCACGTTTTAGACTTCTTTTATGCAAAAGAGCAAACTTCTGTCTTGTTGAAGCTTCTGTAACTTAGCTTCATTTTTTAAAAGATAGAATGCTTTATTGAGTATTTAAAATATCATTTTGAGATGAACAAAATTAGATAAAGATTAGATAAAAATTCCAAGCTGAAAGTCTGTCAATGGTAGTTTCGTTTTCATTGTAGGCAGCTGACCCTACTCTTCATTGATTTATTGAGTTCCCACTGGAATGTGAACTTCATGAGGGCAAAGATGTTTCTTTTTAAAATCACTGTTTATGTCCACAGAATGGAATAATAATAATGGAATAATGTTCCGTAGTAGACAGTCAATACTTTTTGATAGAATAGATAAATGATATGGCAATTAAGCTCAATATTTTAGGAAAGAACTCATCTGTAGAAAGAATGCAAGCATGAAAAGTGGTGACGAACAATTAAAAAAAAAAAACAACAGGATTATGAATAGCTTTAGAACTCATGGCTCAGACAGAAAAGAATCTGCCTGTAATGCAGGAAACCAGGTTTGATCCCTGGGTTGGGAAGATCCCCTTGAGAAAGGAATGGCTGCCCATCCCAATATTCTTGCCTGGAGAATTCCATGGACAGAGGAGCTTGGTGGATGACAGTAGGGGTAGCAAAGTGTTGGACATGACTGAGCAACTAACACTAGTTAACTAACTAGATTGCTATACAATAAATATTTTTTAAAATGTGGATGTATCTTAAAATAATTTCGTGACTGTAGCTGACAATATAATTGGGCTCATTCAGCTCCCATTCCAGTCACTTTTAACTGGACTTCTAGAAATATAAAGACTGTAAAGCTAAAATCCACATTCCACACTCTCTAGCCACCAGTGTCCCCAGGCTGCCTAGGTTTTATCACATTGACTCACCTACACTTGATTTGGAGAAAGCGGTGAGCACACGGGTTTGGGGAGGTGGCTGTGCACAGAGTGTGTCCTGAAAAGACTGATGGCAGAGGTGCCCGATTTTCTTGGGTCGGATATGGTGAAGTTTCTGACTTGGGGTCACAGGATTAGACTGGTGGGGGCAGTGCAGCTGTCTCCCCTTTAGTTCCAGTGCAGTCTTTCAACTTTTCTCCTGTTTGCTCTGTTCCTGGCTGTATGATATTTAAACCTAACACTTGGACACTCCAAGATATTCTGTACACTACATAATATTTCCTAAAAGAGCTTCCTTTTCACAAACCAAAAAAGAGGAGATTCAGTTGCCTGTATTTATTTTCAGAAATGACAGGAGATTTGATCAATTTTATTAGCACCACATTTGCTAGAGTGCCATTTTTATAGATCTTTAGTCAAATGTTGTGGAAAGTTATTTTTGATTAAGGATAGAGGCTGAGCAACTTCATAAATAGGTATATTTTATAAACATATCTTTGATTTTTGTTTACTTTAAAAATATTTCTTAGTAGGAAAAAAGAGATGTTACAAAATGGACCATGATTAAAGAATCGAGAAGTAAAAATTATTAATATTTCAAATGTATTTTATGGTAATTCTTTTGTATATCCAGATAGCATGAAGGTCAAATTTTGTTTTAATTGTTTCTTTTTTCTATATGCCCTTTCCTGTATTCTTGAACAGATTTTTATCCCACATAGAATACTGATAAACTTGAAAATTTGGAAATAATGCATTTACTTTTGGTGACCTTTTTGATAATGTATCTATACAAGTAAAGTAAGCTGACTTTGTGAACACTTCTGTTTATTTTGGGAGAAAGAGATATAAATGACAGTATGGAATTGTAAGAAAAATAAGTAGAATTTACACATGTGAGCTTACACCTGGCTTTCTCAACCTCAGCACTGATGGCATTTTGGGTTTGGTAACTCTTTGTTGTGGAAGATGTCGTGTTCATTGTAGGATACTAGCAGCATCCTTGGCCTCTCCATACTAGATGCCAATAGCATAAACCTTCCCAAGTTGTGATGATCAAAAATGTCTCCAGGTGTTGCCAAATGTGCCCTGGGGACAAAATCACCACCCACCTCCCAGTAAGAGACACTGTGTTACACAAACATATAAAACATGGAAGCAACTTCTAGCGAAGTGCTTAATGATAGTCTTTCAAGATCTTGAAAAAGGGCTTCCCTGATTGGTAAAGAATTGGTAAAGAAGTTACCAATTGGTAACTTTACCAATTAAAGATTGGTAAAGAAGTTCAGTTGGTAAAGAATCCGCCTGCAATGCAGGAGACCTGAGTTTGATCCTTGGATTGGGAAGACCCCCTGAAGAAAGGAAAGGATACTCACTCCAGTATTCTAGCCTAGAGAATTCCATGGACTGTATAGCCCATGAGGTCACAAAGAGTTGGACATGACTGAGCGACTTTCACTTTCAAGATCTTGAAAAGCATCTTAATACATGAAATATGCACCATAGAAACACCTTAGTATCATTTCAAGGGCTTGTAATGATACAGATGCATCTTTTTCACTCTATTGCACTCATTATGTAAATTTTTTTTTCATATCAGATCCAAATGAGCAAGTTATCAACTTAATAAAGACAAAAAAGCCAGGCACAAATACAATGAAAAAACAGAAGAAAACAAAACTGGAAGCACCTAGCAACTACCTGGGATTCATTTTGTTGTTGTTTTCTGTGATTCATTTTTGAGCCTATGGTGTTTTTATTTTAATTCCTAAGGATATTTTAAACAGTTGGACTCTAGCCCTCGGGGTGAAATGAAAAATTATTTCCTTCTTTTCCCAGCAGCTGAAAAGAAAAATGACTGTTTACCTGAGTTTCATTCTCAAACCAAGTTGGGTGGCCTTTGGGCTATATTGTCACTATAGTTTGCTTATATATTCTATGATCTTTGAAAGTGCTTCAGGGTTGCAGGAGCAGTTTTCAGACCCCAGAAATAATAATTAAGCTTGAAATACTCAGTAAAAACAAAAACTTTTTCTGACCCAACAAACATTTGTTTGAAGCACAACATCAAAAATTTTATGTTGGAATGAAAGTTTCAATATTTAGGACCCAGAGAGGCTTTTAAAGTATTATTCCAGAGTTACAAAGTAAAGATGTGATTAGAAACATAGACATTTGGTTTATTTAGGTAATTAAATAAACTGCCTTACTTTAAAAAATAGCTAGAAATTCAAGAGATCCAAATTTTTATTCTGCTACTGAAACAACCTAAGCCAGTGATTTTGAGAAGAGAGAGAGGAAACAAATTAAAAAAAAATAACTCTCTGGTTCCACATATTTTTGCAGGTATCTTACTTATATTATTTCTTGTCACATAAAACTCCTCTCTGAGTCCTTCACCCTCAGATTAGCTTGTTGGATCTGGCCAAGGAATCTTAATTGAGATCCGTGCATGAGACTCAGAGAGGAGGTCCTGAGAATTCTATAATAATGCACACGCATGCATGTGTGCTAAGTCACTTCAGTTGTGTCTGACTCTTTGTGACCGCATGGACTGTAGCCTGCCAGTCTCCTCCATCTGTGGGATTTTCCAGGCCAGGATACTGGAGTGGGTTGCCATTTCCTCCTCCAGGGATCTTCCTGGCCCAGGAGTGGAACCTGTATCTCTTATGTCTCCTGCATTGGCAGATGGGTTTTTTACCACTGAGCTACCAGGGAAGCCCCAGAGGCATATGTGTGTGTGTGTGTTGCTGAGAAGTAAGGTAGGGTGATGAATAAAATATGAAGCATGAAATATTTTATTTTAGGATAAAATTGTGTGGAGAAAGTGGGATTAAAATACAAGCTTAAGGGACTTCCCTGGTGGTCTAGTGGGTAAGACTCCTCAGTCTCAATGAAGGGGGCCCAGGTTGGATCCCAGGTCAGGGAACTAAATTCCACATGCTACAGCTAAATATCTTGTGTGCTGCAACTGAAACTGGGGACAGCTAAATAAATAAATATTTTTAAAAATACAAGTTTAAGAGGAAAGGGATTATGCCCAATTTCCAGCTGTCAAAGAAGAGCTAGTTCATGTATGTGTCAATTTCGTCATATACCGCAATTCTGGTTTAAACACAAACTTGTTTGTATTATATTAACCTGTGGGTATTTTAACATTAATTTCTGTTTTATTGCTGTTACTTCCTTTTTCTTTGGGTTTAATTTGCTGTTGTTTTTCTACCTTCTTGGGAAAACATTTTAATCATTGTTTGTTTTTTTTCTTCTTTCACTTTGTATCTAACAAATTTCCTCAAAACTCTAGTTGATATCCATAAATATCCATCCATTTTGATATATAATATTTCATTATCTTTCAAAGATTTTTATGTCCAATATGTTGTTTTGAACATGGATTTTTCAGAAATACATTGTATAATGCATTTCCAACATTTGGGAGATTTTTTGTTATTGTTATCGATTTCTGGTTGAATTATAGTATCAAGCAAACATTCTGAGTGATTTCCATTATTTGACAAGGTTTTGACCTAATATATCGTCAGTATCGGCAAATGTTCCATGTGCATGTGAGAAAGACATGGGAGGTACAGTTTGACCTGACAAACTTGTCCTTTCCCAGCTCCCTCGCAACGTCCCTTCACAGGCTTTGACTTCATACATCTTCTGCTTCCTGGCTACTCCGGTCCTGACATCTGCTTCCTAGAGGAGGATATGCACTAACACAACCCGCTTACTCTCTACTGCCTTTTGTGCAATTGTTGCAATGTATTTATTTGCACATTTTTTTTAATTGAAGTATGATTGATTTATAATATTGCTTGCACCTATTTTTTAAATCCTATAAGACATTATTGTTTTTTATAGTCAGTATCTATTTGTATTCATTTTCACTTTCATGCATTGGAGAAGGAAATGGCAACCCACTCCAGTGTTCTTGCCTGGAGAATCCCAGGGACGGGGGAGCCTGGTGGGCTGCAGTCTATGGGGTCGCACAGAGTCGGACACGACTCAAGCGACTTAGCAGCAGCAGCATGCAGAAATTTACTTTTTGAAGAATTGGTCTTTATTTCTTCTTGCATTTTCATGGCCCCGAACTCCTAGGACTGGAATCATATTTTATTATGGCTTAAGAACCCCTTTGGTTTTTCCTTTAGTGCTGGTCTCTTGCTGAAAAATTTTTTACTTTATCATTCATTTGAAAATATTTTTCTTTGGGCTTCATTAAAAAAAATCTTTGCTAGCTATATAACGTTAGGTCTCTGCCAGCATCCATGAAACTATGGCAGACTAACTTGCTAGCTTGCAAATAGGGTACGACCTCAGACCACTCACAGTTCTTGGTTATTACTGCCTGCAATTATAATTTTATTTGCCTACTTGTATACATTATCCAGCTCCTCCTCTAGAATTTAAGTTTTATGAAGTCAGAGACTTGATTTCTTTTCACCCTGTATCTTCAGGAAGTAAAACAATCCTTGGCATATAGTAGACACTCAAAAAATTTGCTGACTGAATAAGAAAATAAATGAAAAAAAAAAGAAAAATGAAAATCTTTTCTTACACATATTACTAGCATAACGTTTCAAAAATCTATAGAGCCATTTTCCTCATCATAACCTAAAGGCAAACCAAATCTTATTTTCTCAATGCTACCTAGATCATTTTTCTTCCTGACTCAAATGTTTCTTAAAGTCTCATCTCAGCATAATCATATTAGTCACCATTTCATCCAAAGCACATTGCTTACACATGTTCCTGTTGTAGGAGTTTTGGGCATTGTGGGTAACATACTTAAGAAGACAAATGGTGATACTATGAAATCTGGAGTAAATTGCTTCTCAGTCTAGCGCAGGCTTTACTCTTTACTTGCAGTGTATCCTTTAGCTAGTCACTTAACCTTCTACATGTCAGTTCCTTAATCTTTAAAATAGGGATAATGATAATGCCTAATTATACGGGAAGATCCCCCAGAGGAGGAATTGGCAACCCACTCCACTATTCTTGTTCGGAAAATCTCATGGACAGAGGAGCCCCGTGGGTTACAGCCTGTGGGGTCGCAAAGTGTCAGACACGACTGAGCACACACTCATTCAGTTCATAATGTTACTGCAATTGTAAACAGACACCGCACAGGTAAAATACTTCATCGAGAATTGTGCCTATGTACACTTTGAATAAACGTGCACTGAGTTGTCTGTGGAATTTGGGTATGATTTTTCCTCCCCAGGGCCGACTTTTCTCCCAGCTTTCTGTTTGGTGCAGGTGATCTTAGGTCCCTTCTCCAAGGTAAAAGATGAGCAGAAAAGCTGGGCAGATCTTTTGGAAATTCCAGGAAGTTAAAAGAAATGCATTTTGAGTTTTGAGTTGCATTCTGTGTTTATGGTAGTTGACATTTTAATGAGTTTCCTTGGTCAGAATTTCTCCCCAAATGGTAGTCTCAAAGCTCAGTTTTATTAAAACGAGAGAATAACAGTGTTGTTGAAGTTTCTTTTCACAAGACAGGAAACTGAGACATTGTGTTGTTGTTGGTCAGTCACGAAATTGTGTCTGACTCCTTGTGACTCCATGGACTGCAGCATCCCGGACCTTCACTATCTTCTGGAGTTTGCTCAAATCCATGTCCACTGACTCAGTGATGCCATCCAACCATCTCATCCTCTGCCACCCCTTCTTCATTTGCCTTCAGTCTTTCTCAGCATCAGGGTCTTTTCCAGTGACTCAGCTCTTCGCATCAGGTGGCCAAAGTATTGGAGGTTCAGCTGCAGCATCAGTCCTTCCAATGAATATTCAGGCTTGATTTCCTTTAGGATTGACTGTTTTGATCTTCTTTTGCAGTCCAAGGGACTCTCAAGAGTCTTCTCCAGCACCACAATTCAAAAGCATCAATTCTCTGGCGCTCAGCCTTATTTATGGTCCAATTCTCACATCCATACGGACTATTGGAAAAACCACAGCTTTGACTATATGAACCTTTGTTGGCAAAGTGATGTCTCTGCTTTTTAATATGCTGTCTAGGTTGGTCATAGAGTTCTTTCCAAGGAGCAAGCATCTTTTAATTTTGTGACTGCAGTCACCATCTGCAGTGATTTTGGAGCCCAAGAAAAGAAAATCTGTCACTGCTTCCACTTTGTCCCCTTCTATTTGCCATGAAGTCAGGGGACCAGTGGAGGAGGCAATGGCACCCCACTCCAGTACTCTTGCCTGGAAAATCCCATGGACGGAGGAGCCTGGTGGGCTGCAGTCCAAGGGGTCACTAAGAGTCGGACACGACTGAGTGACTTCACTTTCACTTTTCACTTTCATGCATTGGAGAAGGAAATGGCAACCCACTCCAGTGTTCTTGCCTGGAGAATCCCAGGGACGGGGGAGCCTGGTGGGCTGTCGTCTATGGGGTTGCACAGAGTCGGACACGAATGAAGCGACTTAGCAGCAGTAGCAGCAGCAGCATGGGACCAGATGCTATAATCTTTGTTTTTTGAATGTTGAGTTTTAAGCCAGTTTTTTTCACTCTCCTCTTTTACCCTCATCAAGAGGCTCTTTAGTTCCTCTTTACTTTCTGCCTTTAGAGGAGTCATTGTGGCGAAATGACAAAAATATCATAATGAAGATGTAAATCCTGGCTGGAGAGATGTTCATGAATATATAGCCCAAGTTTAAACCTAAAGCCCTGTGCTGAATATGTGAAGTTATTATATAAGATATTTAAAAAATCATTATGTTACTAGATAGGAATGTAACTGTGTCATTCTGATATAACATTTTATTTTATTTATTTTAACTGCAGAGACTATCTGAGAAAAGCTTCTGACCAAGAGGAAATATTGAAAATGGAGAATGTTTCTTTTGTGAGGTGGCGCAAAGACTCAGATGCTTAGTTCCCAAATGCTGGCAGCCAGCAGCCATGCACATCCAAAGTCACAGTTCATCATGAACTCCACATCAACACCAGTGCAAAGGGTTGCTAAAAACTAGACTGAGAAGCTGGTGGTTATAGACAGAGCTCTAGAAATAGATGAATTTCAGAGGACAGAAACAGAAAAGGCTTGACATTCTCAGATGGTGTTATATTTACGAGTTGCTCTCGCAAATGAAATTGAAAGCTGGTGACAAAGCATTCACCAGAAAATAAGTAACAGAAACAGTCCCTTGGGCCTGTGATTGAGGATGGCATTTTGCTACATCATGCAGAAAACTTTCCTTAACTAAGGCTAAACTTAAGGAGTGTGAGACAGGATAAGTATAAACAGCAGCTTTACAGACACGAATGCCAAAGCAGAAATGGCATGGGGCACATTTTCTTCTAAGCACCTTATTATCATCGTATTATTATTATCAGTAACCCCGTGTTCATACTAGTTGCATGCACACAGCATGCATTCTGGTGTGTTTGGACCGTACTGATTTGCACAAGCACACATTGTTCCCATGACCCTGCCTGTTAGAGTTCACAGTCACTCTCACATGTGTCCTGGTTTGGGGATGATAAATTGTATGGTCACTCTGTGCGCGGTACATTATTAAGCATTTGGAGGCTAATCCAAGAAAAGCTGGTTCTTGGACTTAACGATACTTATTTTTCTCCTTTATGGGTGCAAAGAGTTCCCTGCCATGTTCTAGAAAAGCTGAGAGGGGTAGCATTGGGGGGGCACAGGAGTATCCAGTGCCTTGGCACTTGGAAGGCTTAATAATAGGTGAGTGAAAGAAAAAGAAAGTGTTAGTCGCTCGGTCATATTTGACTCTTTGCAACCCTGTGGACTGTAACCCACTAGCTCCTCTGTCCCTGGAGTTTCCCAGGGAAGAATACTGGAGTGGGTTACCATTCCCTTCTCCAGGGGATCATCCTGACCCAGGGATCAAACCAAGGTCTCCTGCATTGCAGGCAGATTCTCTACTGTCTGAGCCACCAGGGAAGACCCAATAGGTGGGTAAGTTGGTTGAATTAAATATTTAACTACCCCAGAGCCTCTTGGATTTAGGTAAATGCTACAACTCTGATGAAGATTCTGAGGAGTTTAAAGAACACCGCAGCCCAGTCAAAGAGAAGTTGTGTTCAGTCTTACCATATTGGAAAGCAACGATGGTGCAGTTTCTGGCTGGAAGGCTGGTTCCTACAGCACCAAAAATAGGACCAGTCCTTCCTTCACGCTGAGAGTGGGGAGTGAATGCATCTTTGTTTTTATCATGTTGAAAAGGTCCCAATCATGAACTTGTTAAACTTATAAAGCTACTACTTAAACCTGTTTATGGACTCAGCATCCCTTTGCCACTTATCAGGGCAAGTAACCAATCAGCTGGGTCCTGAGTAGAGTTTATTATTTGGAGATGTTTAAGTTCCCAGAGTATCACACTGAAAAGAAATAATTTGGGCTTATCCTTTTAAATGAGTAATCTAAATGCGTGCTTCTAAACTTCATGCAGGTGATGAGAAATTTCACCCAATTTACAGGCACCGATTTTGATTTCAGCTTCTTGTCATTCAGTCGCTCAGTCGTGTCTTGGTTACTCTTGGCGACTCCATGGGCTGCAGCACATCAGGCTTCCCTGTCTTTCACCATCCCCCACGGTTTGCTCAGACTCACGTCTATTGAATCAGTGATGCCATCCTTCTCATCCTCTGTCGCCACCTTCTCTTCCTGCCTTCCATCTTTCCCAGCATCAGGGTCCTTTCCAATGAGTCAGCTCGTTTCTTGAGGACAAATCATCTATTTGTCACTCAGTGTTGCCAGCCTGCTTTCCATGATATGTTTTTGGGCTAGTGAGCAGAGTTTTTCTCTCTCTGTTTAATGGACTGGGCTCTTCTTTCTGACTTTTATCTTTTAAGAAGGGAGATCAGTCCCCACTAAACACAGGGTTTGCAGCCTCAACCACAATCCTCGGCCAGACAGCAGATCCTGCCCTCTTACCTCATGTCTCCTGATGCTCCTCAGGACTGTTTAGCTTTTGTCACCCCTTCAATTTTCACTTTCTTCATTGTTTCTGGTATCTGTGGGCATCTTTATCTTACTTTGGAACTCTAGTAACTATAAGAAAAAATAGCTGATGTATTTTATCTAGCATTTTTATGTATGTGTGTGTATCTTCACATTAGCTTCATCCACTGTATTGAATAGAAATCCTGTCTATTCACAGCTAAGGAAACAAACACTAGAAAATTTGCAGGACCCAAGGTTACAGGGTGAGTTGGTAGGAGAATCCTGTGCATGCCCATCTCTGGTATTTCTGCTTTACTTTCCTGCTCTTGGGCTAACTGGAATTGTTTCCAAAAGTTTAAGCCTTTTCATATATGACTTCTTCTTTTCAAAAAGAAACTCAGTTCTAAAGACTTCCAGAGCTCTATACTGTGACCAACTGCCCTTGAAATGTTGCTGTCGAACCAATTGAGAACAGAAGATCCCATTAAACTTAGAATGGATTCTACTTCATTTCAGGCAACCTGAAGTATATTTAATTTGCCAGCCTAATTTTGGAACAGGATAGTTCTTGGCAAACACAAATACCTCTAAACCTGCAGAATATTAACTCAAATATTAGCCATATGCAAACTCATAAGTTTTCTGGAATTTACAAAGACAATATTTATAGCCCAGCTGCTCATGTGAAAAAATATTTAAAATGATTAGATTAAAATATCTAGATTTAGGGATGTAGGTCAAATTCTGGACTTTCTCTTGCTAAGGAAGAGGCTGATTTTGGCTCCCAATATATCACAATGGGAGTAAAATGTTTGTTTTATGGCTAAGAGTTTGGAAGAAGAAAATTACCAAAATGCTCTCTTCCCATTAGGTCTTCTTTATTCTTCCTTATTGCATAGTCTTTATAATAGTTGGTTGCATATTTGCAGTTGTCTCATTTCACGTAAAAAATAATACTAGTCAGCTGTTTACATAACTGAATACTCTCAGAATTGAAGCTCTTTACTGACAGACTGAATCACATAAAAGAAGTAAGTTAACTGTGGGATTAATTCTACTTTTTGTTGAGAGACAAGTAAAGACAAAATAAACACAAACCCAGGAGCCTTCTTTATTGTGTTGTAACTAAACTTTTCCATTGATGCCAGATTAATTTTAGTTATAAAATGTAGCTGATACTACATTGCTCATATTATTTTTAAGCAGAAGGAATGATTCTATAAAAAATGCAACCTAAATAATTCATCACTGTGATGTGAGAATCACTTAACTAGATTTCTCTGCTTAACTCTGACATCCATATTAATGATGTATTATGTTGATTAAAATTCAAGGATCAGTTATGGTTGGGTAAACCACAAATGTTATTTTTTAAGTCCAAATTCTCCAAATTTTTGTAGTAAATATTATGTGTAATGAATCTTTGGTATCTACTTGTGGACTGTTCCAAGTAAATAAATTAGAAGCATACCTGTGCATTTTGTGGGAAATTATTAAACCCTTTACAAATATAATCACTGGAAATATATTTCAACTGATTTATTCTAAGAACCAAAGTGTAGTGTCCAATGGTCATTTCTTATGAAACTAATCACATCCTAGTGTGATTAATGCTAGCTGGAGATAAAAGAATTCATTGAATGTCAATATTTGTACAATCTAAACATTTTTACTCATCAACATAGTCTGGCAAATATTAAAGAAATTTTTATTTAACCTGATACAGTTAATTGTTCTCTTTATAGGAAAAGCTTAGAAATTATGAAAGAGAGAAAGCTCAGTGCAAGATTTTTGACTGTCATTGACTGTAATTTTTTTTTTGCCTTGTCTATGAAAGGAGAAAGAGATGTAAATTAAATGAAGTATTAATATATGTTCTTTATTACAAAGATTCTTACCCAGTAATCACTGAGAAATAATTTGGAGGCCCAAGAATTGTGAGCATTTGATAAATAAATATATTAAATTATCTCTGGAGTGTCTTGGAATTCCAGTGGTTCTCTTTACTTTGAGACTAAGGTGACTTAGGTCCATGGGTCTAATATTGAGAAAACAGAACCTTCACATCTGTTTTCATGCCTGCAGCAATTTACTGTTTTTTTTCCACATCTTTTCCAGAAAGAGCAAACCCTTATGCTGTACAACTGCTCTCTATTCTAACAGTAAGCTCTTTTCTGTTTTGATTACCTCTCACCTGCTTTCAGAGAAGGAAATTGCAACCCACTCCAGTACTCTTGCCTGGAAAATCCCATGGACGGAGGAGCCTGGTGGGCTGCAGTCCATAGGGTCGCTAAGGGTTGGGCATGACTGAAGCAACTTAACAGCAGCAACAGCAGCACCTGCTTTCAGAAATGTTTATGGCAGCTTATCAGAAAATAGGATTCATGCCCACAGTAGTCACCATCGGGAAAGGATCACTTTCCCTGTGGGGTTTCCCCTCCACATGTGCAGTACCTGAGATGCTGCTGAGCCGGCAGCATCTTGGTGCACAGGGCAGGTTGTACACACGCTACTGGGGCCTCGCACAGGCACCTGCTTTAGTGTCGTTCTGCAGACACAGAATGAAATGTCCTTCAAAATAAAGGAGCAAAGCATTTCCATTGTTCTGTTTGACTAGTTGCCTTCTTTTGGTTTGCCCAAACACGTGTGTTTTCTCTAAGAAAAGAAGTAGCCATATGATCCTTTGATTAATCCCGTAAGCCCAGTTGGGCTTCGCTGAACAAAAAGCCTTTTCAAGAGGACAGTGGGAACATTTTTCATTGCTATTTCTGAGGAAAAAGAAAACTAACATAACATAACCTAATAGAGCGGTGGTTCTATAGCGTTAAAGGTCTACCTCTCTCTTTTACCCATTTCTTTCTGGAAGTTCTAAAAGCAGAATTTTTTTACTCCTGGTGGGGAGAAAAAGATGTGGAGTGTGTGTATGTGTGTGTGTGTGTGTGTGTCTATGTGAAATAAGATGAAACAGTTAGATTATTGGAGGAATATTACACCTCTTCATTTTCTTTTCATCCTCCCCACTCCTCTTTCCCTTAACATGTCCCGCCAACTGACTGCTATCGACACTCTGAGCACATTTCCATAACCATCTCATTAGGCAGCTCTTTTGTCAATCAACAGGTATTTAGTACTTGAAAAAAAATCCATTTGAAAAGATTTGACTTTTCCCTCTTAAAAATATCCCAATTATTAAAAAAATGATGATATTAGCAATTACAATTGCCCTCCCCCAACGGGATCCTGCCTATCTTCTCTACAGTAATAGTACTGATTTGACTGCTCTAATGAAGTGGTCCTCCCCCTGTCACTTAGTTAGGTAACTGATCATTGGCTTATCTACGTTTTCTAGATGTTCTTGGCAAGTAAACAATGGTAACATAGGAACTTGGCACTTTGACAAGATGATCAGACTCTTTGATACTGGTGAAACCCCAGAGGGGAGAAAGCTTGTTATATAGAAGTCTTTTGTGAAGTAAGTGGTGACTGGGAGTGAGGTATTTCAATAAATCTATGCTCAGTTACAGAGAAGGCAATGGCACCCCACTCTAGTACTCTTGCCTGGAAAATCCCATGGATGGAGGAGCCTGGTAGGCTGCAGTCCATGGGGTCACTAAGAGTCGGACACGACTGAACGACTTCACTTTCACTTTTCACTTTCATGCATTGGGGAAGGAAATGGCAACCCACTCCAGTATTCTTGCCTGGAGAATCCCAGGGACGGGGGAGCCTGGTGGGCTGCCGTCTATGGGGTCGCACAGAGTTGGACATGACTGAAGTGACTTAGCAGTAGCAGCATGCTCAGTTATGACCTAGCAGCAGCAGCAGCAGCATGCTCAGTTATGGTATCTAGCGAACAGTAGCAGGGATGTTAAACACCCTGCAGAAAGTAGGATGGTCTTTTAAAAGGAAAAACTGTCCCATCTATTTGCCAAAAGTGCCCCTGGAGAAAAAACCTGGGTCTGGTGTATATTGTGAAATGAAGAAAGCCTTTAAGTCCTCTTGAGTTTTCCACCTAGCAGTTCTCCTCCGTGTCGTATGAAGCCCCTGTTACTCCCACTTATACCATGGACCACTACTCACCTTGCTTCTAGTCACTTTATGACACTCCTGGACACAGTCTGTTTCAGAGAATGTTACTCCTTCTCCCTGGAACCAAAGTGAAGACTGATCCGCCAGTGCCTCACTACTCCACACTTCCTCTATGTTATCTGATCCTATTGGGATTTGGCAAGACTAAAGAAAAAGATGTTGTAAATAGGAAAATGTTTAAAACTACACTAAATATGACTTTTTGTATAGTATAATGGGGAAAAAAGGACGAGTTAGTGATACTGCTAACCATTCTTAAGTCTGAGATGCCCCATTAGAACACTCTTTAAATCTTTGCCATGTGAATCCATCTTTCAGAAACTTTGTGCTATAACGATGAAGTAATTTTTCCCCAGGACTCATCACCTTCCTCAGTAGCATGTTTTCTGAGGTCTGGGTAAGTCTGTCTAGAATTATAACAAATATGTACACACACACATATACATATACATACTTATATGTATACATATCTATATGTATATAGTATAGTATAGTGATAGTGTAGTATATCTTTATATACTGTATATGTTATATACATTGTATAGACTGAATATATGTACACTTATGTGTATACACATGTAACTTATTACTAAGTGTATATATATTTAGTCTATACAATGTATATAACATATACTAAGTATATATATGTGGTGTGTGTGTATGTATATGATACATACTAGAGGTTTAATCAAGGCTCATTGAATGGATGAATAAAGGAACGAATGAAAAATATCCCCTCTCCTCTATTCCTGCAGTGACTCTTTTTTCTTTTTTTGCAGTGACTCTTCAATTTTTCTTAAGATAGATTTGATTTCTGTCGCTTGAAGTTAATAATCCCGACTGAGAATTGGATGGTTTTTTGTTTTTTTTTAAGCCCTTATCTTTTAAGAAGAAGAAAGTGAAAGTGAAAGTGGCTCAGTCCAACTCTTTGCAATCCCATGGACTTCTCCAGGAATTCTCCAGGCCAGGATAATGGAGTGTGTAGCCTTTCCCTTCTCCAGGGGATCTTCCCAACCCAGGGATCAAACCCAGGTCTCCCACATGGCAGGTGGATTCTTTACCAGCTGAGCCACAAGGGAAGCCCATCTAAATTCATTATCTTCAACTACAGAGTTTGTCAGTTATCCCTGGCTCAACTCTGCTCTTGAGCACTTCCTCAGACACAGTTGGATAATACTCCATTCCAATCCCTTTTCAGATGTTTAATGGGCTTTCTTCTACTGCAGCTCTGTTGAACAGACATGAGTCTTCTCCTTACTTTGTCTTCTGACTTTCTAACACTCTGAGTCAATCACATACGCAAGAACTGCAATCCCCATGCAGGCTGTCCTCAGCAATACCTGACACCCTTACCTTAGGACTTTATGAGAACTGATAGTCCACATATATCAAGCTCTGTATCCCTTCCTTCTCTGTGCCTGGTTGTTTTCTGGGAGTAACTATCCTTAGTCACAATAGAAAGAGCTTCTGAGGGAGAGTGAGGTGGAGAAGAGATTGACTTCTCAAGAGGCATCACTTACAGGGCAGATGGGAAGTTGCCAGGTTTTCCGACTGATGTTTTTCTGACCCAGTGATTAAACAGTGGGGAGTAGTAAAGTTGTCTCACTCCCTATTATCATGTGGGTATCATACGGCTCCTCTGTATAGTTAGTTTGATCTGTTGTACACTTAGAGGAAATGCCTCTCAAATCTGAGCATCAACTGAGTATTGTTTTCGGGTTGCAGCCTCAGAAATCTACATATCCCTTTATGGTACTTTATAAATATTTTTGTGGAAATTTGGAGAGATCATGTTAGAACTGAAATAAAAGGTCCAAGAATTATTCATATACAAGTTATATTTCAAGTGTTTTTAAGGGCTTTTTACCAAATATGACATATACTCAAGTATGAGTCCAACTATTACTAGTATTCATACATTTCAAATTTTGATAATGTGATTCTCTAATTCAGAGGCATAGTTTCCAGCTTTGCCTTTGACCATTGTCAGTATTGGAACTCTGGTTCCCCTATCTCCATTTCAAATCCTTCTAGTCCACAAGAAGGTGTTAAGAGTTTCTGTGGTATGTTGTCAAATCTGCCTGCTGCATTGAGGCTCTCTGTTTGCTGTCGGACCATTATTTCCAGTGATGGTGGTGGCCTTGACTTGACTCAGAGCTTGTCTGGAGCCTTACTGATGGCAGCCATGATTTCCTCATTGATGACTGCTCTTGGGCTTCCCTTCTGGCTCAGCTGGTAGAGAATCCATCTGCAATGCGAGAGACCTGGGCTTGATCCCTGGGTTGGGAAGATCCCCTGGAGAAGAGAAAGGCTACCCAGATCTTAAAGTGCTTCTGTATTCATTTAGATTTAAGCTCTTTGAATGTGGGAAGCCTACAGACCACATGGACACTCTGGTGTCTGGTGCAGAGGTGACATCTGATGGCTGTTGGTTTATTGATTACCATGAAGGTGGAGGTTGTCATGTGGGAAGTGGCAGACTCGCAGATTGGGAAACTGATCTCAGCTTTACATGTCATTAGAAAACCACGCTATGAACGGAGAAAGACTTTCCATATGTTTCACATGTATTTATTACTATTTTCTATGTTTGTAGCCACTAATTCCTATGTGCTGTCTCATTTACTTTACTCTTTACTGCAGACATAATTATTACATTTTTCACTGACAGAAGAATTCAGGTTCAGAAGTGGTTATAAGGTCACAGTAAAGAGAACAACAATAACACTCATGAAATTCCAAGAATTTTAGGAATTGTGAGCCATGAAGACCAAATATATAAAAAATGTATTTCTTATAAATCACAATATCACAGCCATTCACTGAATTCGTGAAGGTATTTCAGGAGAAAGATATGGAATTCAGTTTAGTATTTTGGGTTCGAGATGTTTGTGGGATCAAAAAGTAAAGATAGTAGGCAGTAATCTATAGTAGTCAGAAGCTCTGGAGAAGGACTTTATTCTGAAAAATCATGTCAAAATGATTTGAAAGTCATTTCCTATAGATGATAATTGAAGCCATAAAAACATATGAGACTGCCTAAGGAGAGGTTGTGGAGCAACCAGTTACCAAATTATTTTAAGATATATGGCTATCATTGTGTGGGGGATGGCTTATAACTCAGAAAGCTTGTGATTTTGTAAGTAACCTCAAGGAAGAAGTCTAGAGACTGAGACTTGAGGAATTCTGACATTTGATGGCTGGGTATGGGAGAATGAGTTTACAGAAGAGACTAGAAAGGAGTTACTAGGCTAGAATTAAACCAGGAACATGTGGGTAATGATGGGATTCACTGGGAAGTCTAATTTTATACATAAAGCATTAGTATCATAAAAGGCTAAGGTGAGGACTAAAACCTGTGCTGAGTTTTACAACATGGAAATCATTGATAATCTCAGTGAAAGTTTTTATGTGAAGTTACTGGACAGAAGCCAGACTGATTAAGGAGTGAAGGAAAAGTGAGAAAGCTGGGGTAATGAATCAATGAGTTCAACAGTTTGGCTTTGAGGGGATGATGAGAAATGGGAGGGTGATGAGGAATCTAGAGAAGGTAACTTTTTTAAGATTGAAGAGGCTTAAGTATGTTTGAATATCTGCAGGACAAGGAAGATGTCACACATAGGAGGGAGAAGAGACAATTGATAGATAATGTAACTGAGAAGGAATGCTAGAATAATGTTTCTTCTCAGAGAATACACCAAAAAAGTTTGGTTGGGAAGTCAAAGAGTAAAATAGCTGGAGAAAGAGTGTCCGAGGTAAAGCTAGTGGCTTTTGTGTTTGATTTCCAAATGAACTTTAATCCTAGATATTTAGTCTTAACCAATCATGGTCATATCACTCTTTTTGCCTTAATAGTCTAGGACTGGTAGGTGGCCTAGTCATGGTCAATAACGTGTAGGAGAGATCTGCTTAAGGGTTTCTGGAAGACATGGCTCCTTTCTTTTCTGGATGTTGGTATATTTGGATCTGACACCCAGAAATGCAGTCTCTGGCAACACTGAAGGAACCAAGTTAAGGGCAGAAACAACTCACTGAGGCTGGTAGAGAAAGATGGATAGAATCTAGTTCTATGGTAATATCTTGGAGACGTTGTATTCACTGATTCTGGCTCCTGCCCAACTCTTGTATAATGAGAACATTGTACTATCCAATACATTTCCTGTTGTGGGAGCCAGTTTGAATCAAGGGTTTCAGCTACTAGCAGTTGGATATGTTCTAACAGGACGGTAGGACCAGTTGCTGTCAGGACAGCACTGATCTTGGAGTACTAGCTGGCTTCTGAGACTAGATAACACTCATATTTTGAGATCCCACAGAAACCTGTGAGCTTTACACTGGTTCCACATAGAACACTGATGCTGTTTATTGTTGTCTCTGAGCTGAATACACCCCAGTGCTGGGTGACAGAGACATTCTTTTAGGACTGAATCAATACACAAGTAACTGGTGCTCATAGAGTCTCATGACCTTGCAAAGTCAGCCCTAACTAAATTATCCTGGAGAAAAATTGATCTTTAGTAGGGTTTTGGGCCTCTGTAAAGTTTATTTCCAAGTAGAGAATATGGTAGGCTCCACTGTGAGTCACAAAATAAAAAACTGGAGTTAAATACAAAATTAGGAGCTCACTTGGGTTTCTGAGTAAACAAAAATATCACAAATGGGCTTTTGTATTTATGGGGAAAAATAAGTAGAAATGGTTTAAAAATAAAAAAAGAATTTATAGATAAAAGAAAAGTTTTTATTGAGTTGGAGGTAGGCTATTTGCCTTTTCACTATTTGACAACTTAATGTTGAAAAATATCTGATATGAGATAACTTATTTCCATTGACTTTAACAACTCACTCATGTTCATAACCTTAAAGGGTAAGGACAAATCTACTGTATCCAATTGAATGAATAAACTAAACCATGTTTAACTTCTGATTTGCCAAGTGAAAAAAAAATGTTTACCATCTTCTTACCTTCCCCACTTTGCTGTCAAAGGATATTAACTAGAAAATGATGTCTCACCATTTATTAATATTCTATCATGTTACGTCAACCTTACAGACAAGAAACTGTTGAATTGTAGCTGAATTAATCTATTGGGAAATTGAAGGTTTATCAATGAGGAAAGGATAGATCTCTCTGGAGAATGGAAGCACAATTAGCAAATTAATGAATCTGCCTACAGATTTACTGTGATGATTATTTGTTAGCTTAACTAAGAAATTGTTGCCGCTCTTGGTAGAGACCCCTTCTTTCCCCTGATAGCTGCATTTGCTCAGGCAGGTGTGTTGACAACTCCAAGAATTCAGTGGAGGAAAAACAACGTCAGGGTTATACCTCTGCATTTCCCCCCACTTTTTTTTTTTAGAAAAAAATGTTTATTTTTGTCAAATTTATATCTGCACATTGTTCATTTCCTTTTATCCTATTTTTAATTGAAGGGTAATTATACTGTTGTGTTGGTTTCTGCCACACATCAACATGGGTTAGTCATAGTACACATAGTTTCGAGATTCAATCCCACAAGGTTTGTTAAGCAAAAACCTTGGTTTTTTCCCTTTCACCATTTTTTCCCTTCACCAAAAGCAATCACTTTCCACTGTCCTAGTTGATTCTCTTATTGATTGATTTATCACTATGGAAGCTGTGGGTTTAGCTTTCTGTTTTCCTGTCCATAAATATACATATGCATCATTCCATCCTCTCATCAATCAGGTTTAGTTATAAATTTAACTAGATCAAGAGGCAGTGTTTGCACTGTTATGGCTTAGCAAACACTATTTGGAGTTTAGACAATTAATGAACTATGATTACATTTCACCTCCTGCCTGAACAACTCTTGGTTATCACTGGAGTTCTTAAGTACCATTTAAAAATTTTTATTTTTTACTTGCTGTTAAGATCTACCCATTCTTTTCCCTTTACCCTCTCCACAAAATTTCCACCAGTTTACTTTCTTCTCTCCTGCATGAATTCAGTTATGTGAATGAAACTCTGAAGCTCTATCATTCGAGATACCATGTGTTTAGTAGCATGTGTTGAGTAGATTCAACCAGATTTAGGAGAGAAAGAGAAGAGTGACGTAACAGCACAAGGAAAGTAGATGGGCACTGGGCATTTGCAGCAGCACAAGCAATTTCAGACAACTGTTGAACAATTTGGGG
This sequence comes from Bison bison bison, assembly GCF_000754665.1. Taxonomy (NCBI): domain Eukaryota; kingdom Metazoa; phylum Chordata; class Mammalia; order Artiodactyla; family Bovidae; genus Bison; species Bison bison. The sequence goes on along the minus strand of NW_011495034.1, from coordinate 12,796,859 downwards.
AGAATCATCAGTTACTTTTGGAGCACGACTTTGACGTTTTTGTCTGATAAACACAAAAGTGTGGTCTATGCTAAACAGATGGGTCAAAATGCCTGGTGATTCTGAGGTCTGAGTCACAGACGAAATTCTACTCTTTCTTACATGAGTGGAAGTGTGTTCAAAATCAGCAATGTTAGAGAAGGTGTAGCTGAGAGTCAACTTGTGCTTCCTAAAGGAACTCAGCAGTGCTAGTATGTGGGCTTGCCTGGTGGCTCGGTGGTAAAGAATCTGCCTGCCAATATAAGACACGTGGGTTCAATCGCTAGGTCAGGAAGATTCCCTGGCGAAGGAAATAGCAATCCACTTCAGTATTTTTGCCTGGGAAAACCCATGGACAGAGGAGCCTGGGGGCTACAGTCTATGGGGTCACAAAAGAATCAGACACGACTTAGTGACTAAACAACAACAGAAGTGTGAGTGTCTTAAGTGAGGCTCAGAAGATGTAAGTGAAGAAGGGAATGAAAATTTTGCAATAGTGATGTGCCACTAACCACAACTGGCCAGAGAGGTAAACTGAGCAATCAAGTATGACCTGAAAACTACATACATCCCCAGCCAACAGACCTCATTCCTCTTCTGTTTGTTTACAGCTCAGAGGA
>NW_011495034.1:12793275-12796121 GCF_000754665.1 Bison bison bison | reverse complement strand
ATAGATTTTGAGGCCAAGGAGGCAGCAGGGAAAAGGGAAATAGGCCTTCCCACATCTTTTCTGTTTAATTCCATTTAGACACACCACTTGACCTTTGCGCTTTTGGTACCTGTTTCTGTCTCTCAAATGCAATTCAGCTCCTTTTTAAGAGATGCTTACGAAATGCAGAATTGGAGGATAAGAAGGGGAGCTCACGTTGTATCCCCTTTACCATAAAGAATAATAAAAACACAAGGCTGGAGGCTTCTTTGGGGTCTTTATAGCGAGACTGAAATCCTATATCTCTCATCCTGCTCCTTCCCATCTTGGTTTTCTCCCTTTCAGACTCGCTGGAGATTTAGATCATTTGCATTCAGCGGTCTCTTGAGGGGAATGACCAGGCACAAACGCTGACATTAGAGTGCAGACACAGCACTGAGTTGTGATGGGCCAAAAATAGTCAAAGGGAAGCAAGCCAAATGTGAAGGAAGAGGGCACGAAAGCAACCAGTCATTCTAGGCAGACACCTGAAATGACCATAAATGTTGTTTTAATGCAGAGACTCCAGCCACGATTTGCTGCCTGTTTCAGCTGAAGTGCATTTTGTTCACGTCTCCTACACTTGGTGGGTCTTCCAAGGCCAAACTCATTATGAACTATTAGAATCTTAATGCCCATGAGATTACAAACCCTGGTCCTATTTGTAACAATTCTTCAGAGTGTCCGAGGTGGAAAAAATCTGAGAATGAAAGGCTGTTGAGAAAGAATGTGACAGTGTGTTCATTTTAAAATGGGAAATGAGTTAATGAGTTAAATTTGTTAATGAGTTAATTTTGGTAGAAAAAGACCTTAGGGATATTTCAGGTGGGAACTGGAAGTTACATAAATTGAAATGTAGATTGGAGAGCTTTTTTAGATGACTGTTTCCTCAAATGTTCCATGGTTTTTAAAAAGGGCTCCCAATATTGTTAAAGGAATGGAAACTTACATTTTAACAAACAAACAAACAAAAAAAGAATCTCATCTTTTTATCCTCTTCTCTTCCATTTCCCCTCTGTTAATCAGATAGTTAACTCCTTTTAAAAAAAAATTAACTTTTTAACTTTTAAACTATTTATTTTGTATTGGGGTATAACTGATTAGCAAACAATGCTATGATAGTTTCAGGTAAACAGCAAAGGGACTCAGCCATACATAAACATGTATCCATTCTCCCCCAAACTCCTTTCCCATCCAGGCTGTCACATAACATTGAGCAGAGTTCCACGTGCTATACAGTGGGTCCTTGTTGGTTATCCATTTTAAATATAGCAGTGTGTACATGTTCATCCCAAACTTCCTAACTATCCCTTCCCCCCTACTCCTCCCAACCATAATCTCATTTTCAAAGTCTGTGAGTCTGTTGTGTATGTAGACATTTGTATCATTTTTTTTCATTCCACATATAAAGGATGTCATACAATATTTCGCCTTCTCTGTCTGACTTCACTCAGTATGGAACTCTAATTCATTACTTTCTTGAGTGTTGCTTTCTCCAGAACCCCTTTTCTGTGGCAAATCCTATCACCAATATTTTTTTTTTTTGCTGGTTTCCAGTGCATTTGGCAGTGGTGGTATCAGCATATGTCTCCATAGATATGAAAAGTGAGTGTTAGTTGCTCAGTCCTGTCCCACTCTGCAACCCCATAGACTGTAGCCTGCCAGGTTCCTCTCTCCATGGGATTCTCTAGGCAAGAATACCGGATTGGGTAGACATTCCCTTCTCCAGGGGATCTTCCTAACCCAAGGATCGAACCTGGGTCTATCTAGGGCCAATAATTCCAAATACTGCATGAAGTGGAAAAAAAAATTAATGTGTATCATTTTTCACTGTAGAATCTCTATCCAGGGAATCTAGATAAAGTAAAATGTGAAAAATCTGAAAAATCTCTTTCTTAAGGAGTCTACTATTAACTGGGGTTTGGATCAAGAGGTCTAAGAGATGCTTGGGACAGTGAATCAGTTTCCTTTGGAGGCAATATGGTATGCAGATGTAAGATTTCTGAGCCAGTACACAGGTTCTCCCTTGGAGAGTGGCGATCCAAGATAGAGCACCACAACCCACCACCAAAGAAGTTGTCAGGGTCCCCTGCTGGGTGCTTCCCCTCATTTAACTCTTACAGCTCCACGGGGAGAGAGACACAAAGTAGCCTCATTGCCCAAAGGAGTCTGTGTCTCAGAATTCAAGTAAATGGCTTAGGGAGTCTCTGCTAATAAGTTTCAGAGGCACGAAGGGAACTCAAATCCGCCTACATTTCTCTCACGGCGCTATGAAACCGAGACGCTGAGTTGGTCCGCTAGGCTTTTTTCCAGTTCCCAGAATGATCGTAAGACGTTGTTTCTCCTCCAGGCCCATTATGGTGACTGTAGGTGTATTGTTTAGGATATCCACTCGAGTTTGGGTTTGTAATCTGGGCGGCATGCTTCTCAGCATCCTGTCGCTGTCCCGGGAAGGTGGTGCTAGTTTCTGGGGCGTCTCGGCAGGAGCGGGGATTCCCCGCCAACTAAAGAGGAGGATATATTCTTAACCTCACAGGCCGGGAACCCGCTCCCCACCCTCCCTGCTCCTCCTCCCCTTCCCAGCCCAAACGAAATAATAATTAAAAAAAAAAAACCCCAACAATCGGCGCCTCGGGTGGTGCCTCGGGTGCACGGGGACCGGGAGCACAAGGGCATCCAGGCACCTCGGGAGCGCCCTCTGGCGAGAACAGAGCGCGCGTGCCCCGCCCGGCCCCTCTTCCCCGCCTCCGCTGCGCCCCCGCCCGGCTCTCCCGGTTCACTCTCAGTCTCTCACTCCGAGAGACACAGACGGCAGCTTTCCCACCGAG
>NW_011495034.1:12780745-12792466 GCF_000754665.1 Bison bison bison | reverse complement strand
CTGCCGGGTTGCGGTTGTCCGCTCTCACACCCTCGCACACGCGTGTCGCCTCAATTCTCTTTGCCACCCGGGCCCCAGCTTTGCGCTCCGGGGCAGAGAGAGGAGCCGGGGGTGGCCGGGAAGGCGCGGGGCTGCGGGGATGGCGTGGAAGTCGCCGGCCTCGCGTCCGCCGGGAGGTCTCGCACCCCCTCGCTGGGAGATGGGGTCACGGCGGCAGCAGCCCCCGTGGGCGGGCGAGGGGACCCACTTCTGCCGCCGAGTGCTCCAGTTGCTGCTCCGACTCTTCCTGGCCCGGAGCGGGGAAGGGGAGATTAGAGGCCTGGGTCAGACCCAGGCAAAGTGCACAAATGTTGCGGGAAAGGGGTGAGGAAGGAGGCTCCGAGTGTTGCAAACCCAGAGGAAGCGAACGCTGGCGGCCGGCTCCAGTGCTGGAATCTGCGCAGTGGATGGAGCAAGGATGAGGCGTTCAGGATGAGAACCCGGGTTGATGTGAAATGGGGCCCCTCTGGCGCCCCTGAGTCGGCTGTGATGCGAAAGGGAGTTTTTCTATTAAAGTAACTTGACACGATTGAAGAACTGACCCTTAAAATTCAAATAGAGGACTGATTTTATATGTTTTTTATTTGGGTACCTGTGTGCCTTCCCATGCATCTGTTGGGAATAACTCAGAAGGTTGCTCTGTTCATACAGGTTTTTGTAGGGCGCTATTGTGGGTAGCTGAGAGTCCCACAAGGGATTCACCTGGAGTCCTTTGGGGCTGGAAGCGCTAGGGGGGAACACAAAATATGTACAGAAATAGAAACCTAAAAAGCTCCGTATTTTCCGAGTATCGTGTAATTTAGTTATATGAAATCCCAAACCATTCAAGAATCCCTTGTGAAGACTTAGGGATTAGCTTGTGGGCACTTCTGTGTGTTTCCATTTATTATCAAAGGAGAAGAAATTCACTCTGAAATGAGACAAGAGATGGTGATAGAAACTCAAGTCTTTACTTTCCTCTGATTGGTAGCTTAGGATAACACCTTCCAAAATACTGCATTTAAAAGATAATGAGCAGAATAAATCAAGAAGATGCTGGCTCAGTACATATTAGGTGGGCTTCCTAGTCTTTATGAATATCTGTGATTTTTTTTTGAATCATAAATGCCTTGGCATTGGATGTTTAAAATTTTATGCAGAATATGTTAATTATTAATTTCCCTCATCAAACTGGGGAAAAAACTTGGTGCTACAGTTCATTTATCTTTGCTTGATTATAAGTTATTATTGATTCTGTGCAGGTTATTTCATGGTATTTCATGAATCTTAGAGTCCAGAATAGCAAGATCACTGAGGCAGGACCTGAGGGGACCTGGTGTGTCATCATTCCTCTGCCGCTGACTTGCCATGTGGCTTGGGGCAGAGCTGTTTATCTTGGTCCCTGGTTTGGTCACTTATAAAATGTGTTTTATACTTGTCTTACCTCTCTTATCATAGTTTTGAGCAATAGATGGGGTAATACAGAAGAAAAGACTTGGGAAAGAATAAAGCTTTACATGAATTCGTTGTTCAGCAGAATTCTGTTATCTAAGGGAGGGTGGTGGGAACATCGTAAGCAAGTGAATTGAAGTCATGGGACATTGTGGGGGAAATGTGTTTTATTAGCTTTCAGTGATCTATGACATGAGTTTTATAGAGGAGGAACTTAGACTGAAAGGTTGAGTCCGTGACATTCCGTGGCTCGTACATCTGTGAATGGAACCCTAGGATTATAGCCTCTAGACTTCAACTGAAACATTTGGTTGTCTTTCAAAGTTTTGCAAAATTTTCCGTGTACTATTTGGCATTAAATAATGGTCTTTCCTTATCCTTAAAGGATAAGAAAATGTTTCTTTTGAGAAGGAGTGCCTTTGGTAAGGAGACTAAAAAAAAAAAAAAAATCAGTATAGGCATAAAAATCTTGGTGGATTAATTTCATTAGCATGCTGATGGGCCTGACTTTTGCTCCATGGTTATGGCAACAGGAGACAGCACTAGTTGTAACTGCTGAATGGTTGAGCTCTAAATAAAAGAGCATGGAGTGGGGAGTGGAATTTTTGAGATTCTATGCCAGCACTTCAGTATGGCTCCCCTCTAGTTTGAATCCTCGAGGTGTGTTGGACTAATCCAGTAATGGCTTTAAGGCTGGCCCATGGGGTGCCATATCACAAGTATCCTTTCATTTTTCTATAAGCTAAAGATCACTTTCCCCTCCTTTTTCTTCTTCTTTTCCTCTTCTTCTTTCCTTAATATTTGTATTTCCTTCACTTGTCTTGCCCTATCAACTAATTGTCTTCTGGACTTCGTTTCCTTTCATCTAACCCTGGCCTGCAGCAGCTTAGCTGCTAGCAGAAAGTGAGGTTGCAAATCTGGAAGCTTGGAGCCAATATGAAAAATATCCCTCTAACTTCTGGCATGGAGATGTACTGCTGGCAGCGTTCTATTGCTGTGAGCTGGCCAGTTGAGTGTCTTCAGTGACTGAGAGGGGCACTGCACCCCGTTACTCTCTCTGAGCATCCCATTGGGCCAGAGAGGTGGTGCCGAGAGACTGAGGATGATGTTCTAGGATGAGGGAGGTCAAAGTGTGAGCATCGCAAGCCTGGTCAACTGGCTGCCACTGGTCACAGCCTGTAATAATAGCTACCTGCTAACCCAGAGGAGGAAATGCAAACACATATGTTACCTATATCCTGTTTCCCTAGGGACAGGTAAAGAGAGAAGTACCAATTAATAATTAAAGGTACTTGCTCTCAAGAATCTTAGAAGGAAAATGCAGTGTTACCTTAATGCAATCTGCCTTGCATTGTCCTGCACCATTTTATCTTCACAGTGTAGCTCCAAATCCTTTTCCCCTTTCATTAAAGGCTCGTAGAGTTGGATTGTTACCTTTCATATATGACAAATGGGTGGCTTTACTTATTGACTGCTGTGCTGTGTTGTGCTTAATTGCTGAGTCATGTCTGACTCTTTGTGACCCCATGGACTGTAGCCCGCCAGGCTCCTCTGTCCATGGAATTCTCCAGGCAAGAATACTGGGGTGGGTTGCCATACCCTCCTCCAGGGGATTTCCCAAGCCAGGGATCAAACCCAGGTATCCCCCATTGCAGGCGGATTCTTTACCATCTGAGCCACCAGGGAAGCCCCCACTGGTTGACTACTCCCTGTGAAACATTAGAGTAGAATATAATAGTATCCATGATTTTGGTGAAAGAGGAGGTGCTAGATAATTTTTTTAAACCAATTAATGGGATATGTCACGTGCTTCTCCTCTGTCCTAATAAAAATTGCTTCTGTCAGTGCAAAAAATACCAAATGATTTAGATGCTGATATAATTGTTACTTCTTTAATTCCCAAAGACTTAGAATAATATCTTGGTTCAAAGAAGAAAAAAATTATGGCAAACTCCTCTTCACTTGTTTCCTGACTGTGGAATAACATTTATTACCCTGCTACAGGCAAGCAAGGTATGACAAAAAAGAAAGTACTTGAAGGGCAACAATTGATGACCCTCACACAGAAACTGTTGATACTAGTAGATTTCTTAGAAACATAAGAGTAGATACTGACCTATGTAGTATCTGAAGATTTTCTCCTCTAAAATTATTTCTTAATAAAATGTTTGTGAAAAATGAGTGATGGCTTGTTTTATGTTTTGCATGTGTGTGGTTTTATCTTTCCCCACTTGAATATTATTTTCAGATCTTAATAATAATCACCATGACTTTCCAGTTTTGACCCATTTTCTCTCCAATAAGAGATGAATTGGGTTGTCTCAAGGGGGTTCCTGCCTTTTTGAGTCTTGTGGTGGGGATGTTTAATCATTAGAATGGAATCATGAGTGTGACTCTGGGTTATCCATTCATCTGATTTAAAACTAACTTAACTGGTTTCTAAGTTACATTTTGATACATTTCATTAATTTTCAAATATGTGAAACCTTTCTAAATTATGAAGAGCATTAAAGGATACGTGCAAGAGTTGCTAGCAAGCCTACATAGAATTGACATCCACATGGGGAGTTACCGTATGTGATGGAACAGTATGTATATATAGCTTTTCCGGGTTATTAAATAAAGTGGAGAGAACATGGTGAACCAACGGAGTGCCTGCCAAGAACAGGGTTATGCTTGTCCTGTTAAGTACAGTTGATGAAGACATCTATTATCTCTTAGGTGATCCTTATTTATCAAATGGTTTTTGTTAAAAAATTGATAGAGAGGTTCCTCCTCAAGCTGCAGAATGAAAGGGGAAGACCAACCAGTAATGAGGATAATTGATACAAAGTATTCCAAGTGGAACAGGATGGTGTGATTAAAAACAGACATTTCTGAGATCAGTAGTAAACACAAGATGTCTGAAGGACACATTTATTTTTAACTAAAGGACAATATTATAAAAATAAAGGATCAGTGTATTTTTTTTTTTGCACAGAGCTTGGAAAAATGAATGTTCATATTAGAGGAATTTTGGTTTACCCTGGATGAAGACGGTGCATTTCCAAGGAAGTAATGTGGAAGGAAATGGACCTATCTTCATGTAATTTTTCTGTGACCTTTTACTCAAGATCTTTCAGTGTCACAGGAATATAATAAGAGATGTCCGTTTTTACTGTACACTGCTATAGATGTAGATGATATAGCAAATTGACTCGACTGCCCATATAGTTCTAAGTTACTTAATGCAAAAGCTTATTTGGCTTAATTGTGGCTTTATTTAATTAATGGCTTATTTAATTGCCATTTCTCATAAAAGCAGCATGCAGCATGCAGAAGTACTACCACCAAGTTTTAGTTTAGCTTTCTCATTTGAGTTCAGGCCAGTGAGCATTCACTGTACCTTGTTCAAGCACATTAATTCTTGATTATGTTTCTAAAAATGTATACTTAGGAAGTCAAACTCCAATAAACACCTGGAAAAATACCCCATACTATTTGGTGTATTTCTTGACTATGGCTTAAGCATCTATAAGTACACACTCATTTATGTCAAGGGCCAAAATCACTTGACATAAAATTGACCATCTTAACCACTTTTAAGTGTACAGTACAGCAGTCCTAGCTGATGGGTATTATTATGCAGCTGATCTCTAGAATTTTTTCTCCTTGCAAAACTGAAAATCTGCATCTGTTAAACAATAGCTCCTCTTTTCCCTTCCCCACTGACCCTGGCAACCGCCATTCTACTTTCTGTTTCTAAGAGTTTGGTTGTTTTATTGATAGATACCTCATATAAATGGAATCATGCAGTGTTTGTATTTTGTGACTGGCTTATTTTATTTAGCATAATGGTCTCAAGGTTCATCCACATTATCACAAGAGGCAGGATTTCCTAAGGCTAAATAATGTCTATGTATCTATCTCTATATTTGTCTATATCACACTTTTTAAATTCACTTGTTGAGGGACATTTAGGTTGCTTCTATTCTTGGCTGTTGTGAATAAAGCTGCTGTGAAAATGAATGTGCAAATGTCTCCTCAAAATCCTTTTTTCAAGAACTTAGGCTATATACCCAGGAGTTGAATTGCTAAATTTCTGTTTTTATTTTTTTAACATTTTGAGAAACCTCCATACCATTTTGCATTTTCCAGTGTCTGCACATCCTGCCAACACTGTGTGTGTGTTTGTTTTTGATAGTGGCCATCCTAATCGGTGTGAAGTGATACCTCACTGTGTTTTGATTTTCCGTAATAATCACTGATGTTGAGCTTCTTTTCATAAACTTGTTGGCTATTTGTGTATCTTTGAAGAAATATCTGTTCAGATTGTTGTTCAGTTGCCAAGTCATGTCCGACTCTTTGTGACCCCATGGACTGCCCCGCACCAGGCTTCCCTGTCCCTCACTATGTCCTAGAGTTTGCCCAAGTTCGTGTCCATTGAATCGATGATGCCATCCAAGCATCTCATTCTTCATCACCCTCTTCTGTGTCTGCCTTCAGTCTTACTCAGCATCAAGGTCTTCTCCAATGAGTCAGCCGTTCGCATCAGGTGGACAAAATATTAGATCTTCACCTTCGGCATCAATCCTTCCAAAGAGTATTGGGGCTGATTTCTTTTAAGATTGACTAGTTTGAGCTCCTTGCTTTCCAAGGGACTCTCAAGGGTCTTCTCCAGCATCACAGTTCAAAAGCATCAATTCTTCGACGCTCTGCCTTCTTCAGCTCTCACATCCACACATGACTACTGGAAAGACCATAACCTTGACTATATGGACCTTTGTCAGCCAAGTGATATTTTTGCTTTTTAGCACACTGTCTGTGTTTGTCATAATGTCTATTCAAGTACTTTGCTCATTTTTAAATTGGATTTTGTTGTTGCTGTTGAGTTGTAGGACTTCTTTATATATTCTGGATATTAGTTAGTTCGTTAGTTCAGTCTCTCAGTCATGTCCGACTCTTTGTGACCCCATGAATCGCAGCACGCCAGGCCTCCCAACTCCCGGAGTTCACTCAAACCCACGTCCATCGAATCCGTGATGCCATCCAGCCATCTCATTCTCTGTCGTCCCCTTTTCCTCCTGCCCCCAATCTCTCCCAGCATCAGAGTCTTTTCCAGTCTCTTCTCCATCAACTCTTCGCATGAGGTGGCCAAAGTACTGGAGTTTTAGCGTTAGCATCATTCATTAACCCATTATCAAATATATGATTTGCAAATATTTTCTTCCATTCCATTCATTGCCTTCTCACTCTGTTAATTATATGTACATTTATTTGTCCTTAATCACTTGCTGTGTGTTGAGGCATTTTCTGGGGGACACATACATAGCAAAACATTATTCTTAGCTTGAAGGACCTCAAAATCTAACTGGGAAACTTGGCATAGGTACTGCTGTTGAGAGTGAATGATTGTAATCTGTAATCTGAATTTTTATGTTTAATGCTTAATTGTATGCTTCCAAATGTCTAGATGCTAGAATCATAGAAATAAGTTGTCCTGTATGTGATCCATATTGAACTTACTCTGTTTTATACAGGTACTAGCTGAATGCACAAAAGTTGAGAAGAAATTTCCCAGGAAATGGCAAGCGAAACACTAAAATCAGTGTCTTAGAAAATGTTTTCTTTGAAAAATAACATGTCTCAATCAGTGGCCACATGAACGTGATTTAAATATACTATTACTAAAATTTTAAAAATACTGTTTTCTATTGTATTTAAATTTTGAACACTATCTCAGGAAAATTTACCTTTGTAACTGTGATGATTAAAAAGTACCTTACATACCATTTTGCAAGTTCTGATATTATGAACCATCAATTCCTGCCATTTTAAACAAATTAATTAAGGAAAATTAGTACAGCTGAAAATGCATTTAAAGGAGGTTAAAAGCCAAATCATGCTAATTATATTCAGATTTAAGAGTGGTAGGGCTCCAATTCCGAATAATTCCTGGCTTAGAGTTAGTATAAGGTTCTGATCCATTGTGTAAACAAATGCTTCATTGCATTCTCTTTTTTCTCATCCATCCCTTCATTCATTTAATCAGTCAGTCATTTATTTAATGAGTCTCTATTAAATGCTTACTATATATTGAGTACTGCTGGATCACAGTGATGAACCAGACAGGTGTGGACTGAAGTGGGCTCCTGAGTGCATTGCTCTAGTTTCTGTTATTAGCCTTCCAATATTATCCATCAAGTGGACAATTCAAGTAAAGTAGAAATAAAGACAACATACATCTTTTCTAAAAATAATTAGATTTTTCAAGCTGATCGAACAGAGATTGTTTTTCAAAAGTCCCGTAATTTAGCTGTTTTTCCTGTAGGAAAACTACTCAAAAGGGAGACTGAACCCATAATAAAATTACTTGAAGTATACAAAGAGTCAGAGGCAGATCTTTCTTGATGAATACAATAAAATTTGTTTCACTTACGACTTAAAAGAGAAAAAAAAGACAGGAAAAAAAAAAAAAAAGACAGGCCTTAATGTTCATCTACTTTCAAAGTGTTAGAAGGAAAAGGAGAAGAGACTTGGATCTCATCCTGCCATTTCAGGGCAAACCTATCCAGGTCATTGCCATTATAACACAAGAAAATAGAGTTTCCTAGAAATAATAACATTCTGACAGTGCATACACAGCTTTGAGGGAGCTTGGGCACATGTTCATGCATTGTAAGGTAAGAGAAAGGTAAAATATGACAAAAACATGAGGATGAGTTGGAAGTACTAGATTGCTTTACTATAGAATTTGGTGTAATCTATGAGAGTGTTAATGAGCATGTAGATAGTGGCTCAAGTTCTTAAATTTTTACATTATAAAGCATACATTTTATATTATGAAATTTTACATGTTATTCTCAAAATCATCTTTTTTATAGATATGGAAACCAATCTTTATGGTCATGCAACTAAGTGCTTTTACAAGACTACAGAGAAAGGAGAGAGTAGGCTGGAGACAGGGCAGGAGGCTTCAGGCTTGACATTTGTCTTGGCATGGAAAGATGGTGTCTAAGGTTGGGGGGATATAACAAAATATCATAGACTGGGTAGTTTAAACACAGACGTTTATTTCTTACAGTTCTTGGAGGCTGAAATGTCTGAGATCAAAGTGCTGGCATATTGTGTGTCTGGTGAGGGCCTTCTTGACTTGCAGACAACTGTCTTCTTGTATCCACATATGGTGGAGGGGGAGAGAGAGAGAAAAGGAGAGAGAGATCCTTTCTCTTATAAGGATGCTAATTTCATCATGGGGACTTCACCCTCGTGACCTCATCTAAATCTGATTACCTCCTGAAGGTTCCACCTCCAAACACCATCATACCAGGGAGTTGAGCTTTAACACCGAAATTTTGGGGGAACAGAAGGCAATGGCACCCCACTCCAGTACTCTTGCCTGGAAAATCCCATGGAGGGGGGAGCCTGGTAGGCTGCAGTCCATGGGGTTGCTGGGAGTCGGACATGACTGAGTGACTTCACTTTCACTTTTCACTTTCATGCATTGGAGAGGGAAATGGCAACCCACTCCGGTGTTCTTGCCTGGAGAATCCCAGGGACGGGGGAGCCTGGTGGGCTGCCGTCTATGGGGTCACACAGAGTCGGACACGACTGAAGCGACTTAGGAGGACTTAGGAGGAGGAGGAAACATTTGATCATAGCAGATGGGTAAGATAGGAACTTGTGCAAGAAGGGAGTTGATAGAAAGGATGAACCAAATAGAGAGTAAAGAGGTTGGAGGAGGATTAAGTGTTCAGTTTGACAATATTATGTATAGGTAAAAAGGCAGTAAAGTAAGTCTAGAATTGTAGGATGGAGTCAGACAATGGAAATCTTTATACACTTCTATAGGAGTTAGCCTTCATTTTCTCGATTCTTGAATAGAGAAAGGACTTAATCCAATATGTGCCTGAATATGATATTCGCCTGAATATGATATTCTGGGTAAAATCTGTAGGATAGAGGGACAGGGGATGGGCTAGGGTTTGGGGGATCAGTTAGGTGTCTACTGTAGCCATTTGGAGAAGTGGAGATAGCAGTCTAAATGGGATGGAGACAGAAGTGCTGTGATTTGAAGTGTGGACCAGGGTCACACTTCAGAGAGGAAAATTAGATCAGATTATTCTTGCGAAAGTACTCAACAGTGCCTGCAACATAGTGAGTGTTTAATACTTGTTTGTTGAAAGGTTATAAAGTTGCTACCAGGAAAGCATCTGCTCACTAGGGCAGAAGAGACCTAGTGTTATCCTGAACTAGAGAATCAGCGTGAGGGCCACAGCCAGCTACTCAGAGTGTGGTCTGTGGACCTGTGCTGATTCACAGACTGTGTAACCAGACTGTGTAATCTGTGTAACCAAATGAGGACACAGATCAGGAGTATGCATTTTGAAATATCTATAGCAGCTTGACAGATTACTTTTATGTCTTTTCTTCTAATATTAAAATACTGAGTCATGTCTTTTCATTTTTTAATTTTTGCCATTTTATTTTTCTACCAGTCGATTTTTTGAACTGCACTTCCCAAAAGAATTGTCTTCAGTGAATTGAAAAAAGGAACCGATATTCTGTAGTAGGTCATTTGAGAAGCACTGGTTCCAGCCCAGTATCCAAGAGGGAGCAACATCGAGTCTGGATTCTGGAAGTATGTCTGATCGTGGGGCAGGATAGCATCTTAGGGTGATGCTTGTCATGGCCCTGGAAATCTGTGTATCCCAGTTGGTGAGGAGGAGGCAGCAGGTTGGGTCTGAGAATAGTTGCATCAAGTATCAAGGACTCCACCCAATCACCTAAAAGGGACCCCCTGGAATGGGGAAACTATTTAAAGATGAGAAGGGGTACAGCGCAGCACCCCAATTCTGTGAAATAGGCTGCAAGTGGACAGTGCTACTTTTCAGGGACTCTGAAGTTAAAGAGAGCAGGTTCTAGGTCTGAGTGTCAGAAAGGAGGGTCAGGGTTACACGGGGCCTCAGCAGGAGTGACAGGACCACTGGTGTGGCTCTGCTGCAGGCTCCGAGGGGCACAGAGTAGGAACAGAGAGAACCTCGGGGGCCAGACAAGCACAGCGTCAGCTGGTGGTGCCAATGGAAGTCTGGATGGCATGGTTTGGGGAGGGATTGTGAGGTGGAGGTTTCTAAACAGAACTTTTGAGGAGCTCTGCTCTGACTAGGAGCCGAGTAAATGAAGAGTCTATTCATAGCAGACATCATGCAAAAGGTCTGTGTGCTGATGATATGATACAGTGGAGAGGGAAACATGGAGGAAGGAGGGGGATGGAGGAAGGAGGAAGGCTTGGGAGGACTGAGATGGTAGGAGCCAAGGTGCGGGGCAGGGGGTAGGCTTGGAGAAGCCAGGACACTCCGTGGTCCAAGAGAGGAGAGGGAGAGCATGGGTATCAGTGAAGATATTTGGGTGGATTTGGTGGTGAGAATAAAAGCTGATTCCTGTCTTGTGGCTTTTCTTTGTTGTTGTTTTAATTACTTAGTTTATTTTTATTTGAAGGATAATTGGTTTTCAATGCTGGTTTGATTTCTGCCATCCATCAGCATGAATTAGCCATAGGTGTACCTATGTCTCCTCCCTCTTGAACCTCCCTTCCACCTCCCATCCTTTCCCAGCCCTCTAGGTTGTTACAGCGCCCCAGTTTGGGTTTCCTGAGTCATACAGCAAATTTCCATGGGCTCTCTATGGAGGCTTTTCTTTTTCTGTGAACTCCAAGCTCACCGTATCAATTCAGACTGAAGGTGCTGGATGGTGAGGAAGGGTATAGGGCGTTTGTACAGAGGCAAGTGGGAAGCAGTCATTTCGGAGAGTCAGAAAGGAGACATAGAAGAGACGCAGAGTAGGATCTAAGGCTTTATGTGCGTATTTAACATCTGTGGTGGGGAAGGGGTGAGGAGTGTGATGGATGGGAAGAACCTACTGATGTTTAGAGTGTGTCTTGGAAAGGGTTAACTCGGAAACAAACACAGGTACCTCCGGAGGAACCATCACTCTGAGAGGCGCGATCAGACAGCAGGACAGATGCCTGGGCCCTGGTGACATGCAGCTATGAAGAAGTCAGGGTATTAGTGCAGGGCATATTTAGGGGAGCTGGGGAAGATTGGGGGCTCGTTTATATTTGGGAGTGGGGTGTGAGAGAGAGAGAGAAGAGGGGGTTAAACATCCCTTGGAGATTTTGTGGGCCCCTGGAGTGATGACATCCCCTTCAGAATGTGAAATGTCAGATGTTCTGTCCCAGGGAACTGACCTTCGTGGGTTTTTTTTTTTTTTTCC
>NW_011495034.1:12774369-12780645 GCF_000754665.1 Bison bison bison | reverse complement strand
TGGGTTTTTTTTTTTTTTTTTTCCGGTGGAGGTGGGGTGGCCTCAAAATTCTCATTTGTAAACTGGTTAAAGTCATCCCAGCCCTCCATTTCCCATTGCATTTGGGGAAGTTTTAAATGAAATAACATCTGGGAGAGGGCTGGGAAAGCTGCCAAGCGCTATGCATCTGTTATCTTGGTCACAAAATTGGATGAGGAACCTGGCTTCTCGTGGCCTCGCGCGGTCCCAGCCTGGGATGAATGCTGATGGGCGCCCTTCCGCACGTGGAGGACTTGGAGACACAGGCGCTGCTGGCTCCGGAGTTTTTCCTCCCGAGCCTGGTCGAGAGTCTGAAGTAGAACCCGCCCATCCATGAATGAGGCAAAATCTGTTTACTTCAATGTATTCCTTTTTTTTGAAAGCTAGATAGATTTAAAACACTTTTGGCTTTATTTTAAGAAAAGTTCTTCTAGGGGAAGACTGACTTGGCAGAAGGCATCTGTCCTGACATCTGATCGCGCCTCTCAGAGTGGTGGTTCCTTCGGAGGTACCTGTGTTTGTTAAGGAGAGTCTTGACAGGCTTCAGGAAAGGGTTAGTGCCTCTTGAACCAGGGAGATTTCACAATGAGCGTGCGCCTAAAAGGCTCCATAGAGCTCGGCAGTGGGACGGACAGAGCGGCTCAGAGGGAAGGGACAGAGCAGCTTTAATGTGCTAATGAGGGGAAGCCCAGATGCCCGCAGATCAGAGGAGCTCTTTGTGACACGCGGATGGCTGGAGGCTCTGTCCTTATCTGGATCCTGCCGCAGGCAGGAGAAACACTGCCCTCACACAGGGGCCCTTTCCTCCAGAGATAGCCTTCCACTCGGCTCCCAAGGGACTGGGTGCTGAGGGGCTGCGGAAGGTCCCAGGGTGAGGTGAGGGATTGAAAGCAGGGAGGCTGGGGGTGGGGGACGCGTAAGTGGGGAGGGTGGAGGATGGGAAGAGGGAGCACTGTCTTGCAGGGTGTGTGGAGTCAGAAAATTAGGAAAGACCTTTGTGTTAGTCGCTCAGCCATGTCTGACTCTTTGCAACCCAATGGACTGTAACCTGCCAAGCTCCTCTGTCTGTGGGGATTCTCCAGGCAAGAATACTGGAGTGGGTTGCCATTCCCTTCTCCAGAGGATCTTGCTGACCTAGAGATCGAACTGCATTACAGGTGGCTTCTTTATCATCTGAGCCACCAGGGAAGCCAGGAACGACCTTTACAGCATCACAGAATGAACTGTTGTCCCTCCAGTGCTACCGGGCTTGATGAGTGGCAACGTTCAGGCCAGTCTAGAAGGTGGTGATCTGTCCTTGAAAATAGTGCAGGTCAGTTTTCATCTAGTTATGGAATAAGTCTGAAACACCACACAACCTAAGAAAATCCAAACTACCATCAGCCAGTGAGTGCTGGGATGAATTTCACATTCTGCTTATTCCATTCAGTGATGGCCAGTGGGGAAGGGTCAGGAGTAGGATCAGGGACCTTGTCCTAAAGCTGAGTTTGCATAGGAGGACATAGTATTTACAAAGATCGTGTGTTTACTTGTACTGACCCATCTACTGATGGAGAGATCGGGTAGCCAAAGCACACCTAGGTTTGCTCCTGTTTCTGTAAGATGAGTTCCCAGAGAAGATCAACAAATGAAGCCTTCAGTCCATGGTGCCTTGACCTTCTCTTTTATCTCTCACTTTTCATTTCTGAATCTTTCTGGGAATATGTAAATACTTAAATATAATATCTATTTATATACGTGTGTGTGTTTGTGTTAAGTTGCTTCAGTCACGTCCAACTCTTTGCGATCCCTTGGACTGTAGCCTGCCAGGCTCCTTGTCCATGGGAGTCTCCAGGTAAGAATACTGGAGTGGGTTGCTGTGTCCTCCTCCAGGGGATCTTTCTGACCCAGCCATTGAAGCCTGACTTTCTTTATGTCTCCTGCATTGGCAGGCAGTTTTGTTTTGTTTTGTTTTTTACCACTAGTGCCATGTGAGAATCCCCATCTATTATGTATGTATATATATATTATTTCCCAAATAATGTGGGATCCCCAGGTGGCTCAGTGGTAAAGAATCCACTTGCCAATGCAGAATACATGGGTTTGATCCCTGGGTTGGTAAGATCCCCTAGAGGAGGAAATGGCAGCCCGCTCCAGTACTCTTGCCTGGGAAAATCCCATGGACAGAGGAGCCTGGCAGGCTACAGTCCATGGGTTGCAAAGAATCAGACATGACTGAGCAACTGAGCACCAAATAATGTATATTTGATATTATTTGTAATGAATCTTTGTCTATTCATTTGTCTGTCTCTTTCCACCTTTCTCTGTTTCTCTCTGACACACACACACATGAATTGATAGAGAATAATTTTCCATTTGGAATAGTTTGTTTCCTTCTTGAAGATAGCCGTCAACTTTCCTTACCATGCTTTTTTTTTTTTTTGTCTCAGAGTTGGTTCAAGGAGAATGGTTTATTTTTAATGTGTTGGCTTTTTGTTTAGGAACCACACTGAATTGGTATCACTTAAGAAAACAAAAATATTCAGTGTGGAATTACCTATGAGCTAGCTATATCTGAATGTGTGAATACAACTGTGGAACAAGTCAGCACAGAAAGCTTCTGTCTCCCGCTCCCCTCCTTTCCCCGAGCCACATATGGTTTCATTACAACACTTCAGTTCCAAGTGGTGACGAGTCTGGTGACTTGATTTAATTTTTTTTTCTTCTTTTTTTTTTAGTTCTTCTTTTCCTTAATGCTTCCTATCTATTTCCTGCTGCTAATGGGGTCCCTGCACTTTGGATTGACCTTCCCCAGTGCAAGCCTGAAGAAGTATAGTAGTGCTAGTATAGTATAGTATAAGTATTGCTGCTGCTGCTGCTGCTAAGTTGCTTCAGTCGTGTCCGACTCTGTGCGACCCCATAGACGGCAGCCCACCAGGCTCCCCCGTCCCTGGGATTCTCCAGGCAAGAACATTGGAGTGGGTTGCCATTTCCTTCTCCAATGCATGAAAGTGAAAAGTGAAAGTGAAGTCGCTCAGTCGTGTCCGACTCCCAGCGACCCCATGGACTGCAGCCCACCAGGCTCCTCCATCCATGGGATTTTCCAGGCAAGAGTACTGGAGTGGTAGTATAGTATAAGGTGCTTCTTGCACTGGTTTTAGAAAATTGATCATATACAACTCTAATGCTGATAAGTGGACACATCTGCATCTAGTGTGAAGAGACCATAATTATTATCTGCTTAGCCCCAAAGTGCATTGCAACCTGAGAGTATCCTTTGAAGATGACAGAAGAAAAGCACCATCCAAAGCACTTATAGCAATGGATATCAGACTGCTCCTTTTGGATCAGTTTGTCAGAGACATGAAAGTGTGCAGATGGGAGTGTCTGCGGATGGACTACTGGGCCATGACTGCAGCTGCCTGGGCGGTGTATTAGTGAATTGAGGTACGACGACAAATACCACTCCCTGTTTCCCCTTGTCACAGCGAGAAGCAGTTCATTGGATTTAGGAACCTCTTCCTTTTTAGTTATTCGTGGAGTAGCAGGTAAAGGAGTCAGAGCCTATAATGTACTCTTTTACTAAAAAATAATTTTCTGCAGTCTGCTGTTCTTTACTACATGCTCTTCCAAATGGTGGGGGTAGGGGGTGGGAAGTAAAATATGAGAAGCAAAGACATTTTCAGGTGAAATACAGAAAGAAATGGGGGAGCCGTTCGGAGAGCTAACCTTGCATTTGTAATATTCTCTGCTATTTTAACCATTGACGTAATTAGCTTCATAAAGCATAAAGTATCGATCCCTGTTCCTTCTTAGGGAAATGCTAGCAAGTGAACAAATGAAGAAAAAAGTCCCAGACAGCATGTGACACATGAATGAATCAAAGTAAAAAAAAGTAAAAAAAATTGACTGCTTCATCCCATGTCAAAAATACCAATTTTGGTGAACTATTAAAGCTCTCTGTGGAAATATTTTGAACTTAAGCCATGAATAAAGTAAGGCTGTGAATGGTGTGTTAGAGCCCTGATCCTCAATCTTCAGGTGCTGCTCGGCAGTGCTATGAATGCTTCAGAGTATAGTCCAAAGATGAACTAATATAGAAGCTCAGTCTGTGAGACATTGTAACTCTTCACCCAAAACACAGAGGCACCGATGCATCTGAAAACCTTGACATCGGACCCTTAACCCCCAAGTCTGAGTTGCGTGTCCCATTCCATGTGCTGGCTATTTCCTATCGTTTCATATTCTATGTTATTTATTTGTCTGAACCCTCCCCATGTGTTGTAGGACCAGAAGGGTGTTCTTTACTCAACATCTTACATAAAACCTGGCATAAAGTAAGTGCTCAGTAAATATTGAGCCCATTGAGTGATGGGCCAAATGGTCTGCTAGAGGACCTTTCAAAACAGAAGTTATTTTCAGCAAATTGATGTCCTCTGATTTTATTTTCTCAAATAATGTGTGCCATAGTGCCTGGCATAGAGTTGGTACTCAATAAATTTTAGTTTTAGTTTTTTTTAAATTGATCTGTGGAAAGGTAGGGAGTATAGAAAAAGTATAGAAGGGTGATTTGAATGGTGACAGAGTTAGGAAAACACTGGCTGTGCTACATAGGTTCTACTTATACTTTACAACTCAATTCACATTTCTGTCAACTCTCTTTCCTCAAAGTTTTCAATTCTTTCTGCCAAGAAATTTCTTGTGGGATCACCAGTTATAGGAATGCAAATAGAAGTAATTTCAAACTCATTATAGGCAGCAGTGGTTAAGAACAGGGCTCCTACTCCAGTACTCTTGCCTGGAAAATCCCATGGATGGAGGAGCCTGGTGAGCTGCAGTCCATGGGGTCGCTAGGAGTTGGACACGACTGAGCGACTTCACTTTCGCTTTTCACTTTCATGCATTGGAGAAGGACATGGCAGCCCACTCCAGTGTTCTTGCCTGGAGAATCCCAGGGACGGGGGAGCCTGGTGGGCTACTGTCTATGGGGTCGCATAGAATCGGACACGACTGAAGCGACTTAGCAGCAGCAGCAGCAGACTACCTACTGTATCACCTGAGTGTTCTGATCTTAGAAACAATTTCTTCTCTTTTTCTAGGTTGTTGTGAGGACTAAAAGACTGTATCTATCACTTAGAATAGCATCTGACGTATAGAGAGTTCTACTCAAAGTTGTATTGTTATTATTAGCATCAGTATTAATATCAGCCATCATCACCATCATCATCACTGGCAGGTAAAAATCCCAGGAAAAAATAGGGAAGAAAGAAACTGATTACTAAGAAGACTATGCAAGTAGGGTCCATGTCTGTTTTTTTTAAAGCTGTTTCTTTATGTGGACCATTTTAAAAGTCTTTATTGAATTTGTTACAATATTGCTTTAGTTTTATGTTTTTTTGTTCGTTTGCTTGGCCTTGAGGCATGTGGGGTCTTAGCTCCCTACCAGGGATCGAACCCACACCCCTTGCATTGCAAGGTGAAGTCTTAACCACTGGACCACCAGGGAAAGTCATCCATCTGGTTTGATTAGTGCTTTTTGCCCAGCTTCCAGCATAGCCCTTGGGCATAATAATGTTGATAATACTTGTGTAATGAATTAATAGTGTGGTCTTGTGGTGTCTTGAGAAAGCAAAGGTAGGAGAGTTTTATGATAGAATTCCTGCTCAAAGCAAGTGAGGCGAAGGGAGAACACATATTCCTGTTCATAAGTATTTTCCTAAACAACTTATAGCAGTTCGAAATTACAGTTAAATTTCTTCTTTGAATACATCATCTTGGGAAAATTAAGCAAGATTAGATTTATATCCTTTGCATGTTGGCTTCAAGGGCATGCCGTGCTAAGTCACTTCAGTTGTGTCCGACTCTGCAACCCTATGAACTGTAGCCCGCCAGGATCCTCTATCCATGGGATTCTCCAGGCAAGAATACTGGAGTGGATTAACATTTCCTTCCACAGGGGATCTTCCCGACCCAGGGATCAAACTGATGTGTCTTACATTTAACCTGCATTGGCAGGCAGGTTCTTTACTACTAGAGCCACCTGGGAAGCCCCTTCAAGGAAAGCAGTTCTAAGTGTGGTTAAGAGATGCAAACACATATGAGATTAGGGCTCTGCTTGCCAGTGTTTTTTATAATCAGTTATTATTTCAATTAATCAGTTAGATTGCTTCCCTCTTAAGAGCTGAGTTAGTCTTGGGAAAGAATGGAGCACTGCTTAACAGTGGCTTTGGAACATGAGGCATTGGGAGAGAGTGGGAGATTGTAGCGCTAGAGAGCTAT
>NW_011495034.1:12758947-12774269 GCF_000754665.1 Bison bison bison | reverse complement strand
GGGGTAGAGAACAGCACACAAGTGAGGGAGCCCACCAAGAATCAACTGTGCAGTCTCTGAACTGTATCCCAAACTCCCCACCCGTGGAATCAGAATCAGCTTCACCCAAAGACTTTCAGAGGCATACTGGTCAATAAATGTTTGAGGACATGTCTGTGTGACAGCTGTGAGAATTCTGACAAGTCATTTGACATACACAGTCACTAAATCCCTCTGCAGCTCTTATGATATTTGATTATACATGACAACAAGACCCAAAGGCCTTCTGACACATCAAATGTTGTTTATTTCTAAAGCATATGTGCAGTCTTTCTTCTTTAAGTGTTGGCTCCTCAGAATAAAATGACAGCTCAGCCGTTTCAGTGGTGGTTCCATGTCCTTGTGTCCTGGGGGCAAAGAGCTCACGCAAAGAGTTTAGAAGTTAAAGAGCCTGTGTACTAGATTAGAATTTCAACCAGGGAATTTTTGGACACCTCAGTATACTTAGATAAACCCTGCAAAGATGAATTTAGGATAACTTGACAAGTTATCTGCACTGGAATAAAATGGACATTAGCATACCTTTTTTTTTTTTTTCTTTCTGAAAACTAGTTGGCTTTTAAACTCCTTTTCCAGAACACACAAATGTGACACTTTGGGAAGCAGGACAGATTCACAGCGTTGCTAACTGTGACAGCCTCTTTTTCCCTCCCTCCAGCCTTTGTTGCATCACTAGGATGTGATGTTTTTGCCGATGTGGAGTGATGGAAACTTCCACTTTATGATATTATCAAAGATCTGCATACATAAAAAAGAGTAATGAAGTCATTTGGCTTACATTCTTGATATCATTTGTATTGCCTCTGTGAAGGGTTGAATGAAGCAGTTTTCTATAGCTGCTGTAAGCAGTAAGTCTCTAAATATTAAATGCTGACTCAACATAAGCATGTCTGCAGAAGAAGATGATTAACTCGAAGAGAAGCTAACGTCAGCAAGAAGAAATACAACCACACATTCAAAAGGAATAGGGAGTATTTCCATGTGACATCTTCAGGAACCTTTGCAAACAGAAAGAAAAAAATACAGTAATTGCGTTAATGTGGCAATGAATATCCTCTTTCTTTTCTATCCTTGTTGGAGATTTTGTTCTCCAGAGCCTGTTTTGGGTCCCTCATTGTTGTTCAGTCCCTCAGTCGTATCTGACTTTTTGAGACCCCATGGACTGCAGCATGCTAGGCTTTCCTGTCCTTCACTGGCTCCCAGAGTTTCCTCAATGTCCATTGAGTCATTGATGCCATCCAACTGTCTTATCCTCGGTCACCACCTTCTCCTCCTGCCATCAGTCTTTCCCAGTGCATCCATCTAACCGCAGATGGTCTGTATAATCCAGTGAGTTCTTGGCATTCTTCCACAGATTGTTGTTGGTTTTAAGGCAGGCAGCATAGGCCCCAGGTTGGCACAATCAGAACGAAGGGAGAGACTTCCATTTGATGGTGAGGGAAGAGATTTCTCTTTCTCTGCTGGATTTAAACGCAGAAGCAGCCATCTTGCTATTGGCTGTTACTGTCCTTTACCTTATGACCAAGAAGGAAACCAACCTTCGGATGTCAGTGATGGCGAGGACGGCGGACTGGAGAGTGGTAAAGTACCTGAGTCCTTGAAGATATTATTGGACTGACTGCATTGCTGCATGCTTGGAGCTTACCCGAGTCACTGGACTTTCATTATATGAAATTATAAATATCCTAACTGTTTTGGCCAGTTTGAGTTGCTCTTTGTTTGATCTGACATTGAGCTCTTCCTTAACGGATGGACACATCTCTCATTCTTTGCTCTGAAACTGATGACCTTTGATGAATACCAGCCGGGGCCATTTCATGTCTTTTATCTCTTTCTGGGTATCTCTGCCACGGAAGAGCAGAGGCTGGTTTGCTCCAGTCTGTGGTATAAAGGTTTGGTTTTCCCAAGATGTGGTTGCGCAGGAAGCGAAGGAGTGGGCTTGATTACCCATAGGAGTCTGTGGCACCCTTGATAATCCCGGGCTGGTCTGGATCAGACACATATTGAGGGGATGGAAGTGCTGGCTGGTAGGTTCCCCACCGCATCATCCATTTATTCCCTTGTTTGATAAGCATCTGTTCTGCGCCAGCTTTGTGCCAGGCCGGTGCTCGGCATTGTGTATGTGAAAGATCTCATGGAGTATGGTAGAGACCCTTGGGGCACTGACATAAGGGTCTGGGGAGGGCATCTGAGCCTTTGAAAGCTAAGCCAACAACTGGAGAATGGGGAGGACTTAGAGTGAAGAGAGGCGCGTGGGTGTGTGGTGAGGGTTTATAGGGAATGATGTTTTAGGCAGAGGAAACAGCACATCACAAAATTGTGAGTGGAACCATGCTACATTCTGGGAAATGAAATTGGTTCTGAAGGCAGCAGGCATGTGTGAAGGGTAGCAAGGTGTTAGAGGCTGGAGTGGCAGGTAGGGCTCAGATCAGGCTGTGCTTTGGAAGTTTAAGTTGTGTGTGCACAACTTAAGAGGACTGAGCAATATTGGAGATGCTAAGCACAAGAAAAATATGAGCAATGTATACTTTCATAAGCTCTAGCTACCTGCAGTATAAACAGTGAATCTGAATACTGTAAGATTGGTCTCAAGCTAGGAGATGGTTGCAGACGTGAGATGTGGTGTTATGATATACACTTAACCTTTAGTTTCTAAAACCATGGGTTTTGATTGTAATTACTACATAAGAGAAGGTGAATTGGGTTTGATGGTAGGTGTATGCGATTTTATCTAGTGTGACAATTGCATGATCTCAGGCGCGTTGCCTAAACTGAGTTTTTGTTTCATCATCTATGAAATTACAATAAAAACACCTACCTTACAGGGTCATGGAGGAAGCTTAAATATGATTATATATTTATAGTCCTTGACACCATGCCTGAAACATGTTAGTCATTATAATTATGAATAAATGTGTAAGGAAGAGGCAGAAGAACAAAGCAGTGGAAGAGCTTTCTACTTGAGTTCCTTCATAGTCGGGGACTTGAGAGTCACATGAAAGTCTCAAAGCAAGTATAGTTATGGTGCTATCATATTTTCTTTGGGAGGAGGATTGATATTTATTGTGTAGACAACAGATTTCTAATAATCATTGTTCTTGGATGGAGAAGAAGTAGAAATCAAGATAAGAAAAAGGATAAATAGAAGGTATGCTTATTTTTAGAGGAGGGGAGGGATATTGAATTCTCAGGGCAGGGGGAGAGGTTAATTTGGTCCTGGGAGATCTGGGAGATGCTGGGAGCAAGGGCTTCCGGAAGACGCATGGTTTCTCTTCAGTGACAATATTCTGCAGGACACAACTGGAAGTTTAGATGAAAGCAGCTGTATTTCTTTAGGGCGGGGGCTTTTGTTTGCTTTTTTTTTTTTCCTTTTTCATCATGTAGAACAGCTGCCATATAGTAGCTATTGTAGTCAACACATATCTGTCGGATGAATGAATGAAGAGATGGATGTGCTTTTACCAAGTTTCGAAATTTGGGGCTCAGAATTTCTGCCTGAGGTCTAGGCAATGCCGGATTGAGTTCCCTCCATTTGCCACCTACAAAGCAGCCTTGTATTTTCTTGCAGTCATTAGAGAAGCTAATTAGAGGAGCTGATCAGTGGCTGATGAACTGATTCATGGAGATAGATTTCTCAGGCCAGAGTTTGAAAGAAAAGAACAGATTCTTTCCTTGGGCTCGTGAGCAGCTATTTTTAGTCTGCAGGTGTTGCAGCTTTTTAGAAGCTTTTGGCAGGGTTTCCTTCTACTTCCATTTTACCCAGAATATGTAACTTTCATCTCTTCCATTCCAGAAACATGCTGCTTTGTGTTTTCTGAGTAGGAAAGGGGATTGTGGGAAAGAATAACCAAGGAAAAATATATGAAGTGCTTAGCACAGAACTGGAGAAGGCAATGGCACCCCACTCCAGTACTCTTGCCTGGAAAACCCCATGGATGGAGGAGCCTGGAAGGCTGCTGTCCATGGGGTCGCTGAGGGTTGGATACAACTGAGCGTCTTCACTTTCACTTTTCACTTGCATGCATTGGAGAAGGAAATGGCAACCCACTCCAGTGTTCTTGCCTGGAGAATCCCAGGGATGGAGGAGCCTGGTGGGCAGCCGTCCATGGGGTCACACAGAGTCGGACACGACTGAAGTGACTTAGCAGCAGCAGCAGCAGCAGCACAGAACCTGGTCCCACAGTGAATGGGTAGTCAATAAGAGAGGAGACAGAAATGCCATGGAGGAGGGAGATGGCAGATAGACACTGCTGTCTGCTGTATGTGAAGGAAGTTTCTCTGCATCCCTGGAAATAATGCATGGCTTCCTGCTTCCTCTGAATCAATTCCTGTACCAAGAGCCTTGGCTTATAATTTTAGATGTCAATACATATTAGTTAGGAAGGGCCGATCAGTATTCTCTATGCATTGCTTAAAAACAAATCCCCTCCAAATCAACTGGTGAAAACACAAAACCTTAATGCTTTGAAAAATGGATCCCTATGAAACTGCACAACACATAGTTCTGAGATGAGAACTGTCTCCAGAACAGTTATTTTCTAGGATAAATTTCCAGTCATACATTAGATTTATACCAGAGATGGATAAAGTAGAAGCTACAAGTATTAGTTTACTCTCTGTTTATGTGTCTGATGTGAGATGCCATACTTAGATCTTTGATAAGGACCAGCCTGGAAATGTCTTGCTTCCTGCAGAAAAGTTGTGGAAGTCAATCAGATACACTAGTGGCTTGTTTCCAGCTGACTATGCATTGTCTTGGTTATGGATCGTGTTCTGACTGGTACCACAAAGGGATGGGGAACAGCTATGCAAGTTGTGATGACTGTATCAGTCAGGGCTCTCCAGAGAGAGCAGAGAAACTCTCCAGAGAAATAGAACCAATAGGAAATACACATATGTTAAATGTATTTTTATATAGTATAAAGATAAGGAAATATTGATTTATATATATTTCAAGAGATGTTTTCATTTATTTATTTTTAAAATTTATTTATTTTATTTTTGGCTGCTCTGGGCCTTTGTTGCCGTGCGTGGGCTTTCTCCAGTGGCAGAGAGTGGGGGCTTCTCATTGCAGTGGCTCCTCTTGTTTGGGAACACGAGCTCTAGAGCTTGGCTCAGTAGTTGTGGCACACAGACTTTGTTGCCCCATGGCATGTGGAATCCTCAGGGGCCAGGGATCGAACCCGTGTCCCCTGCATTGGCAGGCAGATTCTTAACCACTGGACCAGCAGGGAAGTCCGCAATGTTAGTTTTAAGGAATCTACTTACCCAGCTGTGGGGGGGTGGGGGGGGAGGCAAATCCAAAATCTGTAAGGCAGGTCAGTACACTGAAAACTCAGGCAGGATGTCCATTGTAGTCTTGAGACAAAATTCTTCAGGAAAATTCAGTTTTTGCTCTTAAGACCTTCATTTGATTGGATAATAATGATACCCACCCTCCTTGTTAAGGATAATCTGCTTTACTTAAAATCAACTGATTGCAAATGTCAATCACATCTATGAATACCCTCATAGCAGCACCTAGACTAGTGTTAGACTGGATAACTGGGCATCATAACCTAGCCAAGCTCACACATACAATTAACTGTCACACTGGTGGTTTTGATGGTTGTGACAGTGGTGTTTGTAGCATTACCACGTATCAGTCACTGGGGGCCAAGTGCTTTCTGTGCGTTATTCTGTTTAATCATCTTAAATCTCTGTTTGAAAAGATGACGATATTGAGTCAGAGGGGTTGTTAAACTGCCCAGAGTTGCACAGAGACTGCATGGTTTGCCAGGGCTTAGTTCTGAAGCCCGTGCTATAATGTAGCATTTGATACGGCAAGTGTTAATTGATGCCTTTTTGTTTCCTCCCAGTGACAGAAGCCTAACCGGAGGATACAATATATTGTCTTTCACTCATCCTTGGGAAGTCTAAGGGGACTGGCTTTGAGCACAACTGGACCCAGGAGCAAAAAGGATGTTGTCAGGACTTTGTCTTTTGCTCCATCTCTTGGCCCTATCTATTTCCTCTTAGCCTTATTCTGTTGACAGGCTCTCTGTATGTGAAAGGTAGGACTCATCCTCCGACTCAGCAAGCACTGTAGAAAGGGGCTTTACTCTTCCATAGCTGTATAACAATTCCAGGAAATGGTGTTGGCCTTGCTTGGATGATGCGCCTGTTTCTGGTCTAAATCCTAGGTCCCAAACATGCACCTAACTCTCAGATCTAACTCTGGGCTGGCAGACTGGGAATCCTGGAGCAGGGCAGGATGATGGAAAGCCTAGCTGTATAGAACCGGTGAGGTGGGAGGGCCCTGCAGCGTTCAGGCCTCCCTCTGAAGACAGTTCCCTGTGGACATCTCCCTGGAAAGGATACCTCCTAGGACTGGGTGTGACAGTTTTATATTCCCCAGGAGCAGAAGTGGGCTTCCCAAGTGGCACTAGTGGTAAAGAACCTGCCTGCCAATGCAGGAGACATAAGAGACCCAGATTCAATCCCTGGATCGGGAAGATCCTCTGGAGGCAACCCGTTCCAGTATTGTTGTCGGAAGAATCCTATGGACAGAGGAGCCTGGAGGGCTACAGTCCATAGGATTGCAAAGGATCAACTCAAGTGACTGAGCATGCACTCACACACACAGGGGCAGAAGTACTTTGAGGCCCTTTGAGGGAGCACTCTTTTGACTTCCTTGGTCTATTTGAGAGGAAAGCCAGCCCTAAACTCGCTAGGATTTAAATGTAGAATTAAAATTTTTTTCCTCTGATTCAAAGCAAAGGACCCAGGCAAAGGTCTTTTCAAGCTTTAATGCTAAATTAGCTTCCCAGTAGGTACCTAAACATCAAAGGCTGTCTTAGGAAAGGAGATGGTACAACTGAATGCTCATATTGCCTCATCCTTTCTAACTGCACATCGAGGACTACCCTGAAATTTGGTTGTTTGTATTCCTGTCTTATCTTCTGACAATCTTATCTTCCTCTCGACTGTGAGCTATTAGGGGGCAGAGCCCAATCTTATTTCTTTTAGTAACTCCCTACAGTTCTAGCACAGATTTCTGTCACAGTGGGCACTCAGTAAAGTGCTTATGAGCAAGTGAATGAATCTGAGTCATTATGGAGTAAAACCATCCATTGTGTGCTGCACTCAGAGCATTCTCCAGGGTCCATTTTTAAAGGGCCAGAACACAGAACAGGGCTAAGGGCACTGGTCTGGGTCAGCCTGCCTGACACTTTCTAAACCTCATACCGTCATTTATCAAATGGAGACTGTAACAACGTGCTATAGAGATCTTAAGATATATTGTAAGCTTCTGGCTCATGGTTAGTATTCAGTAAACATTAGCTATTGCAATTACAGTTAACCCTTGAAGAATACGGGGATTAGGGATGTCAACCCTCCTTGTAGTGGAAAATTCACATGTAACTCTCAGCTAATCCTCCTTGTACTCGATTCCTCCATATCTGTGGTTCTACATTCTCAGATTCAACTAGCGGTGGATTGTGTAATAAACACTGTAGTATTTACTATTGAAAAATATCTGTGTATAAGTGGACCCATGCAGTTCAAACCGTGTGGTTCAATGTACCAACTGTACTGTTATTATTTGATTACTAGAAGGTTACCAGGCTCTGTTTGAACCCGGCGAGCATTTGATTTAGTTATGCTCATCTTGTGCCTCTATCACAGGTCAGAAGTTCTGTCTGTTCTTACTCGCATTGCAAAAGTAAAGAGATATATTTCAAAAGAAGTTTGTTCTTTCCCCTTTTATTCAAACAAGACTAGTATATATCTCATCAAGCTGTTGCAAAGACATACACACAAGCAAGAAACAATACTAGTGTACAGGAGGCTGTTCTCTAAAGATCCTGGTCTTAGGAATTCAGCAAGATAAAGCTGCCACTGGCTTATCTTTTTCTTTTAATTTTGTTGTTGTTGTTGTGGACCATTTTTAATGGTCTTTATTGAATTTGTGGCAGTATTCCTTTTCTTTTAAGTTTTGGCTTTTTGGCTGCAAGGCATGTGGGATCTTAGCTCTCCCACCAGGAATCAAACCCGTGCCCCCTGCATTGGAAGGCAAAGTCTTAATCACTGGACCACACGGGAAGTCCCTGCAGCTGGCTCATCTTGATGATCCCCAAAGATGTTCTTCTTTAGGTCACACAGATCTACTTTCATGACGAGTGTGCCATTTCTCTGTAAGCTAATGGTCAACTAATGACTTAAACCCTCCTATGTTCATTCTCGTATGGAACAGTCAATTCCTGGCACATCATTTAATCATCTTTATGTTCCAAATGCGCCCAAGTCACCCAGGGGGCGATTTCACTTTGTGCATATGTTCTCAGTCGCCTCTGACTCTTTGTGATCCTGTGGACTGTCAGCTGCCAGGCTCCTCTGTCCATGGGATTTCCCAGGCAAGAATACAGAAGTGGGTTGCCATTTCCTTCTGCAGGGGATCTTCCCAACCTGGGTATCAAACCCACGTCTCCTGCATCTCCTCTATTGGCAGGAAGATTCTTACCACGTACCCACCTGGGAAGCCCCATTTCACTTTGCAGATAGAGGTAATTAATTGTAAGAGGGAGGGGAAGGGGGAGTGTAGGCTGTCCAGACTTCTCTGGAATTCTCTCTCTGCATTTCCACCTTGGGGAGGATGAGAATTACCTGTAGCTTTGCTATGGTTGGTACAGACAAAGGAACTCTTGAGGCAGTTTTCTGCTTCATTGTTGCTATTGGATTCTGAGAAACTATGGATAAAGAAGTGCCTCCAGATGAGGTGGGAAATATATACTTATTGCTTTTTACTGTTGTTGCCTAATACATTTTCAATTATCATTATATTTGTTTCACAGAGAAGGAAACCAAGCATTACAAAGTTGCAGATAACAGAGGGAGTAGCCAAGCTGAGATGTGACTTCAGGTTGACTTTAGGGTCGGCTGTCTAAACCATCACAGTGTACCTACAAAGACAGCACGAAAGAACACCTTTATAAAGCCTCCTGTGGTCTCTGCTCAGATGAATTAATTTTCCATACCCAAATCCAAGATGGAGAATGCTGGATGAATCAAATCTCAGACAAATTGAGGCTTTTCTTCTGGCAAAACCATTACATTCAAAACCGTTCATTTCTAAAAATTTTCTATGTGGTGTAATGTTTCAAGATGTATATGACGTTTCGGGGAAATGAAAAAACCACATGGGACTTCTAAAACTTGGACTTCGGAGGTCGATCCAAGTTTTCCTTTAGAGATGGTCAGAAAATGTGAGCTTTGGAGGCTCTTCTGATCCAAGAGACAGGACACCTACTTGACTGAGGTTGCAGAGCTGGACAAGCCAGCAGTTTGTCCCTGGCCCCTGGCCCCTGGCCCATCCCCTGTACTTCAACTTCCCTAACTTTCCTGCTGGGCTTTCTCAGAGCTACTGCTTAGAGAACAGGTGGTAACAAAATCAACTTCTTATGTTGATTTCACTAAAGCTCAGAACTTGTTTGACTTCTGCTTTTCGTGCTTCATAACTAAGAGTCGCACAGAGACATCTACTGATGCTTGTGAAGTGAATCTGATGCATGTTGAGATATGTCACACATGGGGATACAGCTCTTACTTCTTCATGATAACCAGTTCCTTTCTTCCACTTTTTGCTCCTTGTAATGCCTCTTGGACATGCATACAGTGTAAGGCACTATAATCCATGTATATGCCATGTGTGTACACACACACACACACATTTGTTGTTGTTTAGTTGCTAAGTCATGTCTGACTTTTTGCAACCCTGCTCACTGTAGCCTGCCAGGCTCCTCTGTCCATGTGATTTCCCAGGCAAGAATACTAGAGTGGGTTGACATTTCCTTCTCCAAGGGATCTTCCCAACCCAGGGATCGAACCCACATCTCCTGCACTGGCAGGTGGATTCTTTACCACTGAGCCACCGGGGAAGCCCCATATACATACATACATCAGTTCAGTTTAGTCACTCAGTCGTGTCTGACTCTATGCGACCCCATGAATTGCAGCACGCCAGGCCTCCCTGTCCATCACCAACTCCCGGAGTTCACTCAAACTCACGTTCATCGAGTCGGTGATGCCATCCAGCCATCCCAAACATTCATAGTTACATATTTGTCTTAAATCATTTTTTAAATTGTCTCATATTCAGTACTGAGATTCTTCTTTCTCTAGTTTTCTCTCTTCCAACAGAAGCAAGCCCCCAAAGCACTCCAGATTGTATTGTTTTGGAGTAGCCAGTTGTCTTAAAGCAACATCGCACTTAAGGAATTCCCATTTTTAAAGCATTATTTTCTTTCAAAGAAGATATACTGCACTCACAATATTTCTGAATAAGCATAGATGTCTTTCGATGTAATGGTTGCTATAGAAATTAATCACCTCCAAAAAAGAATGGTGAATACAAATCCATGTAAATCACCTAAAACAGTGGTTAGAACTGCCCTCTGGGTATGTTGGTTTATGAGGAATTTCAGGGGAAAAAAAAAGGATGTTTTTCTCTTTCATGGAAAAAGGAGGGAGAAAGCTGCTTTTGTGCTCTGGTTGCCCAGCCTTCTCCCTTCCCACTGGCGAGCACCAGAAGGTTGTGGGGCAGGAAGGCAGTCACTTTAACTGACAGAGAAGGCTCTTGTGATAACTAATTGCAAAATACACTTGGGCATGGCAGGGCCCATCACTTTATGAATATTCTGCATTCAGATTCTGAATCGCCTGTGCAGTTTCCAAGACCCTGAGAGGAGAACTCAGCTCAGGGCCCCACTGCTTTGGCAGGCGCTCTTTTGCATGTCCTGACCTAGGTCTTTCGAGTTGAGCTGGAATTTACCACTGATTTCTATTCAATAGAAATAACAAAAGTGGAAATTATTTTGCGGGTTGACCATTGAGGAGGGATCTGCTGAGACAGAGGAAAGCATTGTGAAGGGAAATTCATGAACTCCAGAAAAAAGGGCTCAAAAGGGAATGAGCAGCTCAAGGATGATTTCCAAAATTTGAGCTATGTTGAGCTGTGCCATCTGGCACCTAGAATAGGATTTGCCTTTTTGCCGACTCCTTGTGGGTCAAGACCTGTAGCTTCCAATCCTTTCAAAGACAGTCTATCCTTCAGAAATGTGATGCATTCTGGTATGACTGGTGTACAGGGCCATTCCTGATTGAAAGGATTTCTTATAGAAAGGTTAATGGGAGCAGGTTAATATATTGCAGGTGTTTTTAGCTAGGACAATTCAAGGAATCATATTAAGAAGATATTCTGTGACAGTATTGGGGATACAAGTTTTGATAAGGGAATATCTGATAATTATTAAGGATATATTTTTAAATAGAATTAATAGTCAAAAGAGAAGCCTCAATAATTCATGTGCTGATTTATGTCACTTTTACATGATAGTTTAAAAGTCACTTGTCCAAGTGAATTCTGGCCTCAATAAAATGCAGAGTTGCTTTTGGTTTGGAAAAAAGTTTGTTTCCCAATTATAAAAATTATAATTATTATTTTGCGACAATATTTGATTGAGATGTAAATATTAAACATAAAGTTTAAGAAAACCTTTTATGTTTGATGGTTTCATCTAAATGAAAATGATTCTTTTCTGATACTGTTGTGTAAAACAAATTTCAAGATATGAAAATTTTCATGTTTGACTAAAGAATAAGATACAGAATTCTGTGTAGCCCTTATAGATCCTTCTGGCATGAAAGCTCACTTAGTCACTCATGTAATTTATGCACAAATTCTACACCAAGAACACTTACCAATTTGTTCCACTGAATGGATTTTACTCTCCAGCAAATACCCCTTGAATTAAACACATTTAATATAATAAGAGATTTCTTATTTTTTCAGTATTTTAGTTAATGCTAGAGTTTCTAACCATGACAAATAAAGTAGCAAAATTGGAAGCATAGAAAGGGAGAGAAATTTTAAATTGATTTTAATAATTGTAGTGTTTCAGATTAGAGCCAACAGAATTAGAGTTTATTTCATTTACATGAATATCAATTTTTTATGGAAAAGTTACCCCTACAGCTTATGAATGTCCAAATAGACAGTTCAAATAGACATCCCTGAAAAATAAGCTAAGCTATCTCCCTCAATCCTCAAAATTTGCCACTAACCTTGTGGCTAGTGGATATACTGCCTTTAGTTACAGGAATCAGCACTTTATCTGCATCTACTAAGTGCTCGGTACCATGCAGCTCTAATCTGTACGACGGCCTTGTGAAAGTTATCAGTTACCAGATGGGTAGTCAGTATCCACTACATTTCGAGATGAGGAAGTAGGTTCGGAGAAGTTAAGTATATTGTTCAAGATTGTGTGGACAATACTATAGTTGATATTCAAACCAAGATCTGTGTTTATTACAAAGCCCCTGTTTCTTCTCTAGGCAGTAATTTACAAGTGTTTTAGACAGTAAAATTACTCTTTTTGCCTTATATGATTTGTTTATGATTTGTTTCGGGAACAACATTGTATCTAACTGCTAGAAAAAAAGACCAAGTGCCTCAGATACATTGTCTTCATGATTTGGTGAAAGTACATCATCATTGGTGGGAAGCACTGAGCGTCACATCAGAGCCCTGGTGTTCTGAGAGGACCCAGTGTGTGACCATGCCTGGGCAGGCTGCCAGCCCCACCTAGAACCGTGCTAGGTCTGAGACACTGGGAGACCCTGCCACTTAGAAAATCACATGATTCTTAAATGCATTTTAAAACAGGCTAATAGGGCTTCCCTGATAGCTCAGTGGTAAAGAATCCACCTGCAATACAGGAGATGCAGGTTCCATCCCTGATCTGGGACGATCCCACATGCCACGGAGCAACTAAGCCCGTGCACCACAGCTACTGAGCCTGTGCTGTAGAGGCCGAGCTCGGCAACAGGAGAGGCCACCGTGCTGAGAAGCTTGCCCACTGCAACTAGAGAAGCTACTGGGAAAAAACCCTGCACAACAATGAAGGCCTGGCACAGCCAAAAAAATATAAATAAAAAATTACTTTTAAAAAACAGGCTACAAAATTAGGTAAACATGCAATAAGGTAGCCGAGCTTTTTGACTAATCTCAAGTGAAAATAGTGGTTTCTGTGACCTAGTCTAAATGTGGAACTTCTCAGATGGCACAGTGGTAAAGAATCTGCCTGCAATGCTGGAGACCCAGGTTCGATCCCTGGGTCAGAAAGATCCCTGGAGAAGGAAATGGCCACCCACTCCAGTATTCTTGCCTGGAAAACTCCATGGACAGAGGAGCCTGGTGGGTTACAGCTCATGAGATTGCAAACATTTGGGCACAACTGAGCTGAACACACACACACATACACACACACACACAGTCTAAATGTACACAGCACTGAGGAAACAAGTCTCCAGAGAGGGCATGAATTTGACTTC
Organism: Bison bison bison; assembly: GCF_000754665.1. NCBI lineage: Eukaryota > Metazoa > Chordata > Mammalia > Artiodactyla > Bovidae > Bison > Bison bison. Next base: position 12,760,859 of record NW_011495034.1, on the reverse strand, counting down.
TAATGTGTTTTCCCATCTGGTGAATGGCTTTACATTTTGTGTCTGCTTTCTCAGCTTGACCTATTTTGTACCATACCAGTCCTTCAGTGAAGTGTCTGTGTGTGTGCTCTCACCTGTGTCCCATTCTTTGCTACCCCATGGACTGTAGCCCTTCAGGCTCCTCTGCCCATGGAATTTTCCAGGCAAGAATACTGGAGTGGGTTGCCATTTCCTTCTGCAGGGGATCTTCCCCACCCAGGTACTGAACCCGAGTCTCTTGCCTCTTCTGCACTGGCAGGCAGATTCATTACTACTGCATCACCTATTAATGGTCTAATTTAGTTCAGGACAGGATTATAACTGTTTCAATGCTAATTACCTTAAAGTTTAGTTAGAGAGGTGGGGCGGGTTTGAGCATAAAATTGTCAGTCAAGAATTTTAGGTAGCATTCCTAATTGTTGCTCTAATTTCAGGAAAAATCACTTCTTTAGGACTGTGACTTGTTTCCTTCTTTAAGTTCTCTTTTGCTTTTTTATTCCCCCTTCTTAGCCTTCCTCTTGAACTTGTTAAGCTTTGGGATTTCAAAAAATTCTTTTCTAAGAAGAGAGCAATGTTTTTTCCCAGGGGTGACACTGGCCCGTAGAGTCCATGAAATACCCTACTGTAGGATTCAGTGACTTGCTTTCCTTTCATTTTTTACTGTTTCCCAACGTTTCTCTCCCTGGACCCCTCATGGGCTTGTAATACTTTTGCAGTCACCACTTAAAAAATATAAGTGGTCATTAAAGAAGTCTGTAAAACATAGATATATGTCTATATAATTATTTGGAAACATAGTACTTAATAATGATCAAATTGTGTCCCATGTCTTCCTCATGAGTTTATTTTTTGTTTTGCTGAAGTACATTAATAATTCTTTTGGAGTAGATTTATGAGTGATAAACTTTCAAAGTCCTTGCATTAAACACAAAAATTCCTTGGATGCTAGTTTGGCTGAGCCTAGATTTGGTGCTCAGATTTATTTACTGTCAGAACTTTGAAGGTATTATCCATTTTCTTTTAGCATCTAGTGTTGTCCTTGTGAATTCTGAGGTTAAAATGAGTCTTGTTCTTTTGCAGGAAACCTAGTTTTCTCTCTGAAAGTTTTCAAGGTCCTCTCTTTATCCTTGGTGTTGAGTTTTACCACAATGTACCCACCTGTGGACTTTAAAATTCATCCTGCTGAGCACTTAGTAAGCTTTGACAATTTGAAAAGGTGTGTTTCTTTGATTTTGAGAAATGTTTCTGTTCTCTGTCTTCTTTGGTTCTGAAACTCTTACTAGCTAGATGTCAGAACTTTTATACTTCTAATTCTAAACTTCTCTTACTCATTTTGCATTTTTTTTTTTTTTTTTGTCCCTTTATGGTATCTTTGGGAGGATTTTGGCTTAGTCCAACTTGCTAATTTATTCTAAAGCTAGTGTCCGTTTTGCTATCCAGTATATATACTGATTTTGCAGTTTCTACAATCACATATTTGTTTCCTAAGAATCTCATATATTTTTTCATACAGTCTAATATTCTTAGATGCAACAGCCTTTGCTGTTCATGTGTGTGCTCAGTTGCTAAGTCATGTTCTACTCTTTGCGACCCCCGTGTACTGTAGCCTGCCAAGCTCCGTTGTCCGTGGGATTTTCTGAGCAAGAATACTGGAGTGGGTTGCCATTTCCTCCTGCAGGGGATCTTCCCCACCCAGGGATCAAACGTATGTCTCCTGCATCGGCGGGCAGATTCTTTACTGCTGAGCCACCTGGGAAACCCCGTGCAGTGCTGTGTTCTGCTTAGTCGCTCAGCTGTGTCCAACTCTTTGCAACCCCATGGACTGTAGCCCACCAGGCTCCTCTGTCCATGGGATTCTCCAGGCAAGAATACTGGAGTGGGTTGCCGTGCCTCC
>NW_011495034.1:12687561-12758847 GCF_000754665.1 Bison bison bison | reverse complement strand
TCTTTTACTGTCTGAATCACTCGGGAAGCCCAAGAATATTGGAGTGGGTAGCTATTCCCTTCTCCAGAGGATCTTCCTGACCCAGGAATCAAACTAGGGTCTCCTGCATTATAGGCAGATTCTTTACCACCTGAGCTACCAGGGAAACCCAGGAAACCCCGTATGAGGGTATTAATTGTACAATCAGTTTTCATTGTTCACAGTACTTAGGTCTCTTTGCTGTGAATTAGTGAATTAGCAAATACTGAATTAGTGACTATTGAACCATTGATCCTATGGGAAATACAACATTAGGTGCTGCCTGTGAGTTTCTGGTCATAACGTTTTATTCAACTGTGAAATAAAACAGAGAAAGTGAAAGTCGCTCAGTCATGTCCAACTCTTTGGGACCCCATGGACTATAGTCCATGGAATTCTCCAGGCCAGAATACTGGAGTAGTGGGTAGCCTTTCCCTTCTCCAGGGGATCTTCCCAACCCAGGGATGGAACCCAGGTCTCCCGCATTGCAGGTGGATTCTTTACTAACTGAGGCACAAGGGAAGCCCAAGAATACTGGAGTGGGTAGCCTATCCCTTCTCGAGGCAGATCTTCCCAACCCAGGAATCAAGCCGGGGTCTCCTGCATTGCAGGCGGTTTCTTTACCAACTGAGTGGATTCTTTACCATCACATGACCTTTTGTAATGTGTGTTTTTGTTGTAGGCACCTTATTTAATATACAGGCAGCTCTCTGTGTCGGCAGATGCAGAATTGTAGGATATAGAGGGCTGACTGTTGTAAGTCATTGTATATAATGGACTTGAGCATAAAAAATGTGAAAACCATGGCACTAAATATGCCCCAGAAAAGATACCTGTTTACAGTATGAGAGGTGAGACAAGAAGGCAGAGCGTTGCCTTGTTTTCACCTTGTTTGAATGTGCAGATCAGACCTGTCAAAAGTGTCCCTGCTCCGTGCATGTCCTGATTGACCTTGGAAGTGCGACGAGTATCGATTTGGGGTTACAGATTAATTTTAGCGAGTAGGCAAATTCACAAGTATGGAAACCACAAATAGTGCAGATCAGCTATACTTCTTTCAAAGTCATCTTCCGTTTGTTCTATTAAAGTCTATTTCTTTAGATGTTTGAGGTTTCCTTTATTGAGTTTGGTGCCCGGTCTCAGGGGTTGATTGTCTTGAAATATTTGGTAATTCTTGTGTGTGCTCGTTTTTATATTGGAGATTCTTTGCTTCTCTGTGAATACTCTTACCAGAATCCATCTTCTCTGTTGGGTGGGGGCAGCTGGGGTATGCTGCCGAGGGGTGGTGTTCATGTGCTCCTCTTCTGGAAATAGAGACTTGCTGTTCTTTCTGGCGATGACAGTCCACGTCCGTCTCCAGTCAGCTGTCCTCATGTGATGCCTAGGCCAAGGGGTGGGTAATGCAGATTCTGCAGCTTGTGGTGGTGGACTTGTGCAAGGTGGGAGAGCAGGGTGTCCTGGATCGTTCACCAGCTAGTTCCTGAGACACTTTCCTCAGGACTCCCACCTGCTGCCTTGTCTGGGCTCTGAGTGTTCCAGAGTCACTCCCACCTTTGCAATTGATGGTTCCTCCATGTGATCTGGGTTGTGGTTTTCCCCGTCAAGTATGATTCTGTCGTTCTTCCTTACTTCTGGAAATCCTCAAAATTTCCGTCCATCAATTCCGCCCATTCTTGTTTTCCAGCACTGTTGTGAATTTATTCCTTTTAAAGACAGATTTTCTGATATTTTTAGGAAATGGAGGTGGGAGTAGATAGGCATAAAGTCTTAGTCTGTCATTTTGATCTAATTCCATACTATTCTAATTAGAAAAACAATACAGTTCTTTAAAAAAAAAAAAAAAAACTTTGTATTTTTCAAATGTTCCAGACAAGAATGTCTTGATTCCAGATTTCAAGGCAGGATTTACATGGAATTCTTTATTGATGACTTATATAGGCATCTGTGGGCTTCCCTGGTGGCTCAGATGGTAAAGAATTTGCCTGCAGTGTGGGAGACCTGGGTCCAATCCCTGGGTTGGAAAGATTCCCCTGGAGGAGGGTACAGCAACCCACTCCAGTATTCTTGCCTGGAGAATCCCCAAGGACAGAGGAACCTGGCTGCAGTCCATGAGGTCGCAAAGAGTTGGACATGACTGAGCGAACTAAGCATAGCACAGCATAGGCATCTGTAAGAACACGTTCAGTTCAGTCGCTCAGTCGTGTCAGACTCTTTGATTCTAATTTATTATTGTTAATGTTTGTATTTATTATTGTGTGGACTATTTTTATCTTCATAATTATTCAAATATACTTTATTCATCGTATTTTTATATGAGTACCTTCTGTGCTCTAACGTTTGTATCAAAGCAGTGATGCCAGGCACTTTATGGTTCATTATCTCATTTACTTCTCACAGAGATCCTACAGTGCAGTGGTGGGTCGTTTTCATTTAGAGGAGAAGGAAGCAGGTTCAGCGACATTGACTTTCCCGTGGGTCCCAAGTAAGTAGAGATACTGGACCTGACCTACCTGCTCTCTGGCTCCAAGTTCATCTGGATATCGCACTCTTATGGAAGACTGGCGCTGCTTCCATGCTGCTGGTCATCAGCTTTCTGTGCATGTTCTCATGCGCATGAAAATGAGGATGATGGGAAAGTTATGAGAAATGGGATCTACGTTGGAGGAACCGTGTGGTAAACATTTCGGCATATGCTACAGCCTCCTGTTACCGGATTCTTCTCCACGTTAGAAGAAATAACTATTTAAAAACTTCATCTTTCTAAAAACAAATTAAGGATCAATTTAGTATCATTATCAACCATTAAGAAACATTCTGTCCTAATTTAAGGCATACCAATCAAACATTTATTTAAGAAAAATAATTCTACTCTCCCCAGGGTTTTTCATTTGAATAAACAGATAATAAATCAAGAAATACTGCACACGGCAGGCATCTAGCTCCGAACAGCTCAAAAATTCTTCCAAAGTCTATATTGCGGAAACATAAAGGAGTTACTTAAGGATTGAAGTGAGAAAAATACTGCTGCTTTTATCTGTAGAGATGGTGAGTACTTTAAATAAAAGCAACAAGATCCCAGTTTCTAACTTATCTATCTTGAGCTGTTTAAAATCAGAATGAACTCGAATTTAAGAGAAATTTCCTGAGAACATGGCCTGAATATGGCCTCATGTTACAGCTCCTACTGTCTGCACCCTGTAGTTTCTCATGGATCTGATTGGAAGAGTAGAGTTAGGTCTCCACACGTGCTTTGAAGATGCAACTTCCTGTCTGTGGGTCACTGAACCATTTTAGATACTAGTTCAATTATCCATGATGTAAAATTTAAATATAAGTCTATGGAAATCAGGCCTTGGGTATCAGGCAAGCCTCAGAAATATCCTGCAACTTTCCTATCTCTTCAACTTTTTTTTATTGGTGGAGTTAGAGGAGAAGATGATTTGTTGAAATTCAAAGGTTCTTATCTCTGCCATGGGCTCCCCACTGCAATATTCTGGACTGCAGAATTCCATGGACTTGTATAGTCCATGGGGTCACAAAGAGTCAGACATGACTGAACGAATTTTACTTCACTTCACTTCACTCTATCTCTGCCAAATACTAATTTCTAATCTGTTAGTCTAAGTCATCTGAGAAGCATTATGGAGAAATAAATCTCACTGACATTAAGTTGGATGTCTGTTTTATAGGAGCAGAAGAAAATGTCAGCTCTCGTGATTTTGGTTACTACCACACGAGAAGAGGTTTACATTAATAATTGAGTCTCACTCTTCTAAATCTGAGCTTGTTTTGACAGAAGTTATAGTTTCTCCTGGTAAACTTTCGAGTGTTGCTTCCCAGTCAGGACTCCCCTGCTGCCGGCCTCCTCATCCATCCTGCATGGAGCCCCCCACCCCTTGGCTGCCCTGGCATTCACCCAACTGGAGGAGCAGCATCCTGCCAGGTCATGAAGGCTTCTGATAAGCTCCAGCCTGTCCCTGCAGCTTGGCCAACTAGTGAGGAGTGGAACGGACGATGAGTCCACCCCTTGGTAATGCTCAACTGAGAAGGTCCCAGAACACTGGTTCTTGGGTCCACACTATGGGAGAGTTGAGTATGATGGCTTTGCCATGTCAGGCTTTTCCTACCTGAGATTTATCCACATCACCAGGTAGCTTTGTTTACCTGGATTTCAATACCAACTTATGAATACTGTGCTCACATTTCCCTTTCTTCTCCACCCTCAGGCCCTTGACCTACTATGTTAGACAGCTTTGGCCCTTAAAATGGATTTTCTTCTGCAAGCAAGTCTCCACTGTCCTTTCTACACCCTGGTGTCCTCCCTTCTCCTTCCAGAGTTCTGCCAGATGTGGCTGTACATGCCTGAACATGAAACGGAGACATGATCAAGTGTGTTCCTGCCTCCCCCAGGAAGACTTTTTAGCCCTAATGTAAATCTGTGGATACAAATAGGTACTTTAAAGAACAAGGGGCTTCCCTGGTGGCTCAGATGGTAAAGAATCTGCCTGCAGGGAGACCTGGGTTCGATCCCTGGGTGGGGAAGATCCCCTGGAGAACGGAATGGCAACCCACTCCAGTATTCTTGCCTGGAGAATTCCATAGGCAGAGGAGCCTGCTGGACTACAGTCCATGGGGTTGCAAAGAGTCAGACACAACTGATTGACTAACACCTTTCACCCTTAGCTCTACTTCTCAGATCTGAGTCTCATGTCAGCCTGGCCAAGTATGGTGTATAATTTTTCCATTTGTTTCTTTTCCTCAGGAGCTCTTTCTCTGGTACTTTTATGTTTAAACAGCAAGTTTCTGTACACTGAGTTTACGTGGGTATTCTGGACCTGAATCTCCGTAATGCCCAATTCATCTGTGAAATCTTCTGACACTCACTGAACGTTACTCAAAGATTAGAATACAGAGGACCTTCATTCTGATAAATTTCCTGCAAAGTGCCAGTTAGAATGGACTGAAAGTGTATAAACCCAGAGGGCACAGTGATAAAGAATCCTCCTGCAATGCAGGAGATGCTAGAGCCCTGGGTTCAATTCCTGGGTGAGGAAGATCCCCTGGAGAATGAAATGGCAACCTATTCCAGTATTCTTGTCTGGAAAATCCCATGGACAGAGGACCCTGGTGGGTTACAGTCCATGGGATTGCAAAGAGTTGGACATGACTGAGCACACACACACATGACGTGTATAAACCTGGAAAAATAACCGTACTGTGAAGTTTATGGAAGAGGAAAAGAAGTAGCAGGGAGGTGATTTTTAAAGTAAGTGAATGTTTATGCATATGTTCACATTATTTTCCTTTTCTACTTTTAGATTAGGATAATTCTCCTTTTCAATTAGCTCAGAGAGGCAAGCGCAAGCACGCTCAGTGGGTACAAGTCATCATACAGTGTTGCCTTGGTGGGGCAAAGGGGCAGAGGGGCCTGACGCAGGTTCCCACGGTTCAGGATGCAGCCCAGCACGAAAGTGTGAATGAGTGAAGAGGGAGGAGCGTGTACCTTCAGGCCGGACCAGACCAGGAGCACATAATGGGGGCTCCTTTAGGTCGGTCTTTTCCCTGTATCTGCTGATCGAAGAGCCCTGCTGGGAAATGGCCATGGCAGTTTAACCAAGTTTAACCAAGTGAGCAATGGCATGGAGGATGTATGCAAGGAAATCATTTTTCATTTCAAAATGAGTGTAGTCGGAGGAGAGAAATACATAAGGGTCAAGAGCTCTTCCTAGGCTCATTGCTTTTGATCTCACATACATCCATTTGTTGAATGCCCAGAGGGACAGGAAAAGGATGTAGCCTCTGTCACCCATCAGAAGGCACTAGGCAGTTTCTGATGAAGTGTTGGTGGAGGATGGAGTTTTATCTCTGAGGCTCACTGGGGATCTTTCATCTATACTAAGACACTATTTATTGCCTTTGTGGTTTTTTTAGATTATGTTTCTGCCCCTGAAACTTTTCCTAGAAATACAATAATGGCAATTTGCATTTGTACCCCATATGGTGCTCACTGAGCTGAAATTCAAATTTGATCGCTGGTCACAGTTCTCTCCTTCAGTGTTTTAAGGCTTGGTGGTCACATGTTGGCTATGCTCTTCCTGTTTGGTTTGAAGAATCTAAACATATCTTTCTGATTTATAAATTCCATATTGAAGGAAGTGTTTTCTAAAGCAAAAGCTCTAGTACCTCTTGAGGGAAAATCTGTATTTAGAATCAATTATTTTAGGCTTTTATGCTGCAGATGAGAAAACATATTAGAAAGATGTTTTGCTGTTTTAAAACGTGTAGGAGCAAATTAGTCTCACCACATTGTTTAAATTCAGGGTAAAGCTATAGCTGTTTTCATCCCTCTTCTATTTCTATAATCAAGGTAAGAAGGTTTACAGAATAGAAGTGATGTCCTTGATGAAACCCTAAAGTCTGAACCAGTCAACAACAGCAGAAAAGCAGCAACATCTACTACGATAATGACCCTTCAAATAAACCAGGAATCATAGGAGGTCAAGGGCGGTTCATCTGGTTGTGAAATGAATCTTTGTCTTTAAACCAGTGACTTTTCTTTCTGTCTTTCATTCAGTATTCTGTTTGCCTTTATTGATTCGATTTCGAAATGGTAATGCAGTTACCATTTCTTTTTAACTTTTAGGTTGTGTGTATTTTTTTCAGTAGACAGCATTGTACATCTTTAAAAAAATTCTTTTTAACACCAAAACCATTTTGTATTGGGGTGTAGCTGATTAACAATGTTGTGACAGTTTCAGGTGAACAGCAAAGGGACTCAGCCATACATACACATGTATCCATTCTCCCCTGAACCCCCTCTCATCCAGGCTGGCCCATAACATTGAGCTGAGTTCCATGTGCTATACAATAGATTTTTGTTGGTTATCCATTTGAAATATTGCAATGTGTACATGACCTTCCCAAAGTCCCTAACTGTCCTTCCCCTGCAGCAACCATAAGTTCATTTTCTAAGTCTGTGGGTCTCTGTTTTGTAAATAAGTTCGTTTGTGTCATTTCTTTTTAGATCCTACGTATGAGGGATGTCGTATGATGTTTCTCCTTCTCTGACTGACTGACTTCAATCCGTAGGACTCTTTCTAGGTCCATCCATATTGCCGCAGATGGCATTATTTCATTCTTTTTAATGGCTGAGTAATATTCCGTTGTATTAAGTGAAAGTGAAGTCACTCAGTTGTGTCCGACTCTTTGTGACCCCACAGACTGCAGCCTACCAGGCTCCTCCGTCCATGGGATTTCCCAGGCAAGAGTACTGGAGTCGGGTGCCATTTCCTTCTCCAGGGGGTCTTCCCGGCCTGGGGATTGAACCCAGGTCTCCTGCATTGCAGACAGACGCTTTACCCTCTGAGCCATCAGGGAAGTCATTGTATTAATATATATGTGCATATATATACCACATCTTCTTTATCCATGTCTTGGCTATTGTAAACAGTGCTGCAATGAACACTGGGGTGCATGTATCTTTTTGGCCATGTTTTTCCCTGGATATGTGGCCAGGAGTGGGATTGCAGGGTCATATGGTAGCTCTATTTCTAGCTTTTTAAGGAACCTCCATACTGTTTTCCATTGTACCAATTTACAGTCCCACCAACAGTGCAGGGGGTTTCCCTTCTCTCCACACCCTTTCTAGTATTAGTTGTTTGTGGATTTTTTTGATGATGGCTGTTGTGACTGGTGTGAGGTGTTACCTCATTGTAGTTTTGATTTGTATTTCTTTAATAACTACCAATGTTGAGCATCTTTTCATTTGCCTGTTGGCCATCTGTATATCCTGTTTGGAGAAATGTCTATGCAAGTCTTCTGCCCAGTTTTTGAGTGGGTTGTTTGTTTTGATGCTATTAAACATTGTAAGCTGTTTGTAAAATTTTGAGACTAATCCCTTATCCATCACATCATTTGCAAATATTTTCTCCCAATCTGTGGGCTGTCTTTTCATTTTGTTTATTGGTTCTTTTGCTGTGCAAAAGCTTTTGAGTTTAAGTAGGTCCCATTTGTTTATGTTTGCTTTTTTTCCTCATTATTCTGGGAGATGGATCAGAAAAGATTTGCGGTGATTTATGTCAGAGAGTGTTCTGGCTATGTTTTCCTCTAGGAATTTTATAGTGTCTGGTCTCACATCTAGATCTTTAACCCATTTTGAGCTTATTTTTGTATATGGATTTAAGGAATGGTCTAATTTCTTTTTTTTTTTTAACGTGTGCCTGTTCATTTTTCCCAGCACCATTTGTTGAAGAGACTGTTTTTCCAACATTGTGTAGTCTTTCCTTCTCTGACATAGATTAATTGTCCATAGCTGCATGGGTTTATGTCTGGGTTTTCTATCCTGTCCTGTTGATCTGTATCTCTATTTTTGTGCCAGCACCTACTGTTTTGATGATTGTAGCTTTGTAGTATAGTCTGAAAGTAGGGAGCCCATTTCCTCTAGCTCCTCTTTTCTTTTTCAAGATTGCTTTGATTTACTTTCAGGGTCTTTTGTGTCTCCATACAGATTTTGAGATTTTTTTGTTCTAGTTCTGTGAAAAATACCATGGTAATTTGGTTGGGATTGCATTGAATCTGTAGATTGCCTTGGGTAATATAGTCATTTTGACGATATAGATTCTTCCAATCCACGGACATGGTATATCTTTCCATCTGTTTATGTCTTCTTTGATTTCTTTCATCAGCATGTTACAGCTCTTGGAGTATAGGTCCTTTGTCTTCTTAGGTAGGTTTATTCCTAGGTATCTTTTTTTTTTTTTTGATGCAGAGGTGAATGGAATTGCTTCTTGAGTTTCTCTTTCTGATCTTTCATTGTTAATATATAGAAATGCAACAGATTTCTGTGTGTTAATTTGTAACCTGCAACTCTACCGAATTCACTGATGAGTTCTAGTAGTTTTCTGGTAGCATCTTTAGGATCCTCTATGTATAATATCATGTCATTGCAACAGATTAGCTTTTGATTCAGAAACAAATTCATTCCATGGAGTGAATTGTTCAGGTACCACTGAAGATTTAAATAGCCTATATTTAAACAATCAGATATATACTTAACCCTATTTCTTGTTTACTTGAGCCTTTTCTGAATGAAAACAGACTTCTTTTTTCAACTGGAATTCCCATCCATATCTAGAAAATACTCATAAAATTAACATTCCTCAGTAAATATTGGTGATCCTCTAGGAGTTAGCTAAGCAGATTTCCTTCTTCTTCAACATCTTATTATTTGCAAAATAGTTACCTTATATTTGAATTCCTACTGTGTGCCAAGCATACCTCTTTCTCAGGATCATAAGCATCAAGGAGAAGAATAAAGTAATAGAAAGGCCAGTGCAGGCCTATTTTATACAAATTATCATTTAGTCCTCTCTACAACACTTTGAAGTATCATCTTTTTACAGGCATTGATACTTGCCATCAGAACATGGTCACTTATTTACAGTTACACAGCTAGAGAGTGTGTGGTAAGGATTTGAACTCAAGTTTCACTGACAACCAAGCCCTTTTTTACTCATTATAGAATTTGGATCTAATTGTGTTGTTGCTATGAATTATGTGAATATTATAAACTTAAATATAGTAAATATTCAGGGGAAAGAAAACAAGGTTTTTTTTGTGTGTGTAGTTAAGAGATCACAGCCAGTTTGATACAGAATCTTTTGACTCTGAGGATGTTTATAACTTCATGTTTGTGAATGTCAACCTTTAATAACTAACACCAGTTAATTTTAGTCTTTTCTAGAAGCAACTGCTTGGAGAAGGCAATAGCAACCCACTCCATTACTCTTGCCTGGAAAATCCCATGGGAGGAGCCTGGTAGGCTGCAGTCCATGGGGTCGCTAAGAGTCGGACACGACTGAGCGACCTCACTTTCACTTTTCACTTTCATGCATTGGAGAGGGAAATGGAAACCCACTCCAGTGTTCTTGCCTGGAGAATCCCAGGGACGGGGGAGCCTGGTGGGCTGCCATCTATGGGGTTGCACAGAGTCAGACACGACTGATGCAACTTAGCAGCAGAAGCAACCTCTTTTCTACTCAGAACAGCTCATTTCATTTTTCAGTTTATTTTTATTTTACTGAAATTATTTCATTGGCTCACTTATATTTGGTATAATTTTTAAAACAATGATTTAATAATACACCATTCAGCTTTTTTCTTTTTTCTATATTAAAATGATAATGATTATAGCTTCTATCATCGAAGTATAAGCCCAAGTTTCTTGGTAAAATGCTGTCATGAGTGAGGTTTTAATAGGAAGATTTAATTCTTCTGTCAATGGTTATCCATTGCCAGTTTCACGCTGGTTATTTCTACTAAATCTGATTTTTCAAGATCATTGTCACTAGCAAGATAACATGTGTGGCTGAAGCTATGGTAAATTTTGTTTTAAGCCACTTATTCTTTCCAGTAATGTATTCATTTAGAAATGAATAGAAACCTGTTAGTTTTTGTTTCTTAGTTAGTCCATGATTAAAATTTGATTTTATGATTAAAATTTGTCTCATCACAAATTGTCCTTTGTCAAAATACCATGCCAGTCTCAAATTCTTTTAATTTTAGCACAATCAATAGTCAAGTGCCTCTGAGACAACTTTTCCTATCAAATGCACCAATCTTGTTATTGATCCATTTTTGGATTGAGTCCTGTAGATCCTGTTAATGGATTTCTAAAATACAGGGTACTTTATTTCACATTCCATTTGAATGTGTTTTGTGTATCTCTAACCAAATTATTTAGTAGATCTTAATAGCTGATTTATATTTCATGTTGGGACCAGATCTGTGGAGGTAGCCCAAACCATATTTTTCTGAACCAATTTAAAAGTGGTTGTAGTTTTCTAATATATTAATTTGCTGTGGTCTCCAATGAATTGGAGCTTATAAATTGGAATTTAAGCAAGTGACACAGCTATCTCCTCTACCTGAACTAGATATATAATATTATCAGGTGCACTGTTAACATTATGTACTCTAACTTTCACTGGATTGTAAAAATATCTGAAAAAATTTAATGTCATGGAAAATTGAACAGATGAATTAATACCACTTCTTAAGCTGGTAAAGAATCTGCCTGAAATGCAGGAGATCTGGGTTCAATCCCTGGGTTAGGAAGATCCCCTGGAGAAGGGAATGGCAACCCACTCTAGTATTCTTTCCTGGAGAATTCTGTGGACAGAGGAGCCTGGCAGGCTACAGTTCATGGGGTTTCGGAGAGTTGAACAGAAGTGAGTGACTAACACTTTCACTTTCTTTTATTCAAGTCTATGGACGTTGATGTCAATGTGAAATTTTGTGTAATGGCCTTCATGGGTTTAAGCATACATTGGTGGTAGATCAGAGATCATTGAAATCATCTTGTAATGGAAATTGCCTAAATCCTAACCAAAAGAGTTGGCTCTGTTTTGAATGTTCTGCCAAGGAAGAACCTTTTCATTTGATTGTGGCAATGAACACAAAGACTGCTAACCAGAATCAAATGAAATAAAAGCTCTCCATATTTGCAGGTCTAAAAATGTTGTTAAGCCTCAGTTGCAACAGTCAGAGCACTGGTTTTGCTGGTACTGGAAGAAGTTCCTTTAGATTTACATCACTTCTTGTCATCACATCTGGCTCTAGTTGTTCCCCTTTTTGCTTCCCTCTCTTGTGGTCTGATACACATAAATCTGAAATAAAGATGGTATTTCCAACTTTATAAGCATTGGTCATGGAAGCACAGACTCTGGCAACAATACCTCCATGAGGATGTTCCTTCACCATCCATAGATGATGTCTCTTAATGGAGATGTGAGGTCTAGCTTTGCAGGTATGAGAAATACACTAAAAATGGATGGTTTCATTGCTATTTATTTTTGAAGATAAGTAGCCATCACAACACAATTTTCTGCAATTATGTTTGATAGTCTTGTTGTTCTGTATTTGTGCTTGCTATTCAGAAACAAAACATGAGCAATTATGACAAAATTTTTCTATAATTGAACTTTGACCAGTTTTCCTATTGGTTATCACTTTGCTTCCTGTCTACTGTCTGTATATATTATTGGCCATTCAAAGTCCATTAAAAAGGAAATGATAAAGGATCTGGGTGAGAGAAGGGACAAATCATCTCTGAGGACAAAGTTATGAGAGCAAATATCCTACTTCATTGTCAAATGTAGCATAAATTCTGTTGTTGGGCTCAGAATTTCAGAGCTATGCTATAATTGGAAAATGCTATGAATAGCTGGAAAGTTCAAAATGTAATGAGGAAAAAAACACAGTAAAATTTAACATCCTGACAGACTGGTTGTTATTTTTGTTTTATTTTCTTTAAAAAGTTTTCAACTTTTGAGATCCACCTCTCCTAGCACCGAAACACACACACATGGTGAGAATATATTCTAAACGTAAGCACATGATAAGTATTTGTTGATTTGTTTCAACTTATTTTACTGTCATTTTATGGGTGCATCTGTTCTGGAGAGAGAATGCCTGCATACAAACAAGGCAAATTTAACTAAACTTTACAGGATTCCAGTTTTAAAGAGTAATTTGTAAGCGATTTTCGAGATGTGATTCTTATTTCTGTCTGAAGCTGTTCCTACTCTTAATCTCAATTACACTGTCTAATCTGAGTGTTTTTACTATACTTCTAAATGGTCTGGATTCTTGCATAAATGTAGCTGGAACTGTTTTTGACGAGGTACAGCAGATTTGCAGCAGGTTGGAAGGCAGTGCAGAGAAATCTCTCTTGGCAGAGAGTGCGGGCAAGGTGCCAGGGCTCTGGGGGCCAGCGCAGTTCCCATCCACGGGTCATCTGGCACTTGCCCAGTCTCAGTCAGGGTATGTTACTGCCTCTCCTTAAGGCACGTATAGATGGGGTTGGCCCTGTTTGGAAAGATCTACTATAATAGAGGGTGTATTTCTCCTTGTTTTAATTTTTTTTTTTCACATACAGTCACAATCTACTACTATTTATTTAGTACTTGCTACATACATTATGTCAGTTATCCTCATAAAATCCCACAAGGTAGGCAGTATTTATTGCCCCGTTTTACATTTGAGGAGACCATTCTTTAGGGAGAGTAACTCGTATGATATATGTTTATATATAGATAATATATTCTTCACAGCTTTTCTGAAAAATAAAAGCTAACTGCTCATGATCACTTTAGAGAGTGTTGAAAGCATTTTTGATGATCACTTCTTAACAGTTAGAAGCAGCATCCTTTCCCCCTGTTCTCTAGTGTTTTAAACCTATGAGTAAAGACTTGCTTCCATCCCGCAGGTTTAAGGAAACTCTCCCATCCATGCCGTGCTTATTCGAGTTGCTGTGTCTTCACAGTGGGATTGTAATGGGAAATATTTCTCTTCTGGATAGAAACAAGCATTTCGTTTCATAATGTAGAGGTGTTTTTAATTTTGGAAAAAAGTATGAGACTCAGTGGACATGGGTTTGGGTGGACTCTGGGATTTGGTGATGGACAGGGAAGCCTGGCGTTCATGGGGTTGCAAAGAGTCAGACACGACTGAGTGACTGAACTGATCGACTGACTGATGAGTTGCTCAATATAATGCTCCCTCAGAAATGAACTTTTATAAATGGCTCTCAGAAGAGCTGAAACATCACAAGGAGAGAGACCACAGTCCCGAGAGAAAATGATAGTTGTTAAAATGTGGTTCAGAAAAAAAAAAATGTGGTTCAGATATAAAGGAATATTACTCAGCCATAAAAAGGAATGGGATTGGGTCATTTGTTGTGATGTGGATGAACCTAGAGTCTGTTGTACAGAGTGATGTGAGGCAGAAAGAGAAAATCAGGTGTCCTGTATAAATGCGTATATATGGAGTCTAGAAAAATGGTGTTGATTAATGTGTTTGCATGGCGGGAACAGAGACGCAGATGTAGAGATGGACATGGTGGACACAGGGAAGGCAAGAGGAGAGTGGGGTGAACTGAGAGCAGCACTGACATGCATGCACCATCTGCGTGAAACAGGTGGCTAGCGGGAGGCTGCTGCGTAACACCGGGGGCTCAGCGCGGTGCTCTGTGATGCCCTAGAGCGATGAGATGCAGGAGTGGGGAGCGGGGCTCGAGAGAGGGGATATATGCATACAAATAGCAGATTCACGTTGCCGTCCTGCAGAAACCAACACAACGGTGTAAAGCAGTTATGCTCCAGTGTAAAAAAAATGATGAGCATTTTCCATGAGTTACAAACACTTTTGAAAGAAATTGCAGTTGGTGTTGTTAGTTTAGAATTGAAGAACCCGAACTCTGACTCTTTCCTTGTGCTCCATTATTCTGACTTTGGTTCAAAAGTGAAAGAAAATGAACTGGATGGTTTCCCTGGTAACACCCATTTCCCTCCATTCTCCTCACACCTAACTTCCAAGTCCTGACTCATTTTGAGACTTTTTGGAAAAGATTTGAGATTTGAATAAGAGAAGAGGAGAGTATAAATGGGTTTGTACTTAGTCCAAAAATGTAGATTTTACAATTAGTCTCTTAATAACAATGACATAACCACAAATCAAATGATGCTGTGAAAGCAGTCTACAAAGTGCCATTCAGATAACTCACAACCACTGTAAGATGACAGAAGGGCTGGTACTGTGTTTCTCGGTTGAAATCTGAGTGAGCAGAGCTTTTGTGAGATTGATGCCTCTCCTTACAAAGTGCTGAAGGGGTGGAGCTTGGATGAGAACTCAGGTCACATGACATTCGGTGCAGTCTTCTTCAGATCACTATGACTATCCCATTTCAAACTGAATTTTCTGTGATAAGTATGAAAGATCGTATAATATATCCCTCTTTAAGGTGCATGTGAGCTTCCCAGGTGGCACTAGTGGTAAAGAACCCACCTGCCAGTGTAGGAGACGTAAGAGATGCTGGCTCGATCCATGGGTTGGGAAGATCTTCTGGAGAAGGGCATGGCAACCCACCCCAGTGTTCTTGCCTGGAGAATCCCGTGGACAGAGGAACCTGGTGGGCTATAGTCCATAGGGTTGCAAAGAGTTGGACATGACTGAAGTGACTTAGCACGCATGCACAAGGTATATATAAAATGGTCTTTGATAACTTTTGTGTAAATTCTTCTAAATTATTTGACCTAGAGGAAAACCATTAGTGGCTAAATGGAAATGCTGTGCTTTGTGACATTACCAGAGAAGTAGGGGCAAGTATCCTTAAAAATTATTGACCCTTTTTGGGGCACGCGGGCGTCGGCGTGGCCCTTGCGCTCTCCCTTTCTTAGAAAAAAAAAATTATTGACCCTTTTTGGACACTAAGATTATTTAGATTACCTGATACTGAATTTCAACTGTGGAAGACTTCTTAAGCAATGACAGAATAGTATCCTTTGTTTTTATTGTCAAAATCCAGTCTGGAATACAGGAAAACTGATGACCTGGTTCATTCATCCATTTAACAGGTGTTTATTGGAGTGCCTACTCTGTGCCAAGCACATTTTTAGGTTTTAGGGGAACAGGCAGTGAACAAAGTAGACAGAAAGCTCTCATATCATGGAGTTTACATCCCTCTGGGGAAAGTCATACAAAAATAAGATAAATATGTAAAGTATATGATATGTGGGATAAAGTTAATGGCTATAAAGTAAAACCTGAAGTGCAGGGCTGATGTGAAGAATGGCAATGATGATGAAATTGAAATAAGGTGGTCAGGGAAAGCCTGACTGAGAAGCTGACTTTTGAGTAAAGACCTGAAGGATATGAGGGAACAAACTCTTGTTTGTTTAGGGAAGAGTTTCCCAGACAGAGGGAACAATCAGTGCAAATGCTAATGCTATATGTGCCTATGTTGTTCAAGAAATAGCAGGAGACCAAGGAGGCTGGAGAGGATTGGGAGGAAAGTGGGAAAAGAAGTTTTAGAGATGAAAACAGAACTGATCCTTGGAGAAGTGTTCTGCAGACCATTGTAAAGACTTTGGCTTTTCTCGAGTGAAATGAGAGATTTTTAGCGAAGGTAAGATTGGGTTCTGGTCTATAAGAGCTGTCTTGTGAAAGATCGTTCTGGCTGGTGCATTGAGATGAGACAGTCCTAGGTGGGCAAGAAGAGAATCAGAGAGATCATTTAGGAGGCGATGGCAGTAATCCAGGTGCTAGTTGATGGCAGCTGTGTAGATGACAAGAGGTGGTAAAATTCTGGTTGTATTTTGAAGGGAGAGCCATCAGCATTTCTGGGCTGATTGGGTGTGAGGTGTGGAAGAAGGAAAGGAAATGAAGACGAGATTAGGTCTTTTGGTCTGAGAAACTGGAGAGATAGAATTACAGTCACCGGTGATAGGGAGGAGGTAGTGAGTGAGCAGGGGTGAGGGAAAGACTGGCAGCTTAGTGTTGTATTTGGAAGGTGTATTAAGTATTCATGTTGGTTGTTGATGAGGCCTTTGAGTCTAGGAGTCTAGAGCAGAGGAAAAGACTGGCTGGGCATACATGTTTGGGAGTGATCACATAGTTGATCTTTAAAATCACGGTACTGGGTGAAATCTCCAGGGAAATGATATAGCTGAAGGAGAGAAGAGGACCGTGGACAGAACCCAGGGTCACTCCTACATTATGAGCTAAGAGGAAAGAGGAACCAGCAAAGGAGACCAAGAAGCAGTTATCCATGAGGTATAAGTAAACATATTTTATATTAGTAGATTAATTTGTTTCAGCAGTTCTTCTAGTTATGAAGCAAATGGCAGCAAAGGAAACTGGAAAAGTGGCCAGTGGTGTAGGGGAAAACCAGGAAGATTTGTTCATAAATGACACGACTTTGTGTGTGTGTGTGCTCAGTCGAGTCCAGCTCTTTGAGGCCCCATGGACTGTAGCCTGCCAGGTTTCTCTGTTCATGATTTCCCAGGCAAGAATACTGGAGTGGGTTGCCATTTTCTACTCTAGGGGATCTTTCCAACCCAGGGATTGAACATGCATCTCTTGCGTTTCCTCCTGCTTTAAAGGCAAATTCTTCACCACTGAACTACCGGGGAAGCCAGGGCTTAGCTAAGACAAATCCTTAGTGGATAAAGTGGCAGAACTAAGTCTGTGTGGTGGTTGGGGATGAAGAAGCAATTACACGTATTCCCACTCCACAGCCTTTGCTCTTGAAGGTATACCAATTCTAGTTGCTTTGGATTTGACTTGGTATTGAAAGAAAATTTAGGCTCTGATATCCTGGATACTGGGCTTCCGAGGTGGTGCTAAGTGATAAAGAACCTGCCTGACAATGCAGGAGACATAAGGAGCCCTGGTTTGATCCCTGGGTCGGGAAGATCCCCTGAAGTAGAAAGTGGCAACCCACTCCAGTATTCTTGCCTAGAGAATCCCATGGACAGAGGAGCCTGGTGGGCTACAGTCCATAGGGTCACAAAAAGTCGGACATGACTGAAGCGACTTACCACGCATGCACATCCTGGATACTAGGTAAATAACACCTACTCTGTTACTTGGAATTGGGTCCATTGCCCTCTAATTTTTTTTCATATACTGGGAGTTTAACTTTTCTCTCTAATTTAATTCTCAGTTATATACTTTTATTCTGATGTTTGAGGATAAGAACATCTTTGTTTCTGGTTGGGGGGTCTAGACTTGTCTTCATGGCCTTCATTTATTTATTTAACATTTTTCAGAACCTATTGGGCTTCCCTGATAACTCAGTTGGTAAAGAATCCACTTGCAATGCAGGAGAACCTGGTTCAATTCCTTGGTCAGGAAGATCCACTGGAGAAGGGATAGGCTACCCACTCCAGTATTCTTGGGCTTCCCTGTGGCTCAGCTGGTAAAGAATCTGCCTGCAATGCGGGAGGCTTGGGTTTGATTTCTAGGTTGGGAAGATCCCCGGAGAAGGGAAAGGCTACCCACTCCAGTATTCTGGCCTGGAGAATTCCGTGGACTGTATAGTCCAAGGGGTCTCAAAGAGTCGGACACAGCTGAGCGACTTTACTATTATGTATCAAGCTTTGCACTTCATTGTGAGTTTACAAGTACCAAACGAGCTAACCCCCTTTCCTGAGAGTTCCCATTCTAGTGTGCATAAGCAGTTATAATGTAGTCTGATGTGTGCTGTAGTGGACATGAGTGTTGAGGGGAGATTTGCTAAAGAAATTCTGGGGAGAGAGCAACCAACTTCCTGGCAAAAATTGAAGAGTGCTTCTCAGAAGAGGTAATACTCAAGCTTTGTCTTGAAGGATCAATAAGAGTTTTCCAGGGAAAAAGAGGGCAAACGATATTCTAAGCAGGAAAGTAGTATATGTCTGGGCAAGATAACTTGAAGCCTGGAGTGTAGAGTTTGTACAGCTTAGAAGGCATGTGGAGGAAAAGTCAAAATGGTTAACAGGAGTGGGGTTATGAAAGCCATCTTTGAGGCCTGTGCTCAGCTCTGTTGTTGATGCTTTTTATGTATTTACTCACTGAATTCTCAGAACAACCCCCTGGGGTGATACAGTCAATCCATTAAATCCATTTTTTTTTTTTTTTTGCTGATTTGTGTCCTAAGGCATAGAGAAATTGAGTGATTTCTCAAAGCCAAAGTAGATTTATAGTATGTGCATCTGATGCTGAAAGTGTAAGTTGGTTCGTCCTAACACTTTTCCTCATTATTTTCTTCTTGGAATTATGGGGGACCTCCTTCTTTATGACTTATCATTGCTTCTTCACAATCTACCTACTACCTTCCATCATTATCAGATTTGACAAAGGCCTTCATTTTTTCTGATGATTTTTTCACCTCTTTCCACAAATTGGAATTTAAAGCCCCTTTATCGGGTTGGCAAAAATGTTAGTTACTTAGTCGTGTCCGACTCTTTGCAACCCCATGGACTGTATTCCAGCAGGCTTGTCTGTGGAATTCTCTAGGCAAGAATACTGGAGTGGGTTGCCATTTCCTTCTCCAAGCCTCCTGCCTAAGGCTTGGTTTATGTGATATGCCATCTGACCCCTGTGAGGAGCCCTTGATCCTGGCATTGTCAACCATGGCTCAGAAAAACGTCCATCCTTCAACACTATCTGTGGAACCTACTGCACACATGTGCTGATTTCCCTCCTGTAATGATCACCTTCAGGGTGGACAAGACTTGAAAATAGGATCTGTTTACTTGTTTCGCTGGGGTTCTTGGTTTCCTGTGCTGTAGGTTTCTGCTGAATGAGTTGTGAATGGAAGCGTAGGTGGCTTGGGACGTGGTACACCTCCTCGTTAGACATAGATTTACACGGTTCACATTTAGTAACATACATCTCTCTCTGGGAGATAATTGGGGTCCTTGCACTTGATAATGTGTCTTCTTTACTGTTCTGTGGAATGAAATGCTTCTTCATTTTCGGGTCTGGCCTTTTCCTCCTTGGGCAGAGCCTCACATTTTTTGAATAACTCTCGGTGTAGCTTTTTCTTCAATATTACTGTCTCCCATTTGCAACCCTTCAACTGGGTCTTCATTCTATGTTGCTCATGTTCTTCTTTTTCTTCTGAGTGTTATTTCTGCCCAGGGATTATTCAGCTTCTTTAATAAGGTAGTAGAGAGGTTCCTCCAGCTCTGTCACATTCTTCCCTAGCAAGGAGTTTGATCCTAGCCTATAATATGGTAACTGGGGGCCACACGTCTCCAAGGGGCATGGCTGAACTGACATTTCATCTAGACCCTCCTGACTTCTAGACTTTGGGTGCTTGGTGTGGGTCATTAATATCCTGGAGCTTGCACTGCCATCTAAAGAGGCTTGACTCTGGAGCCAGAATTCTTGTTTACAGTGTTCTGCTACTGCTCCATGTCTTTACATTAAGGACAATTGGTTTTTCTAGTTTTGTTCAGGGAACATTTATTGAGCAGTGTTTATTGATTCCTCTGTGCCAGATGCCGTGTAAGCTCCTTGGCATACAAAGGTCTCTGCTTTCAAAGGGACTCATTCTCCAGTAGAGTGACTCAAGGACCAATGTGTAGGACTCTGGTCATTGACTTATTCCAAACATTCCTGGCACATATAGCTATAAATTCAAGTAGAATAGAGGATTTCCATAAAATGAAGATGGTGGATATAGGGAAGTCATCTGATAAAAATTTTTAAAGTTTAAATGAGCTTTAAACATTAGCAATAAACATGCTCAGAGCCTTTGACTTGAAAATGTGCAGTGTTAGAATTATGATTCCCTAAATTACAATTAAGGCACAGAAGGAAGCAGATGTTGAAACAACATTAATGTTGATAAATAAGAGACTTTTAAATAGTCTCAGATATTTCTAAGAAGTGGAAAGGATTTTTTTCAAATTCTTTAACATATAGTCAAAGAATTCATTCTTAAATATGTCTAAACTAAAATAAAACTCAGAGACATGCACATCTGAATGAACTGCTTTCTTACTCGCTTATGTCTGGATGTTCTATTCTTAGACCAGAACGGGAACATTTCTCTTCATAAGGAATTTATTTCAATTGCATGAGTGTGATCTATGAAAAAGAAGATTTTTTTTAGGATTTGTGTAGAGCTCAGAATCTGTCCGGAATGAACTGAGGGAGCTTTGGAGCAAAGCTGGAAAAGCCTAAGATTTAGGAATGAAACTCAGTGTCCAGAACAAAGGGCTTAATTAATCTGCTCTGTCTCAGGAAAACAACAACAAAAAAAGAAAGTCACCATAGAAAGAGTAAAGAGTTTTCTGCCGGGGAGATTAAAAGTCTTAGTTTTGTCTTGATAACGATATGGACATGCCTTAAAGATGGGGAAAAAAAACTCATTTGCTAGAAATTTAACAGTGTGATTTTATTTTATAAAGAAAAAATGAGCAAACAAGTTAAGTGGAATTGAATGATCTGGCAAAAATTATAAGTACATATATAATATCAAATAACAAAGAAAACATAAAAATCACAAAAGCAAAGAGTAAAAAAACACTTCTGCAAGTTGGAGGCATGATTTCTTTCTTCCGAATTTCTGGTTTCTTTGAAAGAATAAACAGACTTGCATCTTTGTTTGTGTAGGTCAAGAAATATGCTAGAGATAAGAGAATGGGAAAAGACCTGTGTTCAAACCGAGGCCAATGTTCAAGGACCCCACACTAATGCTCTTTTTGCTAGCAGCCTGTCCTTGCCCAAAGAATGACAGCGGTGGAAGAAGGCGGGTGGAAGACAAGACCAAGGGAGACAGATGGATTCTGTCCTGATTGCCAACGGACTGTGCCTAAAGTTGTCCATTAAATCCAAAGGATTCCCTGCAAAATGTCTGCCAGTGGAATGCAGAGCTTCTGAAAGGAACCTTAAAGTGCAGCTGGGAGTGAACATTGCCTGGGCCGTGGCGTGGCTGCCAGCCGGTGGCCCGCCTCGTGCTGTGCCCTTCTGCCGAGCAGCCATCTGCTGCAGCTTTAATGAATGAATCTCTCTCTCTCTTTTTTGACAGAACAATAGCTTCTGTGATGTGACCTGCATTCCGATGGACGGATTGAGTCCTTTGCTGACACTCCTGTGTGTGTGTGTGTGTGTGTGTGTGTGTGGTGTGTTGCAGGGGGTGGGGTGGTGTGAAAACAGAGCGATGGTGGGTGTCAGCATTCTCTCCAGTGGGAGATGGTGGATGTTGTAAGAAGGTTAATGCTTTAGGTTGGTTTTTAATTGGAATGCTCCATCATCTCTTCCTTTGGAGAACTGGACAATTGGACTGCTGCTGCTGGTATCTCTCCATGTCCTTTCTGCAGTTTGTTTTTCTTCCGTCCTGAACACTGAAGGGGTGGCTCAGGCAACAAAGAATCTGCCTGCAATGCAGGAGACCCTGCTTCTTCGATCCCTGGGTTGGGAAGATCTCCTGGAAAAGGAAATGGCAAGCCATTCCAGTATTCTTGCCTGGAGAACTCCATGGACAGAGGAGCCTGGCGAGTTACAGTCCATGGTGTCGCAAAGAGTTGGACACAACTTGAGTGACTAACACTTTGGATACACTTTGGAAACACTGAAGGATGGAGTCACTTCTTTCCAGAAGTGCTAGTGAAGTACAGGCCTATGGAATAAAATATTTAAGCAGATTTTTTTTCCCTTTTTTCTAATCACCTGGCATTAACTTGGATTGATTAATCTCCTCTGTCCCTCTTGGCCAATGTCTGTAAATCCATTGCTCTGCCTTTGATGCAGTTCCCTGGAGAAAGTCTCTGTAGCCCCCCTCAATATTTCTTTTCCCTGTGGTGTTCATCAAACTACAGGCTGGTTCTTCTTAATTACCAAGGAGAGAAAGAAACACCCCAAAAGACAAATCAAAAACTTTACCAGGAGACAATTGATTTGGTCTTTGGTTTAATCATCCTTGGAAAAAGAGAAAATCCTATTTTGCTTGTCAATAATGGTCCTGTGGTTATCATTAGCCTAAGAGAACTGAAGGAGAAGTTAATTTTGGGGAAAACTTTTGAAGATTATTTTGAAGATTTGGTTTACAGGACTCATTAAGATTATCTAGTTTCTAGTTTCAAGAAAAAAATAATTTCAAGTAAAATCTTACTCAGAACCTTCATAGATAAACCAGACACAGTTGTAGTTGATCTGGTTGAGGTGGAGATAAGTGGGCAGGATAGAGGCTCAATCTTACCTCACAAGAGTCAGCATGTACAAGGCTCTGTTGGATGCAGTTTATAAAGCTACTTGTAGAGCATATTCTGGAGAAGGCAATGGCACCCCACTCCAGCACTCTTGCCTGGAAAATTCCATGGATGGAGGAGCCTGGTAGGCTGCAGTCCATGGGGTCGCTAGGAGTCAGACACGACTGAACGACTTCACTTTCATGCATTGGAGAAGGAAATGGCAGCCCACTCCAGTGTTCTTGCCTGGAGAATCCCAGGGACAGAGGAGCCTGGTGGGCTGCCGTCTATGGGGTCGCACAGAGTTGGACACAATTGATGTGACTTAGCAGTAGCAGCAGAACATATTTATTTGTTTGGGGGTAAAATTATGCTACATTATTGTAGAGAGTAATTATTATTTTTGCATTTTTATTGTTATTCTGCTTTTTCACTATTAGCAGAAATGCTGTTTTATAACTTTCACTGGTATCTCTTCTGCTCATTAATTTGGGCTACAAAAGGCAGAGGATGGGATAAATGGTAACTAAAAATCCCTTCCATTCTAAAATTCAAAGTCAAATGGAAATGTTTTCACTTTTACATTTTTTGTGAAAATTTTCTTATGTGGTTGTCACATGATAGCCTTACCATTAGGTATTTTATTACTGTTAAGAGCTGTGCTCTAATTTTATTGAATTTATCTTTCTATATATGGATGTATTTATAGATATACATGCCTATATCTATTTATTTATACATATATACATATATAAAATCCATTTTGTATAATTCTTGCATAGTTCATTTTGAGAAATACATAGATCTCTAAGTGAACGGCAACGTAGAGCACTCCTTAAATTCCTTTATACAAATCCATTTACCAAACTCTAAGAAAATTCTTTTTATAGAGACGTCAAGAAAGCCTCATCAAATATACGTTGTTGCTATTTTCAATTTAAGGGTCAGCCAAAGCCTAAGGGGCTTTCCTGGTTGCTCAGATGCTAAAGAATCAGCTGCAGTGCAGAAGATCCAGGTTCGATCCCTGGGTTGGGAAGATCCCCTGGAGAAGGGAATGGCAACCCACTCCAGTAGTCTTGCCTGGGAAATCCCATGGACAGAGCAGCCTGGTTGGCTGCAGTCTGTGGGGTCTCAAAAGAACTGGACACGACTTAGTGACTAAACAGCAACCACACAGATTACATTGCTCAAGCTAAATCTGCAGAATTAAAAGACCGCAAGTGAAGAAATTCAGATGGAGATGGGGGTGGGGTGAAGATGGCAGGTAGAAATCATTCTGTCTCTTTGTTTTAAAAAATTTAAATTTATTTATTTTAATTGGAGGCTAATTACAATATTGTATTGGTTTTGCCATACATCAACATGAATCCGCCACGGGTGTACACGTGCTCCTCATCCTGAACACCCCTCCCACCTCCCTCCCCATACCATCCCTCTGGGTCATCCCAGTGCACCAGCCCCAAACATCCTGTATCCTGCATCGAACCTGGACTGGCGATTCATTTCTTATATGATATTATACATGTTTCAATGCCATTCTCCCAAATCATCCCCCCCTTTCCCTTTCCCACAGAGTCCAAAAGACTGTTCTATATATCTGTGTCTCTTTTGCTGTCTCACATACAGGGTTATCGTTACCATCTTTCTAAATTCCATATATATGCGTTAGTATACTGCATTGATGTTTTTCTTTCTGGCTTACTCACTCTGTATAATAGGCTCCAGTTTCATCCACCTCATTAGAACTGATTCAAATGTATTCTTTTTAATGGCTGAGTAATACTTCATTGTGTATATGTACCACAGCTTTCTTATCCATTCATCTGCTGATGGATATCTAGGTTGCTTCCATGTCCTGGCTATTATAAACAGTGCTGCGATGAACATTTGGGGTACATGTGTCTCTTTCAGTTCTGGTTTCCTTGATGTATATGCCCAGCAGTGGGATTGCTGGGTCATAAGGCAGTTCTATTTCCAGTTTTTTAAGGAATCTCCACACTGTTCTCCATAGTGGCTGTACTAGTTTGCACTCCCACTAACAGTGTAAGAGGATTCTCTTTTCTCCACACCCTCTCCAGCATTTATTGCTTGTAGACTTTTGGGTCGCAGCCATTCTGACTGGCGTGACAGAAATCATTCTCTTGACTGGATGTATGCTCTACTGCAGCCCAACATCTGAATATATAGGAATATATAGGTCCATACTTTCATCTGATGGCTCCTGATCCAGACTTAGCATCATAAGGTCCAGGGCTCCTTACCACAGACTGACTCTCTGTGCTTCAGTTTTCTCATCTATGCAAATGGTTAAATGTGCACGAAATACAGTGATGACGCCAAGGTTTTCTAACTCAGTGACTATTAATATCAAACAGTATAAAATTTGGAATGTTAAACGTATTGTACTTTTTTGAAAAATATTAACTCATCTATAATTTATTTTCAACTGTCCATTAACCTTAATATTAAATTAAGCTTCACAATCCAGTCCAAGACTATTTCAAACACCTAGGGGCTAATACTTCATTTAAAAAATTTATTATGAGACGATTCTTTCTTATTGCTAGTACATTTTTTAGCATTAGGTTGACTAACATCTGAACATGACATTTATGCCACTTAATCTATTGTAGAATTCTTGTGCTATTTTATATCTCAGGATTCATACCTCCTGGTTTTTAAGTGATTTTTAAATTGCTGTTCCCAGAAGAAGCACCTTTTAGGAACCGCAAGCAAAATTAGTACTTGAATTGCATTTTGTAATATTTATTCCCTACCCAAACTAGACACATTATTTCCAAAGTGATACTGAAACATATTGTTCAAAGCGTAGTATGACAAGTAGCCTGAGAATGGAACGGACTGCATTTTGGAATCAGGACCTTCCCAGCCTATGGTGACCACACACCGAGCAGCCAACATGGGGCAGGGCGGAGCTTTGCGCAAGGTAGAGCTCTGTGAAATTTCGCAAGTGTGGGAGTGTATTATCCTTGGTTTCAAGTTCTTTATTGCTTCTTTGGATCATGAGGGGAGTCTGTTTTTTTTTTTTTTTTGACAGGTTTTTATTTTTCATTTTTTAATTATATTAATTCGAGAATGATTACTTTACAACACTGTGATGGTTTTTGCTCTACATCAACATGAATCAGCCACAGGTATACATGTGTCCCCCCCATCCTGAACCCCCATCCCACCTCCCTCCCCAGAGCACTGGCTTTGGGTGCCCTGCTTCATGCATCGAACTTGCATTGGTCTTGATGCTCCATAGTTGACCGTTATGGACAAGACTTCCAAGCCCCCAAAATGGCCCAAGAATTTTTCGCACCTCACCGCTTCACCAGAGACCCAAAGTAAAGAAAGGCACTTAGACTAATCAGCAACTAGAGAGGATGTGAGAATGGTAGGGACTGTGTGGCGGTGAATTCTGTGAATTCTGGTCCAGGCTTACCCACTTTCTCTCATTCATGCCTGTGTTGACTCAGTTACTGCCTCTGTTACCTTGCTCAGCTCAAAGTTCCATACCTGAACTCAAGTGCCCTGCTTGAGGATGGTCTAAGGTAATAAAAAACAGAAACAGTAGCATAGAATTAAGGACCAAAAAGCGTTTTATAACCCTGGAATTTCAGCTGCCAATGCAACTGTGCTGGCTTAAACCAGCTGGCTGAGCTCTGGCCGGTGGGGAGAGCGGTGTCGTGCCATTTGGGAGGTCTGCACAATCTGCTTCTTGGGAATGTCAGGAGCCTCCAGGCACAGCTGAACGCAGACTCTGCTTCTGGGCCCACTCTCACGTGTCCTTTCTGCATCTGTGTCGGGCACCTCTGGGTCGTTCACGGGTGCCTGTTCTCCAGTTCACAAGCAAGGTGTCTTCCTGGCAGACAGAATGCAGCCGCCTCAGGCCCTATCTCTAGTCGATGACTGCTTTGAGTGTGCTGCGCCTCTGGACAGGAGAGAGTTGGGGTACTGTGGGTTTTCCAGAGCAAGCCTGGGTCCCTTTGCCTTGCCCAGCCAGAGACAACAGATAAGGGGCAGTGCAGAGCGATGGCGCTGTCTTTTGATGTGCTGTTGGGCTGCCTTGCTCAGTGAAGGATGCTGGTCCCTCCACTGTGGATGGGAAACTGTGATTAAACCTTCAATGAGTGCTTCTTTACTAGGCAACGGGGGGACAGGGCCTGGAATCTAGTCAGTTCATTGATAAAACTCGAGGTTGAAAGCATGACTGTTCCTTTGTGCAAGTGCACCCAGGCCTCATGAACGGGCTACTGCCCAACTCGGCCATCTGGGCTACTGCCCAGCCCAGCCGCTGGGTGTTCGGAGGCATTGCAGAGGCCATTTTAAAGCGCCTACAAGTGAAGCTTTTAATTCCTCACTGGAAAGTGTTGGGACTTGCCAGTTGTCGCTGAGGCCCCTGTTGATGGGTTGGAATTTCAGCAGATATTAAGGAGGCAAGGAAACCCCATCCTTAATGGACATATTTTCAGTATTTTAAGCAAATATCTAACTTCCAAGTCAAGCATTTGTCATAACTTAGCATCCAGATGAAAGCTGAAAAAGGGAAGAAGATGAACGGGGACATAGATTTTCCCCAGTTTTGTCCATGGGGCAATATTCTAAGCCTGTGGTGATGATTTCCTTCTTGGTCCTGGTTGGGAGGTTTGCCTTCAGATACATGCTTGGTGAGCACCTCTCCTCAGGACTCAGGTACCCTGAATCATTTGTGATTCTGCCTCTGCATCCAGTGTGTTATCCTTTTTCTTCCACCTTTCCCAGGCATATTTTTAGGTCAAACAAACATTTCAAGAGAAAGAATGACCCCAATTGCCCATGTGAATATTTTAGTATTTCTTGACTCTAACTTCTTTTTTTTTGGGGGGGTGCTATTCTACACCCCTTATAGAAATATCTTGGTCACATTCAATTTTCAGAGGTTAGTGATTCTTGAACTATATTATCCTGGGACTCTTCTTTGGAGACAGCCACAAAAGTAAAGAAAAAAAAAAAGTAGAGCATCAAGGTGTAAAGCATTGTAGTGGTGCTTTCTATGTATTAGAATCTTCAACATAGATTCCACCAATCATCCAAAAAAGCTTGAATTTTAGATGTGAGCTTTGATAGAGGCATATGAAAAATAGTTTTGCTGTTTAATCCATTATTCCTTTAGAATGTATACTGAGAAATTTAAAAGATTTATATAGGGTTGTGAATTTTTGGTATTGACTGTTTATATATATATATATATATATATATACATATATATATATACTGTTTAAAAATTAAGTTTTTCTCTCATTTTGTGGACAGTTCTTAGCAGCAAAGAGTGCTTCATTGAAAGACTGTGGTAAAAAAAATGCCTTCTTTTGGTAGAACTCTATGTTTCTAGAATTTCTGATCTCGGATGAACTTATCATTCACAACCTTGGAGAGGTAGTTTAGTGGAATTAGAGCATGGACTTCAGAGGCAGACTGCTTGGTTCAGACTTCTGCACTTGTTGTGTGACCCTGGGTAAATCACTTACCCACTCTGTGCATTCGTTTCTTCATCCATAAAGTGGGTATATTCATAGGGCTGTTCTGAGGTTTATTGGGCTGATCTCAATAATGTTATGTAGAACAGGGCTTCCCTGGTGGTCCAGTGGTTAAGAATCTGCCTTGCAATGCGGGAGACACTAGTTCAATCCCCGGTCTGGGAAGATCCCACATACCATGGGGCAATTAAGCACACACTACAACCACTGAGCCTGCACCCTGGAACCTGTGAGCCACAGCTACTGAGCCCACGTGTAGCAACTACTGAAGCCCACACGCTCTAGAACTTGTACACTCCAACAAGAGAAACCACCATAATGAGATGTCCATGCACCACAATTAAGAGAGGAGTTCCAGCTCTCTGCAACGGGAGAAAGTCTATGCGCAGCATTGAAGGCCCAGCATTGCCAAATTAAAAAAAAATAATAGTAATGTTTTGTAGACAGCATGACTTCCCCTGGCTCAGTAGTAAAAAATTCACCTGCCAATGCAGGAGACTTGGATTCTATCCTTGGGTTGGGAAGATCCCCTGGAGAAGGAAATGGCAACCCACTCCAGTATTCTTGCCTGGAAGATCCCATGGACAGAGGAGCCTGGCAGGCTGCAGTCCATGGGGTCACAAAAGAGTCTGACACGACTGACTGATGAGCTTGCACACATACAACAGTATGACACAAGGTAACCACTCTGAATATTTGCTGTTTCCTAGCATTCTACGCCTGGAGATGGGTATGGAAATGCACTCTGAGCAGGATAAGGAATTGCCCACAGGGAAGACTGAGGCAGCTGAACAGCTCTATTATCCAGCCTGAGTTTGGGGACTGAGTACCCTGCTCCTTTAAGTACACAGAACTGAATTCTGTCCTCTGCATATGGAACTTCTAAGTGAGACTTCCATGTAACAAGGGCCCTTTGACATTTCAATAACGAAATCCTTGCCTGCGGGGCTGAGGCAAAGTTCCCAAGTGCTCAGGATTATTCTACAACTAAGAGTTTTCCATTTTGGTTCCAATGTATCATAATTGAGGGAAGGAAAGCAGTTCTAGCAACTAGTCTACCTTGCCATACCTGAGATGTAGGAAAAATAAGTAAAATGGATTCCTACGTAAATATGTAGCTACTGACATAAAAATAGGACTTAATAAACAAACTTTTGGCTGATACATGCATGCAATAAGAACAGAAAGCATGACAGTATTTGAAAGGGTTCTCTTTTTTGTGCAGTTGAAGAATAGTTTGCTGAACCAAGAGGTTTTTCAGAAACATTACAGGAGAGATTCAAATATGTATAATGCTGGATTTATATAATTTAATGAACACTAATTATAAATTTAAGCAATTCTTTTTGATCACTTCCTATATGTTAAATACTTCACAAGCTTCCTCAATGTTCTTCACAGATTATTAATTCCATGTTACCATTTTCATTTTTAGTAAGTAAAACTAAAGTTTTACTTAACCAAAGTTGTGAGAGATTTGCTTGAGGGTATATATAACTAAGAATTGACAGCAGCATTCAAATCTGGAAATTTTTGACTCTGAATCCACATGCTTGCCACTGTAATCATATTGTCTTTCAAGGATGATTTAGTTCAGTCCCGTGGAAAACTAGCAATAGCAGCTCCTATTGTGTGCAAGGCGTCAGGAGGTACTGGGATCCAAGCAAACAAGACAGGTGTGCTTCATGCTTCAGGAAACCAACAATCCAGGTGGGATGACAACGCTTAGCGACCACCTGCATACACTTTTCTCTTTCTCTTATGCATTCCTTGATAGCTGCCTTGAATAGACAATGCCACTACCTTGAGGATGGTTTAGCCACGTTGTTCTCTTGAAGATAATGTTTTTAAATGTTCTTATTTGTGCAAAAAGTATGTGCACCTTAAATTCTCACCCCTGTTACCTACCGTTGCCACCTGACGTGGTAGCTTACGGACTGGATGATGTATAGTATAGGCTCATCCTCAGCTTGGTTACTTTGAAGGATCAGCGGGAGAATTATAAATTAATTAAGTTATAATGTATTTCATGTTAAAATAAGACATCTGATTCTATCAGTTTTCAGACACCTTACGTGATGCTAGTAAAGGTGAAGTTGATTTGTTCTGATATTGTGGAGCTCACATAGAATGGGAAGGGAAGAACAAGAAAGCAATCCTGATGTATTCCCAGAGAAAGTGGATGCGATATGAAGTATCCTTGCAGGAAAGAAACATTGTGTGACAACTGATGCTCCATGGAGAAGGGACAAATTATTAGTGCAGGCAGGAGAGGTGCCCAGAGAGGCGGGGAGAAAATGAGGCTTGATGGCAAGATTAAGAGCTTATTTAGGAAACTCGGCATCATTTGTTTCTTACTACTTCATAGCTATATGAAACTTGCATTCCTGCACTGAGCAGACTCTTTGCCCTTAGAATTTGCTTTTTAGTTTCACTTAAGAACTCAGGAAGAGAAAAATGACCTATGACACCCTGCATCCAGTCACTCATTGTTGGCTAACTTGGTGTCACCTAACATAGCCTTATATCTGCTTCAGGTCTTCACTAACATAATGCAAGGGAATCAAAGAAGGATCAGACTGTGTTGTGAATTGCAAATTTCTTGTAGGCTTAGTGTTTTCTTTTTTTTCCCCCTATCCTGAGTACTTAGGCGGCTGCTCATTTATAATGGGAAATCCTATAAGGAACTCCATGAAACACTTGGAAATGAGTCAACAGAATCTCAGTGAATGGGTGAGGAAAGCATCTCTAGCAGATTCAGTTCTTGTGACTACATTTCTCCCCGGCTTTATCACTGAGACTATTCAGAAAACCAGAACAATTGCAGGCAGGACACCAAGACTCTGGTCATCACCACAGGATGAGAACATTTAATAAAACCAAGTGGAAACCTTGCGAGCTCTTCCTTCCCAGCTGACACGCGGGCTGCCAGACAAAGGGCTGATTAATAGAAGGGAGCCCGTTGTCAGGCTCTGGCATTGTTGGGTCAGGCTGAGAGGGGCAGTGATTCCAGATCTTCTCAGTCCCGTGTCTGTGTCCGGCTTCTTCCTTCTCCACTTCTCTCATGGCCCTTCGTGCTCAGTTCATAGA
Source organism: Bison bison bison (assembly GCF_000754665.1). NCBI lineage: Eukaryota > Metazoa > Chordata > Mammalia > Artiodactyla > Bovidae > Bison > Bison bison. Next base: position 12,727,700 of record NW_011495034.1, on the reverse strand, counting down.
AGGCACAGGTGCACGGAGTTTGCTGAGGGACATGACTATCATTTATTTTTTAAAATAGTCTCTTTTATTTATTGATCATTTAAAATTTTTTATTTATTTATTTTGGCCGTGACATGTAGCATGTTGGATCTTAGTTCCCCAACCAGGGTTCGAGCTCACACTCCCTGTGGAAGTGCAGGGTCTTAACAACTAGACCACCAGGAAGTCCCAGCTGTGGGTTTCTTTAAAAATTAGTCTGAAGTCTCGTGTTAGGTATCCAAACCAATATCTACAAATTTAATCTTTCCCAGTAATCTACTGTAAAATGAGAGATTTCTTTCCAGTACGGACCAAACTAACGTGTGACATCTCTCATTTTCTATAATTCTAATTTGACACAACTAAAATCAGTATCAGAGAAGGCAATGGCACCCCACTCTAGCACTCTTGCCTGGAAAATCCCATGGACTGAGGAGCCTGGTGGGCCGCAATCCATGGGGTAGCTAAGAGTAGGGCACGACTGAGTGACTTCACTTTCACTTTTCACTTTCATGCATTGGAGAAGGAAATGGCAACCCACTCCAGTGTTCTTGCCTGGAGAATCCCAGGGACGGGGGAGCCTGGTGGGCTGCCGTCTATGGGGTCGCACTGAGTCAGACACGACTGAAGCGACTTAGCAGGAGCAGCAGAAAATCAGTATCCCCCCTTTACATTTCCGTCTCTTCTGTAATGCCTCGTCTTACTGATTACAAATAACAGTATGTGAAGAAGAGTCTCAGCCAGCGTGAGATAAAGCAGTGATGGCAGAACATCTGCAGATGGAATAAATGCCTGTAGTGACTGTTACTCCTGTATATGAGGACGAGTGTCTGATGATACTATTGAGGGTGTTTCTGTCCTCTTGGATATTTACTAACTCTTGTATTATGGACGGAATCCCTCAGTTTCCATTTGGAGGTTTGGAGTCCTTGATGTGTAACATTTTTTTAGAATTCATGATCAATCCATTGCCAAGCCAAGATGTAACCACATAAAAGAGGCAAGATAGGAAGGTGGTTGGCTTTCCCACCCAGTCTACAGGTCTCCATTTTCACTACTTTGTATGGGTGAGGAGGCCTCATAACTCATGGATTATTCCCCCAGGATTTTAATACAGAAAAACCAAAATCCAGGTGTAGTGTTTTATAAGACACTGAGAATTGTTGTTTTCTCCTTCACTTATTAAAAATCCCCATTGTTTCTGTAGCCCTTTCAGCATGTTTACATCTTGAAATGACATCCCCCCCTTCCATGCTTTTTAAAATGCAGGACCTTGAACATCATCACACACACACAAGTGCTCAAAAGGTTTTAAGATTCACTCTTTGATGTAAAACCACGGGGTCTTGTATAATCATCTGCTCACCCAGAGCGCAGATGCTGCTCTCTTTCTCGGCAAACAAAGCTTGGATGTGAAGGGCAACAATGCGCAGAAGATGTTCACGCCCACCTCTCTTCTCCCACCCAAGGGCTAGTGCTGGAGGCTGCCAGCTCCTGTCAGCGGCTCCTCACAGGGGCTTTCCTGAGTGATCAAAGGAGGAAGTGTCTTCAGGGTAGAATGTGCTGGAGAAGAAATGTTGAAAAATGCGGAGACGTGGGGCTCTAGATCAGCCGGAGCTCTTTAATTGCGATAAGCCACTCTTGCCCACTTTGCATAATGCGGGAAAGCCCCGATGCACAGCGTGTGGCAACTTACGCTGGGGCACAGGGGGCACCTGGGCTCCAAGTCAGGCTCCACGACTTCTGGCTCTGTGACCTGGGCGAATATCTTAAATCTCTGCGCCTCAGTGTCTCACAGGGTGCTGTGCTGGTAAACTGGCTCAGGGTCATGCCCGGGAAGGGTGGGGAGGGGGGAGCTGAGGGGGTTAGAGGAGGAGCTCTGATTTGTAGCTTTTGCTAATTTCTATTGCTGCCGCTATGGCGATTTCCAGTTATCAAGGGTTGGGGCTTGCGAAACTCCTGAATATTTAACAACAGGCTCAGCAGCCAGCACAAGTGTATCATTGCGGATCTGTAAAATAGACCTAATAGAGTTCACTTCCTAGGCGTGTGGTCAGGATTAATAAGACAGGGTATGCAAAGTTCTTAACACTGTAAATTCTGGAATATGGTCAGTACTTATTGAATAGGAACTGTTTTCAGTGATTCTTGGCTGCATACCACTTTATTTATTATTTATTTGCCAGCGCTGGGTCTTAGCTGTGGCAGGCGGGATCTTCGATCCTTGTTTTGGCATTTGGGTTCTTTAGTATGTGGAATCTAGTTCCCTGACCAGAGATGGAGCCCTGGCCGCCTGTATTGGGAGAGCAGAGTCTTAGCCACTGGACCACCAGGGAAGCCCCTGCATACCTCTTTTAGGGAGTCTTTATGCTAGTAACTCTAATCTTGGCTTCAGATGATCACAGAAAATGTGTTATGATTTGACAGAGGATAAAATTAATCTTCTTTTAATTCTTAAACTAATCATGTATATTACATACCATTTTAGAGGGAAAAGAGAGATATTAAAAAAATATAGAAGTGTATACTGCCAAATAAACTATATTCATTGATGCTTTTTAAACTCCTAAAGTCTTTCTAAAAATTAAAAAAAAAAAAACAACCTTCTTGAGGATCTTTTTGCCAAGTCTTGAGTATTTTCTGTGTTTTAATGACAGATCCTGGGCTTTGTTTTAAACAGGGAATCTCACTAAGGAGGTTGTGTTCCCCCTGGAGGAGGAAATGGCAGTCCACTCCAGTATTCTTGCCTGGAGAATCCCAACAAAGGAGCCTGGCAGGCTACAGTCCATGGGGTCGCAAAGAATCAGACATGACTGAATGATTGAGCATGCACACACACACACACACACACACACACACACACGCACGCACGCACATGGAGGAGCCTCACTTTGTTTGGGTCTAAATAGGACTTGTTTTGGTTCTGCTTACTGTGTTCAGCTGTGCTCTCTTACCTCCTCCTTGCCCAGGCATCCTTTCATGACATCATGGGACATCCTTAAACCTTTCTGGTTGAGTTTTAAATTCTTTTTACTTTTTAAGTTGAAGTATAGTTGATTTACAATGTTATGTTGGTTACAGGTGTACAGCAAAGTGATTCAGTGACATTTTGAACCTTTTGATGTATATTTTTCATTTCCAAAACATACATTTATGTTGTTTAAGCTACCATCTACCAAAATCACATTTCCCATCCCTCTAATCAGGGGAATATTTATTGTACCTTGCTATGGTAGCACCTGACTTTCCTGGTGGCTCTGTGGTAAAGAAGATGCCTGCCAAAGCAGAAGATGCAGATTCAATCCCTGGGTCAGGAACATTTGATTCACCTGAAAGTCTCTATTCCTCTGGAGAAGGAAATAGCAACCTGCTCCAATATTCTTGCCTGGGATAATCAATGGAAGGAGGACCTTGGGGGGCTGTAGTCCATGGGGTTGCAGAAAACCCCAACACAATTTAGCAACTAAACAATAAAAACAGCACATGGCAACACCACAGCTTGCCAACAGGTTGAGATGTACTGCTAATCCTAACACACCAAAGTGGGAAGCTCATATTTAAATGAAAAGAATTTCTCAAGACTCCAGATCCCATGTCTGTAATTTAATAACACTGGCAACTTTCCCTAAGATGCTGCCTGCCCCTCCCAGGTCAAAGTTTAATTGCCATTTGCAGTTAGAGGACTTTAAATTTGGGGAAAGGGAGTTATAATGCAGTTAGCTCTAATCAAATCTTTTGTCTCAACCTTGTCAAAAATATTTTTCTAGCTATTTAATGTTCTCATTTATTTTGAGGGTGAACATTATCACTAAAGGGTGTATGAATGACATGGAAAAGCATTTTTGTCAACTTTCTTCTATACATCAATGGGAGGAAGTAAATATTCCCACCTGTTGAGATCATTACTGCTGATAAACAGAGGACTGCAAACCCTGAGGTGTGGATACCTAAAGGACTTGGTTTGGATTGGTGGCCATCAAAGTATGGTCTGGGGGCTTTGGGAGCCTCTGAGATCCTTTCAGAAGCTCCACACAGTCAAAACTATTTTCTTAATCACACTAAAATGTTATTTGTCTTTTGCCTTCTCATTCTCTTACAAATTTTGCAACAGATGATGCAGGAGCAGATGTTACTCCACCTGTCTTCTATGAAGCCAGACATTAAAGAGATTTGCAAAAACATAAACAATGCCACTCTACTCATTGAATTTTTTTTTTTTTTTGCTTTGGAAAATTCAGTTATTTTCCAGTGAAATATGTTGCTTATGCTAACCCACAATAGGTTTATTTTGTTACTTTGGACAATACATAAACATTTTAAAATTTCTCAGTTTTAACTTCTATTGTGGTAAGTGTGAATTGATATAATCCACATTAGCAAAAGCCCTTTGGGTCCTAAATAATTTTGAAGTATGTACATGGGTCCTAGACCAAAATTCCTAAGAGCAGCAGTCAGAGAACTCTATGTTTCCTCAGCATTAAAAAGTTATAATATTAAATTCTGAGGCTCCAGAGGATCTTTCTGAATTTTCACAATCAAAGCAACCTTCTGCTTTGCCTCAGAGTTTGACTGTATACTACTTAGGATCCAAATTAAATTCCACTTGAGTACAAAACTAACTAGAAATATCATTCTTACACTCACTGAGCAAAAATCTACTGAGTACCTATGATATATAAATACAACTATGTTTCATAAATTACTAGTTTAGGAAAATAGTGTCTCAAACTAAACAAAAAAACCTGTGACTACCTCTAAATAATAAAACCTAACATTTATTAAATACATGCTATGGGCTAGATACTATCCTAAGTGTCTACTGGAATAACTAATTTACTCCCAGGATCAATTCTGTGTATTATTATTATTATTCCTTTTTTATAGCTTCCCTGGTGGCTCAGTCAGTAAAGAATCCACCTGCAATGCAGGAAAGCAGGAGACTCAGGTTCGATCCCTGGGTGGGGAAGATCCCCTAGAGAAGGTAATGACAACCCACTCCAGTATTCTTATCTGGAGAATCCCATAGACAGAGGAGCCTGGAGGGATATAGTATACCTGGTCGCAAGAGTCGACAGGACTTAGTGACTAAACCACAACCATTCCTTTTTTCTAGATCAGGAAGCTTGGATACAGAATGATTAAGCAATTTGCCCAAAGTTTAAAGCCTGGTAAGTGGCAGACCCAGGATTTAAACTAGCAGAATCTCTGCAGGTAACCTCCTCAGCGTATGTGACACCATCCAGCGCACAGTCTCCAAGCTGGACATTGGGACTAAGCTGCGTATGACTTAGAGCAAAACCCAAAATCACACTCAGATTTGCTGGAGTTAGTTTATCCTGGCAGAGCTGGAGGAAACTATCACTTCAAGTCTATCGTTTATTTCTGGATTCTTCAGATTAGACTACAAAGTTTGACTAACTGGAACTTTTGGTTACCTTAACTTGTTCAGCCATAAAAGTTGTGAAGAAATACCCCTATTACACCAATAATCCTAGACAGTCTTGACCTTGAAATGGGGAGTGAAGCCCAGAGAGTATACTGTCAGCAAACCAGCTCCCAGTAAAATAATTTTTAAACATTTAGTGTCATCCACTTACACATAAATAAGTAAATCAATCAAATACGCTGTCATGTACTGAATTCCTAAGCTGGAGTCGACCCCTCAGGACACCTCAGAATCGCCTCTTATGAATCTTAAGACAAGCTAACCCTGTATGTGGAGAAGGCAATGGCAACCCACTGCAGTACTCTTGCCTGGAAAATCCCATGGGCAGAGGAGCCTGGTGGGCTGCAGTCCATGGTGTCGCGAAAAGTCGAACATGACTGAGCAACTTCACTTTCACTCTTCCCTTTCATGCATTGGAGAAGGAAATGGCAAGCCATTCCAGCGTTCTTGCCTGGAGAATCCCAGGGACAGGGGAGCCTGGTGGGCTGCCGTCTATGGGGTCACACAGAGTCAGACACGACTGAAGCGACTTAGAAGCAGCAGCAACCCTGTATGTAGGGCTTCCTCAGTGACTCAGAGGGTAAAGAATACATCTTCAATGCAGGAGACAAAGGAGACGCAGGTTCAATCCCTGGGTCAGGAAAATTCCCTAGAGAAGGAAATGGTAACCCACTTCAGTATTCTTGCCTGAAATATGGGCAGAGGAGCCTGGCGGGCTATAGTCATGGACTCCTAGAGTCAGACATGACTGAGTGACTAAACAACAGAAGAGGCTGTATTTAACATTAGACACTTTCGTTTTCAAAACATGCTGTATGTTGCAGACCTAAATAATCAAGAATTCTGGGATGATTTTTACTTCAAGCAGAATGGTCTTTGTCTAGTGAACACAGTTATATGTTTTCTCCCATGGTCAATAATATACAACAGTCTCAGTTCTCAATATTTTAAAAAAATTTCGTCCCTTGCTCACAAGAGGGCGCTGATTCATATTCATGCCTAAAGTGGCAAAAGAATAAATTTACTCAAACTGGAGACACATTGGCCACAAGAAAACTGTGACTTGGCTTCTTTTTCTTTTAGCAAATAATCTCAAAATTTACAGTTCTTAGGTTGTAAAGAAAACAAATAGAACCTATTACATACTTGTCAGATAAATGTGAAAAACTAAGTTTTGAGGGGAAAATTGAATTTGATAAGGGTTTTGTTAGTTCAATTTAATTCTTGTCCACTTTTATCATATTGTTGAGATGTTAATAAAGAGTTTCAAGACATAAAGAAATCTATAAGTCTATAAATAGAAGTATTTTAGTAAATACCAAGATATGAATATATGAGTCTAAGCCTTGTACATATTCTTAAATTAATCCATATTAATGTTTTCCTTGTTATTATAAATCAAAGCTTTTTAGGTAAACCTAGTTGCTGTTTTTCCCATTTGCCTAAGAAGTACACATTTATTGTAGAAACCTCAGAAGATATAAAAAATGTTAAAAGAAAACAATAATTACTCATTCACAACTTGATTAATCGTAGTTTTACATATTGGTATATTTTCTTCCATGTTGTTCATATATAATTGTGATTATGCTGTATTTAGATATAAAAATAGAGTTTTGTATGACACTTGGAAAACTTAAGTTATATCAGTTATTTTCAAGGGTCATTTAGACTGTTTAAAATGCAATTTTAATGACTCTCCAATATTCCATTTTAATTATTCTTTTATTCATGAACATTTACATGGGCTTCCCTGGTGGCTCATTGGTAAAGAATACTCCTGTCAATGCAGGAGACACAGGTTTGATCCCTGGGTCAGGAAGATCCCCTGGAGAAGGAAATGCAACCATCTCCAGTATTCTTGCCTGGAGAATCCCATGGACAGAGCCTGGCAGGCTACAGTCCAAAAGGTCACAAAAAGTTGGACCCAACTTAGTGACCAAACAGCAATGAACATTTATATGCTTTCTTTTTATCTACTATAAATGATAGTGGATATTTTTGATGATAAGTCTATGACGAAACATCTGATGACTTTCTTAAGACACATTCCTAGAAGTAAAATCCATACATGGAAGAATGTGGTCATTTATAAGTCTTTTGACATATACTGCTAAATTGCTAATTTTTTTTTTAACAAGTGTGTACAATAGTAGAGGATCTGATGCTCTCTAAATACCTTCATTAATATTGAATATTTTAATTTAAAAAATAATAGCTAATTTGATAGGTGAAAGTGTTAATGATTGATGTGATTAGGACTTGATTGATTGGTAGAGAAGTTAATTATTTTCTATATTCATTGACCATTTTTTTCCTGTGAATTATCTTCTCATGCCTTTTGTCTACATGGTTTGGACAATTTTGTTTTTGCATAAGCTCTTAGTAGTATAAGGGTGATATATATTCATCTGCTATATTTGGAGTATTTCCCAGTTTGTACTTTGCCATTCAACTGCTTGTGACTTTAAGAAAAATATTTGAGCAGTTTTTAGTTTTTATGTGTTTAAATCTATTGAGTACCTGTGTGATTTCTGTCACTGATTTTTTTTTAATGTGTAGAATATTTAGATGATTCTTTATTGAAATGTTTTGATGATAGGGAAAGGTTTTCAGAACCTGTGGCTTAAATTTTAGCTTCATTTAGCAAAAGATTTCCAGGAGTTTAATCTGTTTCTAGGAGTATAATTTCACTTTCAGTTGAAATAATAAATATTGAGGGATAAAAAGCCCTAATTTATTGTTATGCTAATTTTGGAGTAGATTAGAATTTTACTGGGATTTTGGGAAGATTTTGCTCCATATTGCATCAAAGCTGCTTCTGGTAGGCTAATTCAAGCATTTATTACAGTCTTCTATTTCCCTAGAATTATATGAGGATGATTTCACCTCAAGGCACTTTTCAATTTCACAACTTATTTGTGAAGTGTTAATCATGTTTTCTAAAGATGCCCCAGTTACCAGTAGCTCCAGTGAGTTAGTTGACTGTAAACTGTTTTTATTTGTTTGTTTTCTGATGCACAGTATCTGGAGCATAGTAAGTATTCCAACATGTTTGTTGAGTGAATGTATAACTGAATGACTTAGTGTTTTTATTTTTTCAGAGTAAATTACTTGTCTTACCTTTTTAGGTATGCTTATCTAGGTTGAACTTGATTTCCTATTGTATTGGGCCCATCTTCTCCAAAGCACTAAAGAGGTACCTCATTTTTTTTGTGGGCTTTGGAAATACCAGAGAGCAGAAATAAGGGTCTGTTTCCTCTTTGGTTCTTATTCCAGAGAACGTTCCTATGTGAGTAGAGTCTTTTTCTGGCTGTCTAGCTCTCTTTTGCTCCACTTTGCCAGAACAAACACTCTTGTCAGATGACCAGATGCTGTGGGGTCCAGGTCTGCCTGGGGATCCTGTCACTTAGCTTTTCTCTTCTGGCTGGCCTCATTGTCCCCTTCCATCCTCATCACAATGAATAGCAGTCAATGTAGTCTTAGTGTCGGAGAAGGCAATGGCACCCCACTCCAGTACTCTTGCCTGAAAAATCCCATGGACGGAGGAGCCTGGTGGGCTGCAGTCCATGGGGTCGCTGAGGGTCAGACACGACTGAGCGACTTCCCTTTCACTTTTCACTTTCATGCACTGGAGAAGGAAATGGTGACCCACTCCAGTGTTCTTGCCTGGAGAATCCCAGGGACGGGGGAGCCTGGTGGGCTGCCGTCTATGGGGTCGCACAGACTCAGACACAACTGAAGCGACTTAGCAGCAGCAGCAGCCTTAGTGTCTTTTATCTATGGGACCTACTTGCTTATGGCAAAAATCTTAACTTCTTTTCTCTGAATAGTATTTCATTCCCAGGCCTCTTCCTCTGGCTCCCAGATTGGTTCAAACCTCGGTCATCTTTCCTTGGCTAAAACCAGTGGTTCTCTCTTGCCAGATTCTACACCTTTCACAGAGTCCCTCTCCTATGACAGCTTAGTACTGTTTTCTTCGCTAAGAAGCCCACTTCATTAGGGTGTTATGAATCAGGTTGTCAATTCTCATTCTCTCATTTAAGGCCCCATTTCCCATTAAGGCCTCATTTCTCTCATTTAGGATTGCCAGATTTAGCAAATAAAAATACACAATAGATACAATGCCCTGTTAAATTTGAATTGCAAATAAACAAAGAATAATTTTTCTGTATATTACACGCAGTATTTGAGACCTACTAATACTCTAAAATTCTTCTTTGTAATAATTATTTAAAAAAATAATACTTAAAAAAATTGTTTATAGCAATAATTTTGAAGCTTAAAGACTGGTTTTGCCTTGCACTGTTTTCCCCTTTTCTAACAGAAGTAGATTTCAGTTACATTCATTGCACCTTACCCTCATCTGGAAAGTATTAATAGTTATTTTTCTTTCACTAGCGCAGCTTGTTCTCTAGCAATCAGCCCACTGGTATGTTCCCAATCCTGCTGTGCCCTGCCTTTACATCAAAAAGAGAAAATCTTGCTTAAATCACTCTTTTTGAAGCAGAGGGGCATTAGCATTCTGTTATTATTTCTTTTCTTCTCTTAGGCTCTTAGCCGAAGGTTATGTAAGAGGGTCTGTGGTAAGAGAACTGAAAAAAATCCAGTTCTGTTTCCTCCAGGATGTGCCGCATGATCCTTTAACTTGTGTCCAATGGATCTGGTTGATGTGGTTTCCAATATTGGAGCCTTTTGTTTCGCAGCATGATGGCACATGGAGCTTTTCGTACATCTCGGCAGGAATGTTTGATGTGTGTTTCTCTTAGCTCTGCCAGTAAAAATTACTTACGAGGAATTTTTTCCCTTCACAGTGGTAACAAGTTGCTGGTAGCACAATTATGAAATTCCTTCTACCACTATGCTGACACTGGAGCTTCAGATTCTTTTGAACTCCCTGGATGGGTTTCCCTTGGTGCGTGTGTGTATGGCAGCCATGGGGCCAATTGCCCTGCACGTTGTCCCAAGCCTCAACTGTGTGATTGCAGCAGCAAGACGGTGTCTGTTTATGAAGCACTTCTCGCGTCTTTGTTGATTTTGAAAAAATGTGTGAGGGAAGCTTAAGAAACCTACCTGACTAAACCTTTGCACCAAGGAGCAGATGATGAAACGGGCTAGGTGACCTTCAAGCCCCCTGTGAAGTCTGGGATTCTTGAAGGTACATCATGAAAGAAATATGGGGGAGGGCAGCTTAATTCCTTTCACCATTAAACACCCTGTGTGTGTGTGTGCGTGTGTGTGCTCAGTTGTGTTCAACTCTTTGTAACCCTGTAGACTGTAGCCTGCCAGGCTTCTCTGTCCATGGAATTTTCCAGGGAATACTGGAGTAGGTTGCCATTTCCTTCTCTAGGGGATCTTCCCCACCCAGGGATCAAACCGGTGTCTCTAGCATTGGCAGGCAAATATTTTACTGCTGTGCCACCTGGGAAGGCCTGAACACTTTTGGGAAGAGCCTAATTATTCTCGTTTCATGAGACCTTGATGACCTTGTAGAATTACAAGAATTAGGTTGAATGTCTGGTTCTAATGTTGTATTTGTTGAGGCGTCTAATTCAATGGTTATATATCTCAGTGGAAGATGTTACATTTTCTAGAAATATCACAAGATTCAGGAAAAGCAAAAGTGGAACAGAAAGGAGTTTCCGTTTTCATTTGTCTACTTACTGGACAATTGTTGAGGACTCCTAGCACTGTGTTGGTGGTTGTCCCTTCAGCTTTAGGGAGCTCAGAGTTTAAAAAGGGATATCCATGGAAAGTGGATATTGTACTGAAAGCTGATTAGACATATTTACAGAGTATCATATGAGCACTGAAGAGTCTGTGTAAGAGAATCAGTCAGTGATGCTTAGAGACCAAAGTAGGTGACCTCTGAGTGAAACCTGAGAGAAATGGAGGATTTAACAGTTGTTCTAGAGACCATTCAAGTCAGGGGAGGAATATGAATGGAGACCCAGGGGTGATGGGTGAGGTGTTGAGTTATCCGGTAGCAATAGGGAAGCCTGGATAATTTTAAGCAATAAAGTGACATCAGCAATTCTGAACTTTAGAAACACAATTCAGAAAGTAGGAAGACCAGTTATGGCTATGATAAACGCATGCAGTGGAGGCAGAGACCCTCGGAAAGGAGAGGAAGAGGTGAATTTGAGACAGCTTTAGTTGTAGAGGGGCAGAAGAAGATCCCCTCTCACTGGGGGATCCAGTGTAACCAGGTGTTTTGAGTTGCTGTTAAATAATATAGGAAACCAAGGATGAGAGAAGGGGGAAGAAGTGTAGTAATTATATTTTGGCTGTTTTGGACTAGAGGTGGAACATCTAGATGAAGACATTGGAAATGCCCACCTGCCATGCAAGAGAGAGACGGTGGCGCAGACACAGCTGTAGCAGTTACGCAGACATTAGGGCCCGGTTAAAACTGTGGTCCTGGAAGAGCTGCCCCAGGGAGAATGAAATGTATGAACCTGAGAGCGGAATCTTTGGAACATTTAAGGGGAGGGGAGCAAGAGAGAGACTGCAGGGAGGCTGACTGGGGGGCTTCCATCAGGGTTGGTGATGGAGCATGAAGGGGCACGTGAGGTAAGGCTGGGAGTTGAGAGCTAGAGTCAAAAGTCATGAGGAAATTCATCAGCCTCGCTCGAATGACTGCAACACTGACATTAAACGTTCAGATGCCTCTGTCTTGTTCATTCTTAGGTGTCACCAAAGGGCTTCTAGTGTATATAAGAGCACTGAACTGTGCAGGCTTTCCCTTGCAGTGATGAAAAGGAAATAGGCCACATGAAGTGGATTATGGTTAATGGTTATGTTTACTCTTATAGTCTGCTTTAAGCTTTAAATTTTCTAACCTCTGCTAAAGAATATGACAGTGGTTGAATAAATGTTTGTTTATTCACACCCCTACCTACATTATTCTCTTATAGCTCCACCCTGTAAAGTTGTTGTCAGTATTGTTTTTCCTTTGATTTTTTGGGGGCCTTTTTTGAAAGAGATCTTTTTAGGGCAGGTGGAACTCTGATACCTCTGTGACCTGGTGGGCAGAAAGGATACTGATGTGGGTCTAACAGGCCATGTGCTGCATTATACACATTTTTCAGGATTGCAGCTCTGTGTCATGCTTTTAAGGGTACAGCAGATTCATATTTAATCTCTGCTGTATTACAATCCCTAAATCTATCTTTTCAAACTTGTATTGAAGTATATATTTAAGATTTCTGTTTTTCTTTCTAAATGAATCAGCCTTTTCTGATTTCTTTTCATAGTGATGTGCTCTGTCTCTTAAAAATCAGATATAGGAAAAGGAAGTTATTTTCACTCTAACTTGACTCTGTGTATTTCTGACATATATTTCTTGTTAGCTTTCCCTTCTGAGATGACAGCGCATATCTTTGAAAATTACTGAAATGCAAAATGCAAGAGAGGAGACCAAGAAGTCAATATTTAATGAGGATTTGGATTAACAGTGAAACCTTCATCTGTAATACAAGAAATAAAAATGCCTATGATTTCAGAGAAAAGCAGGTTCGTTCTTTCTGGCCCTTAGTTTCCATTTCCTTACATATAAAACATTATGAAAATCAGAAGGGCAGAAACTTTTTCAATTTTCTTTGACCACAACACCCAAAACATTAGCTGTGCTGAATAATGTGGGTGATGACTTGGCATTTAACTGGAACAAAATTCATGTACTGATGGGCAAAGGGAACCTCTGAGGAGCTGACTTAGAATAGATTCCTCTGTGACTGGAAGGTGCTTCCAGCTGGCAGAACTGTATGAACATGATCAACAAGAATTTCCCAGAATGAAAAGTGGTCAAGACTTAGTCTAGTGCTTGGGCTACTTCTGTTCAAAGAGAATGAACATGGAACTGAAGCAAAGACTGGTGTATTTTTTTTTTCTCCTCCGAGTTTTCTATATATCACCACTCTTTTAAAATCAGCAAAGTAACCTTTTTGATTTTGAGACATTACCTGGGAGACACTCTACAAATACATTCACTAATTCTTCTGTGTCTTCGGGTTCTCTGATAGGTCAGTGGGTAAAGAATCTGCCTGTAATGCAGGAGACGCCAAGAGATGAAGGTTCGATTCTTGGGTCAGGAAGATCCCTTGGAGAAGGAAATGACAACCCACTCCAGTAGTCTTGCCTGAAAAGTCCCCTGGATAGAGGATCCCCACGGGCTACAGTCCAAAGGGCCGCAAAGAGTCAGACACGACCAAATGCCTAAGGACACACACAAGTTCTCAACTGTAGGATCTTAAGTATCCTGCGTGTGTGTGCATGCTCAGGCACTTCTATCGTGACGACTCTTTGCAACCCTTTGGACTGTAGCCCGCCAGGCTGCTCTGTCCAGGTGATTCTCCAGGCAAGAATACTGGAGTGGGTTGCCATGCCCTCCTCCAAGGGATCTTCCCCATCCAGGGATCGAACCTGCATCTCCGGTGTCTCCTGAATTGCAGGCATCTTTACCCAATGAGCCACCTGGGAAGCCCAGTTATATAATCCAGCCTTACCCCATAATACCTTATCGAAGTGGTGGCATATAAATTTTGCATGCTTCTCCATCTGTCTACCTTTTTTTGTTTCATTAATTAAGCTGAAGAGACTTGGTCTGGGACACTTGGTTTAGAAGAAAAGAAAAATGTTAATTTGCTCCCTACTGTTCTTCTGTCAGCAAGTGGTGGCATTTGAATTTTGCATGCTTCTCCATCTATCTACCTTTTTTGACTCCATTCATTAAACTGGAGAGACTTGTTCTGGGACACTTAGTTTAGAAGAAAATAAAAATGTAAATTTGGTCCCTACTGCATTTCTGTCAGCAGACTTGTAATTGTGTTGCCTTGGTCTCAGAGGACAGCCAGCACTGGAGTGGTGGTAGCAGAGCTTAAGGACTTGAAATCCAACCCCAAGCACATGCCTGTGCACAGATGGTGGGTTCACTCTTTGATGGATGAAGAATTGTCAGTTCTTAACTGCTGATGCTCATCCAACTAGGGAAAGCTCTTACTAAAGTGGATTTCCTCAAGTCCCAGTGGGTTAGTGGGTTCACCTGCCCTAAAAATTTCAGAAGCAATTATGAGGAGTCCAGGTTATAACTTTTAGACAGGCAAGCAACATTTTTTCTGGTCTACAAAATTTTCCTCATTCTGACACCACTGGTGAACTAGAAAGGTCTTTAAAGATAAAATAGTAAAACCGACTTATTGTATAGATGAGAAAGTGAAACCAAATTGGTCATTTCTCTGTGTTTAATTAAAATCCATATCGCTACCTTGTTTCTATTGTGACTGGTTTGATATTTTTTAATATTAGCTATGTATGGCCATTTAACTGCCATGTCTAGGTTGCCATATAAAATTAGACTAAATTGGAAGTTCTAGTAGAAAGATTGGGCTTCTCTGATCCTTCTTGAACTCTTTGAGAAATATAGTCTATCATCTCATGGGCATCCATCCAGAAATTCCTGTTATAATCTGCCTTCCAATTGCAGTTTAAACTGTATGAAAAAGAAGCATATTTGCCCCAAAATATCTCTATCTGACAGTAATACAGTCCCTCTTCCATTTTCAGATATTGTTATTGTCAGTAATCATAATATTTTTCAGGGTTGGCTGTAGGGCAGGCTCTCTGTCTGTTCTTGAATACAAGTTAAGACTAGTTTTTACATTTCTGAGTGGTTGAAAAATCAAAATAAAAATATTTCATGATGTGAAAATTATATGAAGTTCAAATTTTATTGTCCAGAAGTAAAGTTTTGGAGCATAGCCACGCCCATGTATTTTTATATATTGTCTAAAGCTGCTTTTGTGTTACAATAACAGAACTGAGTGGCTGCTGTAAACACTGTGAGACCCACAAACCCTAAAGTACTTACTATCTGATCCTTCCCTGGTGGCTCAGATGGTAGTCTGCCTGCAATGCGGGAGACCTGGGTTCTATCGCTGGGTCAGGAAGATCCCCTGGAGAAAGAAATGGCAACTCACTCCAGTATTCTTGTCTGGAAAGTTCCGTGGACAGAGGAGGAGTCTGGTGGGCTACAATCCATGGGGTCATAAAGAGTTGGACAGGACTGAGTGACTAAAACTTTCGCTTTCACTTCATCTGGTCGTTACTATCTGGTGCTTAAAACTCTGCCAATCCCTACTCTGTATCACATGCTCTAATCTATGTTAGTTCCACCCAGTCCTTACAGCAATGCTATTTGGTGTGTGTGTTCACTGTTTCCTTTCTACAGATGAGTAAATTGAGGCTTTAAAGAGTGTGTGTGAATTGAGCAGAGTGATACAGCTAAGGGATGACAGAGCTGAGAGTAATTAATACATGTTCACCTGATGGGAAAGTGCTAAGCCTTTTGTCATATACTAAATTGACTCTATTATTGCCTAACAAGTCGTTCCTTTTCTACAACTGTGTGGCTGTCTTCCACACTGCTTCTTAATTCTGTCACCATTAATTGGAAGAGTTGGTGAATGTACATGATTATACAGTAAAACTGAGCATAATATAGATCATAATTTGATAAATCTTTCCCTTAATTGAATAAGTCATCTGCCAAACTCTACTGTTGACTAGGCCTTTGGTAGAATATATGTGAGAATAAAAATGTGATGTGGTTTGTCCCCCACTTCCTCAGTACTCATCTGATGGACTTTCTATAGCACATGCCGAGCAAACAAACAGATGTGAGAATAGGCTGAAGCTAAAAGAATGGTTGAACCACAGAAGGAGGATATCATGAGTAAAACTAGTGCTTTGAATTTGATGCTTATAACTTGAGCTTTTTAAATTGAGCAGTAATTGTAATCATTTCAGTTTCTCTATTTTTGATGGTAATACTTAGCTAAAAACAAACGTTAGACAAATCACAATTCGCTTGTAATGGGCTCTTGTAATGGAAGGAGAAAGTGCTTGAGAAACACTCTCCGAGTGTATAATTCAACTTTTGTGCAGAGTTGTTTGTCATGGATAAAAATGCAACAACTAGAAAGTCGTTATGTTATACATTTCAAATTGGAATATCTCAAGACAGTCATTAAACAGCACAAAGGAGCATCTGAGGCCATTGACTACCTGGAGTTGAGTGATATAAATGTCTCTATAAGTGTAATTTTAAGCCATATGCTCCGAATGTTGTTAAAATATCTTCAAAGAAACTGTGAATAGCACCTCTATCCGTCAATTCATTTCCATTCGACTTTCAAGTCTTTCAATTAGTGAAGAAAGAAAATGGTTCATAAAACTACTTCCTTTTTTTCTCTTAATGTATCTTTACACTTGTAGAAAAACTGAAGTAAATATGTCTACGTTTAATTGGCTGACGTCAAGTAAGGCCTGCTTTGTTTGCTGGGAGAGGTTGCAGACCGGTATCATCACCTTGAGTGAAAAGGGGAAATTGTAAACATAGAAATGGTCCGGGGGTGTCTCACAGAATCCAAAGGCATTTGGTGTGATGGAGCATCACAGAGAAGCGGGGCTAGAAATGCCTGAAGGTAAGCAGCTGTGTTTCATTTTCTTTCTCACTGGGTCAGGGTCTCTTGATTCCGATTCTTTCTAGTGTCTTCTTTAGGCTTTTCTTCCACAGACCAGTCTTTTGTACTTCTCCATTTACATTTTGGAACATGACCTTCTCATAGGTCACCAGAGACTAACCATTGTCTCAGTTCCCAATGTCTAGGAGACAATCTGGTTTAGCTTGGATCTGGGGCCAATTAGCTGTGGCCAGGTATATAGGTCCTATAGTTGAAACATGGCCATTAACATCTTGGGTTAGGGAGAATTTTCAGGAAAAGGAAGTGGCAGTGTGGGCGGAGTCTCAGAAATGAATCTGCTGCCTGTCCTAATTGCTAATGTAAAACCAAAAATGAATGGACTACTTATATATTAGCTTTACTTTTTCTTGCTTAACTCAGGAAAACTTGCTGAGATTATGTCTGTGTGTGTGTATGTTTGAGATTATCTGTGTGTGTGTATGTGTATGTATGTGTGTGTGTGTTTGAGATTATCTGTGTGTGTGTGTTTGTATCTGTGTGTTTGAGATTATCTGTGTGTGTGTGTTTGTATCTGTGTGTTTGAGATTATCTGTGTGTGTGTGTATGTGTGTGTGTTTGTATGTGTGTGTGTGTTTGAGATTATCTGTGTGTATGTGTGTGTGTTTGTATGTTTTATTTTCTCCATGTGCTTGTGCCGTCCAGGCGGTTGGGATGTTTGTGACTGAATGATGGAACAGCTCACCCACTGCCCTACGTCCAAGCTTTATTCCCGATCACGTCTACCACTGGCTTCTGAGGGCAATTGACCTCTGCATGGCTGACCCCACTCTGCACAGCATGTTTGGTTTTCCAGCTTCACTAGTCAGAAATTGCTAGTCTATCCTTTCACCCTGGAGTTTTGCAAGATGATGAATCTATTTACCCCCTTGTTAAAGATGACAAAGGGTCAAATATTTCTGAGGTGCCATTTCTTTCCAGCAGCTCTAAAGAGCTTTTGTTCTTGACAACAATGGTAACTCCTACCACTGGAGCTGATTTCCAGCAGTTTCTGTTGGACCTCTTACCCTTAGTTCAGTTTCTTACCCGTTATGTGTCCAGCAACATGTAGGGTGCTGGAGATACAGACACGTAAAGAATTGATTTCCACAATTAGATAGGTGTATTGATTTTAAAATGCACAGAATACGAAGGAGCACAGAGGAAGGTCTTTCAGATAAACTACTGGGAAGGAAGTGATGCTCCTTACAAAACTTGTGTTAAAAGAACAAGCCTGCGCCCCACACCTAACTGCTTTCTCAGTTTTACTTTCCCCTGCCCTGCTGGAGCACCGTTGTCAAAAATCAGAAAACTATCTATGTGTGAATTTGGTTCTGGATCCTGTCCATTCATCTGTCCATGCTTGTGTTAATTCTCTTCTGTTTTAAGACTGTGATTTTATAACAAGTTCACAATCAAATAATGTAGGTCTTCTTGCTGCTTTCTTCCTTCCCTTTCTCCTCCCTTCCCCTTTCCTCCTGCTTAATCAGGATTGCCTTGGCTGTTCATTTGCATATCAATTTTAGAACCAGCCTTTCAGTTTCCACCAAGAATTCTAGTGGGATTTTGATTGGGATTGCTTTGAATCTGTAATTTATTTTGTAAGAACTGATGTCTTTATAACATTGAGTCTTCCAATCCATGAACAAGGTATTTGAATCTTTTAGAATATCAAAAATGCTTTCAATAAAGATATATAGTTTTCAGTAGTAAGGTCTTAAATACCTTTCATTAGATTTGTTCTAGGGCATTACATATTAATTATGGGTTTTAATATTAAATGTGAGGTTTTTTTTTCTTTTTAAAATTATGAAGGTATGATAACAGATTTACAGGAGACTTGGAAAATACAGAACAAGGTCTCATATAGTTCCACTGTATATTACACTTATTTTTTAAGTAAGTAGATTAAGATTTTTAGTTGGAGTGCCAATATCAAACTCTTGAAAATTAATAAAATGATAAATATGGGCTTTAAAATTATTATAAATGGTAGCTTTGTTAAACTATATTTTTTATTTGCTACTGCTGCTAAGTCACTTCAGTCATGTCTGACTCTATGTGACCCCATAGACGGCAGCCACCAGGCTCCCCCATCCCTGGGATTCTCCAGGCAAGAACACTGGAGTGGGTTGCCATTTCCTTCTCCAATGCATGAAAGTGAAAAGTGAAAGTGAAGTCGCTCAGTCGTGTCCGACTCCTAGCGACCCCATGGACTGCAGCCTACCAGGCTCCTCCATCCATGGGATTTTCCAGGCAAAGTACTGGAGTGGGGTGCCATTGCCTTCTCCGTATTTACTACTAGTATAGACATAAAAGTCATTATTTTGTATTTCTATGTATCTGTAGTGACTTTGATACATTCACTCATTAATTCTATTTCTAAGTAGATTCTTTTGATTTTTCTGCATTCAAGAGATGTTCAAGCTCTCTCTCTTCCTGCCCAATCCAGGACACCCAACCCAATCTCTGCATGGATTTAAGGTTTTACCACAGCCTTTGAATCTGAGCTTATTCAACTTTCCAGTCTCCTAGCAAGGCATCACAAAGCCTGCTTAGAAATGGGGTGGGAGTAGGGTAAAAGAGAAAGGGAATGGATCTAGGAAGAACAAACACAGATGACTCCTTCAGTAATTATTGTGCCTGCAGATAAAAGGTCCTTGGATAGTAAAGTGCTGTCCTCTCCCAGACACGGAGATTAAGCTTGTGACTCATTTTGTGCCAGGGCCTTTCCCCAAAACACATTATTTTATGGCTTTTAAATGACTGACAATTTTCATTGGCAATGCAAAATTATAACTTTTGCAGTCCAGGCAGTACTCTTTCTAAAGCTGAAAAAATAACTTTAATTTCAGTAAGCTTGAAGCTTGAGGTGCAGAGTCTGAATGTCCCACCAGTGGGACATTCCGAAAGGAATGACCAGGATTTCCAGTTCCACAGCAGGGACAGCCCTGTGAGGCTCCATCCCTCCATTCAGGACATTCCGGAGGACACACACGACTCTCCCGCAGTGCCATGTAGCCAGGGACTACGTGGGCTGTATCGCTCCTTAGTCCCCAGCCCTACCTCTAGCAGGGTGTAGGGCACAGCAGGCACCCTAGCAGTGTTTATTGAGTGAATGAACACAGGGTAGGACGATGAGTATCTTGTGTGTGAATCACTCAGGGCTACCTTATTATTTTATCCCCAGGTGGGAGGCAAGATGGTGAATTTTTTTGTTTGTAGTCAGTTCACATCTGTCCCAGAGCAGCACCATGTAGAGTGATATAATGTAATAATCCACTCTGTATTTCTTAATGTAGTTCAAATCAGAAATGTAAGGATTTCTCTGAGCCATAGAAGACCTGTCTTAAGACCGAAGGGAAACCTGTAGAATAAAGTGAAATTCTCAAATCTCCCAGCTCTATTTGTGTCTGTGCAGAGTAAATGAACCGAGTTCCAAGCCCCAGCACCTCAACGGAGATGATGCTTCTTTGGAGAGAAGCCTGCAGTGTGAAAGTTATTTCAGTGGTATTATTTGAATATCAGAGATAGATGTAGCTGTTATTAATATTGACCAACCTGCCCATAAACTCTGTTTGACTTCTTGTATGATACTGAGTAATGTGCCAACACAGAAGATTTCCCTTGAAGAAGATACATGTTATAGCTTCATAATGTAAAGTTGGTTTCTTACTATTTATTATCAGTGTCTGACTTAGGGCTGAGAGGAGGAGGAAGCAGGGAGTTGTTAGTTCCCTTTGGGATGATGAAAAAGTTCAGAGAGTGGTGATGGTTATACAACATTGTGAGTGTACTTAATGTCACTGAATTATATAACACACTTAGATATCTCTATAGCAAAATACGCAGAAAAGAAGTTCTTCATACCCAAGAAGACAACATGAGCTCAAGTTCCAGATGATTTATGGCCAGTGACCGCTTATTGGTTATCTCTGTAAAGGTCACTGCATAGGGACCCCTACCCTCCAGCCACTCCACACCCCAGCACCTCTAGCATATGTCAGGGCTCTGTCTCTAAGACACAGCAGTTACAGGACCAGCATCCTTGTACAATTTCTGGCTGAACATACTTTATTCGTTTTCTGTTCCCGTATGGGAAGCCTTCTCGTACTGTCAAACCATGCATCCTGCTTTCTAAAGACTGACACTGGAAGCGGACATGCTTCCCACTTGTAGCCTGTCTGATTATTTGAAATTCTTCTGCATGTGAAGTAGCATGTCTAAGAGAAAAAGATCTCCCACTCAAAGTAAATTGTGGTCTGATTTTCACCGGTAGTTTTTATTTTGAGGAAAATTTATCTCAGGTATTTAATTGTGGGACATTTTGAAGCCCTTTTGATTTACTGAGGAGGTTTAAAAAAATGGAACTTGGATTGTAATTTCTGACCTTACAAATGATTTGCTTTATTATTAATTAAAAATTTTAACCGATAAGTATGGTTTTTAAAGTTAAGTATCCTAATATTGGGAATCATTACTAAACTTAGTGTTGGGCTGATTTCATTTCTTCAATGAATATGGATACAAATTTGTAGTTCTGGTTTATAGGTAGAATAAAGTAAGGTGATAAATATTAACAGCACTAGTAAAGCTTTGCATTATGAAGAGGAATAAAAAAACAGTAAAGATTACTAGAATAAAGCCCCTACCTTGATTTTCTTGCAAAGCCTTCCTAGAAACATGAACTTCCTTTGGACTGACAGTGCTTTTTCTATTTTGCAAACTGCTTTGTTCAACTTGTTCTTTTGTTTGTTTGGTTTGGTTTTGGTGGCAGGGTTGAGTCCAATTTAGCCTATGATTGTGACAGCAAAACACTTAAATTCAGAACTTTTTTTTCTGCTGGAATATCTGTTTCAAATTGGCAGTTGACAGTTCTCATTTCCTTTGGTTAAAAGAAGTGGTTAAGTGAATAGCTTCCGTTTTAAGGGCACTTGAATTATTGGAAAAAAAAAAAAGCAAACAGGTGAGATTCTTCATATCATTGTACTTCCACTGATTTTCAGTGCAGAATTGTGAATCCTGAACTTTGGAGTCTAAAAAAATTAACTAGATATGGATACTCAGGAACTTCTGTCTTATTCTGAAGGCCTGTGGGAAGTGTGAGTAGTTGTAGAAGACAGCCTCCCATATGCAGTTTGCACCATATGCTCCTTCTTCTCTTCTCCAGGTAGAGTTTCTTCTCCGGCTTAACCAGTGGTAAATTTCTGATGAAGTCATTAGATAGCTTCCTTTGCCGTGCAAAAGCTTTTAAGTTTAATTAGGTCCCATTAGTTATTTTTGTTTTTATTTTCATTACTCTGGGAGGTGGGTCCAAAAACATATTTCTGTGATTTATGTCACAGAGTGTTCTGCCTATGTTTTCCTCTAAGAGTTTCATAGTATCTGGTCTTACATGTAGGATCTTTAATCTGTTTAGAATTTATTTTTATGTGTGGTGTTAAAATGTGTTCTAATTTCATTCTTTTCCATATAGATAGCTGTCCAGTTTCCCCAGCATCATTTACTGAAGAGAATTTTCTCCCATTGGGTAGTTTTGCCTTCTTTGTCATAGATTAATTGACTTTAGGTGTTTATTTCTGGACTTTCTATCGTGTTCCACTCTATATTTCTATTTTTGTGCCAGTGAGTGCATGCATGCTAACTTGCTTATGTAGTGTTTGACTTTTCATGACTCTATGGACCATAGCTCACCAGACTCTTCTCTCTATGGGATTCCCCAGGCAAGAACACTGGAGTGGGTTGCCATGCCCTCCTCCAGGGGATCTTTCTGACCCAGGGATCGAAACTGCATCTCTTACATCTCCTACATTGGCATGTGGAAGCCCCTTTTGTGCCAGTATCATACTGTTTTAATGACTGTAGTTTTCATCAGATTTATCTGTGTTGAGAAAGCTGTTACTTTTTCTGTGATGTAGCTATGCCTAGAATCTCACACATTACTTCTATGTGAAAACATAATTTAAAATAATTCAATTAATGTTTTCATTTTTAGAGGATAGAGGGAATGAAAAGTGCCCACTAAACTGCGAAGGATCTGGGGATCAAAAAATGAGGCAGGCAGGTGCATATAATCAATGGATCAGTTTATTATAGGGTAATTAACTCATAGGGTGGGATAGAGATCTGGAGGAAATCATCCAGAAGCATTCACAGCTGCACTCCATACCACTGAGGGGCCATTGAGCCACTTTATAGTTAACCTAGGATATGAGGGTTCATGCTAAGAAACAGGATGTGTATTACTAAGTAAAGATTTATGAATGGATACCTAGTCTGAAGCTCCAATACTCTGGTCACCTGATGCAAAAAGCCAACTCATTGGAAAAGACCCTGATGCTGAGAAAGATCGAAGGCAAAAGGAGAAGGGGGTGACAGAGAATGAAATGGTTAGATAGAATCACTGGCTCAATGGACATGAACTTGAGCAGACTCTGAGAGATAGTGGAGGACAGGGAAACCTGGCTTGTGGGTCGCGAAGAATTGGACACAGCTTAGTGACTAAATGACAACAACACATAGTCTGTGGGCCCTGGGAATACTGTCTTCTTCATTGTATTTGGACTAACAGAGCATAAAGTCTACTTTGTCCTAATGATTATTAAACAATATCTGTTAATTACAAAGCCTTTGATGACAGAGATGTGATTTACCTCACAATATAGTCCTAGGTAGGATCTACAAAAGGACAGGAGGAACTGTATGTGCCCAAGATGGCATCAGTTATGCTAACAGCCATACAATTTGAACCATATTTCAAAGGAAATTTTGTAATACAGAAAAAATGGATTCCTTATGCTCACATTCTGCCATGAATACTCTAAATGGGAAGTTATTCAACTCAGTAGCATAATAAAAGAATGGTGCCTTAAAAAAGTCACCATATAACTGAAGGAGTATATTACTGCAATAATTTTCAAGTTCACAAAAGAAATAAGACATTGTTATATGAAATAGCACAACTACAGAACTCATCAATTACTAGTTGCATTCACATCCACAATTTGTAGTTTACAGAGTGATCAGATGCACACCAGCTCATTCATTCTTAACATGACCCTGTTTATAAGTGCCTACTATATGCTGAGCCCTGCTAGACATATAAACAAGATAAAGAGTTGGCTTTCATCCTTTTAACAGCTGTTCTTGATTTTCACAAAGGGTTTAAAAGTCTGTGATATTAATAGGAGAGCAGTTGCATGAAGGGGTAGGAGGTAGCCCAGGTCAAGCTAGGGTAGCTGGTGTCTCTCTACTAGCTGCAGTTGGGATGTGGTCCTGCCCACCAGGTCTTCTGTTGATTCTGTAGTACATCCTCATAAAAGACTAGGACTTGGTGAAATCTGGCCAATTTGTGGGGGTTAATGCATTGTCTCCCAAATATCAAAAATAAGGTATACATTTATAAAATGAATGGCTTGGTGATTCTTAATTTTTTTTTCTGATTTGAAAATTGAGTGGACATTCCAATCGCTGAAATTGTTGAAAATTTCAGAAAATGTAAAGAAGAAAATAAAAATCGTTTGTAGCTAGGACCAGATCAAGACATTACACAAAGAATAGACAAATATAGCACCCTCAACCCACACTGTATTTCAAAATAAAAACAATACTAAACTGTGCAATAAATGTAAAGAAGTCCAGCTATGTTACGATTTTTGCATGATGACTGATTCTTTGTCTTATTTAATCATGAAATTTTTTTTCAGAAAAACTTATTTTACTACCTCTGCTCTCATGCTATCTTAGCCACCTCCTGAGTGACCCAGTGCTGCCTCTCTGTCCTACTCCCTAGAAATAACCATTCTTTCTATTTTGGTGTGTATTCTTCTGAGTTTTCTTATATAGATAAGAGCAAATTTTATAATTCAGTTTGGGTGCTGAATATGTAATTTTTTATCTTGATTTTTCACTTACCATATCATGAAGATATTCCCATGCCATTAAGAAGTTTTTGAAGAAACTTTCAATATGTAAGTCATGGCTCTATTGAAGGAGTCACTGATAGATTCTGATTTTATAAATTTGCTTAAATAAGGTTCTCTGAACAGCCTGTTGTATTTCTTTTAATCTATTTCTGATTTTTATTTGTGTTAAACTTAGATCTGGTTTGGGCTTCCCAGGTGGCTCAGCAGTAAAGAACCCACCTGCTAGTACAGGAGATGCAGATTCTATCCCTGGTTTGGGAAGATCCCCTGGAGAAGGAAATGGCAATTCACTCCAATATTCTTGCCTTGGAAATCCCATGGCAAGAGGAGACTTGCAGGCTACGGTCCATGAGGTCACAAAGAGTTGGACACAACTGAGCACACACACACACACACACAGATCTGGTTCATATGCTTGCCAGCAAATCTGTCTCTTGGTACCTTTGACAATCCAGAGTGGTATTATTTTTAAAAGGAATGATAAACAACTTTTCTCACTTGATAGAAAAGATAGTATCTTGTTTTATTTTACACTTAATTGATTCAGTTCAGTTCAGTTCAGTCGCTCAGTCATGTCTGACTCTTTGCGACCTCATGAATTGCAGCACTCCAGGCCTCCCCATCCATCACCAACTCCCGGAGTTCACTCAGCCTCACGTCCATCAAGTCAGTGATGCCATCCAGCCATCTCATCCTCTGTCGTCCCCTTTTCCTCCTGCCCCCGATCCCTCCCAGCATCAGAGTCTTTTCCAATGAGTCACCACTTCGGATGAGGTGGCCAAAGTACTGGAGTTTCAGCTTTAGCATCAGTCCTTCCAAAGAACACCCAGGACTGATCTTCTTTAGGATGGACTGGTTGGATCTCCTTGCAGCCCAAGGGACTCTCAAGAGTCTTCTCCAACACCATAGTTCAAAAGCATCAATACTTCGGTGCTCAGTTTTTTTCACAGTCCAACTCTCACATCCATACATGACCACTGGAAAAGCCATAGCCTTGACTAGACGGACCTTTATTGGCAAAGTAATGTCTCTGCTTTTCAATATGCTATCTAGGTTGGTCATAACTTTCTTAGTAGTGGAATAAATGTTTGTGTATACTTATTGGCCAACTTTTCATTTCTACCCATGTCCTTTAAACATTTTTGTCATGACTATCAGAATTTTTGTAACTGCTATGTCTCTATTAAGGATATCAAAACTTTTTTCATATTTGTTGGGAATATTTTGTTTTTCTTGCCTTTAAATTTATGGCATATTTGATATAAAAAGACATGTTTAAATTTTATCAATATATCTGTATTTCTGAATTTATTCATTATTTAGAGAACCCTTCCCATCCTGAGATCTAAAATCCAAGTAGGTTTTCTTCTAGGCATTAAAAAACTATTTCTCCTTTTTTTTTTTTTAAACTTCTACTTCCTGTGACTGAGATCTGTTTTATACAAAGTATTGTTTATTTCCACTTACTAGTTATTTGACATCATTGTATTTGAAGTGTTCAGTTCTTGGGTTTGGGAGATAAGATATGATGATCTAAAAAGTCAGCTGAATGGATCATCTTTTTACATCCTCCGTTTGGTCTTCTGGCATTGTGTGCTGGACATCAGAGCAGGTATGAACTTTCCATCTACTCCTCAAAACATTCCCTTTTTTCCTTCTTTGCATCTATGTTCCTCTTTACCTCTCATCTTCCCCTAAATAGCATTTGAAAAATACAAAATCTGTCATCTTCTCAGCGACAGGTATGAAGACCTTGGTCACAGAGAAATCCAATTAGGAAATTTGAAAAAAAAAAAAAAAGGAAATTTGATTACTTAGCACATAATATGCCTTTTTGACCAAGAGAAATTGCTGACTTTTGTAGATGTTAGAAATATCCCCTAGTCAGCTCCATGTATTTTTCTGTGAGAGCAATTTTTAATGGAATGGTTTAAGGTTGTTTTTGAATGCAGTGAAGAGACAATCAGTAGTGAAAAAATTTTAAAGCTAGCATGGTACAGAGAGAAATTTGATTTCTTATTTTGAGATTAATTGATAGTCTTTCCAGGAGTCATCCATATTTCTGAAGAGTATTTTAGTTACATTCGCTTCATCCTTCTACAATCTATATGAGAATGATAGGATTTTTGCAGATGGCATTGGGCCATACTTCATTTTTGGTCAAATCACATCATAATGATGCCACTTATTCATCCATAAAAGCTTATGGAAGTGCACTGAACATCTGCACATAATGCAGCCATTCATGCAAAAAAAGCCAAGAACCCTATTTATCTCAAGGGATCTGTGAACTCTCTCTTCCTGCTCAGTCTGCCTCAGGAGTTTCAACTGTCCTGGGAGAGAAGTGCCAGCAGCCCATTAGCCTGATGAGCCAATCCATAGAAACATGCTCTCTGCCGTCCCACATGCCTGGCTTGAGCTGGGGAACAGCCAGTATTCATTTAGTTCTTCTGGAGCCCATCAGCATCATCTTCATTCTTTATTCCTCCATGCCCAAAACACTGCCTGGACATACAGCTCCCCATGGTGATCTTTACCCTTAATCACATGTTGTGCGTAGCTTTTAGCCAAAACAAATTTAAACTTTTTGAAATTAGAGCAGTTCCTTAGTCAGACATTGTTACAAAAGTACTAGTTCAATGAAAAACCAGCCATGAAATTTAAAGACTGCAGCCATGAAATTTAAAAGATGCTTGCTTCTCGGAAGAAAAGCTGTGACAAACCTAGACAGTGTATTAAAAAGCAGAGACATCATTTTGCCAACAAAGGTCTGTATAGTCAAAGCTATGGTTTTTCCAGTGGTCATGTATGGATGTGAGAGTTGGACCATAAAGGAGGCTGAGCACTGAAGAGTTGATGCTTTTGAACTGTGGTGTTGGAGAAGACACTTGAGAGCCCCTTGGATGGCAAGAAGATCAAACCAGTGAGTCCTAAAGGAAATCAACCCTGGTTATTCATTGAAAGGACTGATGTTGAAGCTCCAATACTTTGGCCATCTGGTGCAAAGAACTGACTCAATGGAAAAGATCCCGATGCTGGGAAAGATTGATGGCAGGAGGGGAAGGGGACGACAGAGGACAAGATGGTTGGATAGCATCATCAACTCAATGGACATGAGTTTGAGCAGACTCGGGGAGATTGTGAAGGACAGGGAAGCCTGGTGTGCAGCAGTCCATGGGGTCACAAAGAGATGGACACAACTAAGTGACTGAACAACAGCAAACCAAATGTTTTGCTAAGTACCAGTTGAAGACCTTTGAGAATTCCACTCAAATTTAAATTCAGTGAAGGGAAGTTGTCTTGTACACCTGGTGCCTAGAACCTGACACGTGACACACGGCTAGTGCTAAATAAATATTTATTGAATAAATGAAACAGTAGATGGATGATGAATTTATATTTTTCACATACACAATAGGAAACATATTTAAGTTCTTGTTTAGAAATGACCTAATACTTTTATTTGGACATTTTGATAGATTGGATAGATTGTCTTGTATAGAAAAGAGAGTACATATTTTTTTATATTACACAAAAGGAGGCAAATTACCATTGAATAAATTTTAAATGAAATATCAGTGTAGGAAAGTTCATTAATGCCATTTCCCGTTTTGGAGAAACGTATTCTCCATGGCTGAGAGAACATTACAAAGACTATCCAAACACCGTACAAAAACAATAAACCACACGTATCAATTTTCTTTATGTTTTTAGTGTGTATATAATTATCTATTCAACAGATTTTTTTCTGGGATCTTCACATTTAAGATAAGAATATAAAAACTTTGTGTTTATATTTTTTAATGAAGAGTTCGAAGAAAACATTTGTGTTGAATCTGCAGTGATTGTAATGTAATTTTTTTTACAATTCAAGAGAGTTATATTAGTGCAAATGCAAAAACTTGCACAGTTGTGCTATATAAAAAGAATCTCTTTCTTTCCAATTTAAATAATGGTTTTCCAAGATCTAATTAGACCTATCTCAGGTGACTAATTGCTGTGCAAGACATATGAAAAAATATAACCTTTTTTATGAGGCAAGAATTGCTAAACTATGTGGGAGAAAAGTTGTAAGAGATAAGAATAAAGTGGTATCATAGAACTTAAAAATATTTGGCAGCTGTTCCTACAATTCCAAAGATGGTATCATTAAATCCGTTTTATATTATTCCAGTTATTTGTGCTTTTTCAACATTGCTTCATCTCTTTACACTTCCCCACGGCTATGAAGTCAGGCTTATGCAATGTTGACACCTCTGCACACAATATCCAAATTCTACCCAGTAAATCTACCAGCATACATACAACACGCTGATTCAGAAGAACACAGAGCCATGTGTGAAATGCGGTGAGACTGTTTTAAATGACATCCAGAGAGGTTTAGTTTTATATCAGTTGAAACTCAGCATAAAATAGTTTAGGATGATCTTTCAGGGCTCCACCACATCAAAATTTCCTTCACAGTGGAATAGCTGAATCTCTGTGCTTGTGTAGGCTCAGGCATGTCTGAAGAGGTTAAGATACCTCTTCCAGCAAACCCAGAACCATGAAAAACCCAAAGAATAATGAAAAGAGGATTATTCCTGAGATTCTATCACTGTAGACATAGTGAACTTTATAGTCATCACAATAACATCATAGGATGTAGTGGCCTGGATGCAGGAGGTTCTGGTTGATTCTGGGCTGGTTCCCATGGCAACCTCCCAGAGGCTGTGGTCCCTGGATGGGTCTCATCCAGGAGGCTAGGGAGCCAGCTGGGTTGAGAGTGGTAGCATGCAATGCTCCTCTGGTTAGAAGTCCTGGCACTGGTAGGCACCTTTATTCTGGATATAATCTAAAGGCATGCTTTCCAGATGTTGAGAAAGTGTCATAGAGAAAACCCAAATCATAACTCAGTTTTCTTATCTGTAAAATGGAGATAATCATAGGGCATATTACTATGAAAATTAAGTGAGTTCAGATACATAAAGTCCTAATGTTACTATTTGCACCTAACTTTAAATTAATGACTTTGCAATTATTTTTTTTAAGGAAGGCATTCCAAGTTGTTTAAAGCTTCACATCCCACAGAACCTGGATCTGCCCTGTCTGGCAGATAGAAGTGAGAAAAGCAAAGTCAGCGCTCCCATACGGGAGGTGAGGTAGAAAGAGAGGCTCAGGACTTGTCCAATCTGAGCATCTACATCATAAAATGGGAGGGTGATGTCTTGGCCACCTCACAGGGACGTGTGAGGCTCAGATGAAGAAGCATGTGAAAGTAACTTTAAAATGTAAATCACTAGAAAATAATAGCAAATGAAACAACTGACAAAGGATTAGTTTCCAAAATGTACAAGCAGCTCATACAACTCAATACCAGAAAAACAAACAACCCAGTCAAAAAGTGGGAAAAAGATCTAAACAGATATTTCTTCAAAGAAGACATACAAATGGCTAACAAACACATGAAAAGATGCTCAACATCGCTCATTATTAGACAAATTCTAATCTAAACTATAATGAGATATCACCTCATACCAGTCAGAATGGCCCTCATCAAAATAATAAATTCCCTTTGGGAAAATAGCATTGAAACATGTATAATATCATGTATGAAACGAGTCGCCAGTCCAGGTTCGATGCACGGTACTGGATGCTTAGGGCTGGTGCACTGGGACGACCCAGAGGGAGGGGAGGGGAGGGAGGAGGGTGGAGGGTTCAGGATGGGGAACGCGGGTATACCTGTGGCGGATTCATTTCGATATTTGGCAAAACTAATACAATATTGTAAAGTTTAAAAATAAAATAAAATTTAAAAAAATAATAAATTCTGGAAAGGGTATGGAGAAAAGGGAACACTCTTGCACTGTTGGTAGGAATGTAAATTGATACAGCCACTATGGAAGATGGTATGGAGATTCCTTAAAAAACTAAGAATAAAACTGCCATATGACCCAGCAGTCCCACTCCTAGGCATATACCCTGAGGAAACCAAAATTGAAAGAGACACATGTATCCCATTGTTAATTTCAGCACTATTTACAATAGCTAGAACATGGAAGCAACCTAGATGTCCATTGACAGATGAATGGATAAAGAAGTTGTGGTCCATATATACAATGGAATATTACTCAGCCATAAAAATGAACACATTTGGGTCAGTTCTAATGAGGTGGATGAACCTAGAACCTGTTATACAGAGTGAAGTGAGTCAGAAAGAGAAAGATAAATACTGTATTCTAACACATATATATGGAATGTTAAAAAATGCTACTGAAGCATTTATTTACAGGGCAGCAATGGAGAAACAGAGAATAGACTTATGGACATGGGTAGAGGGGAGGAGAGGGTGAGATGTATGGAAAGAGTAACATGGAAACTTACATTACCATATGTAAAATAGATAGCCAATGGGAATTTGCTGTATGGCTCAGGAAACTCAAACAGGGGCTCTGAATCAACCTAGAGGGGTGGGATGGCGAGGGAGACGGGAAAGTTTCAAAAGGGAGGGAATATGTATACCTATGGCTGATTCATGTTGAGGTTTGACAGAAAAGAACAAAATTCTGTAAAGCAATTATCCTTCAATAAAAAATAAATTAGCTAAAAAATTTAAAAAATGTAAATCACTAAGTTATCATCATCATTGTTATTATTCGGCAGTGTTTGTATGTAAGTCTCTGTAGTCTGCAAAGTCAGTAGGTAGTCTGGATAAATGTGCACCAGGTCACCTTTAATTCGTTACATTTTTGCTAAGCATTTATTTCTTCTTGAAAGATGGTGCTTGCACAGATATCTAGAGTGTACTGTTTTGAAGTTTTTATTTTTATTCACTTCAGATCTTGAAAATGAGTAGTCCTTCTAGATGTTCTTGTGGAGGTAATATCAGCCGAAACTTTGGGAATTCTATTTAGTATCCCGAGTTTTTATTTTATCACAGTGAGTTTTAGTTGAAGGTGTTTTTGAACTGTAGATATTTTGCTGATTGTCTGAAACCTAAATCCTTATGAAATATGCTAACCATTCATTTGGAAAACAAAGTTCAAATTGTACTAGCTTCTTTCCTATCATCACCTGAAATCCAGGTAAACTCAATTCAAAATCTGTCCAAGAAATATTTAGTGTCTGCTGGTTCTAGTTGCTGGGGGCATACAAAATCAAATAAGATACGGTCCTTGCTCTCTGAGAGCCCAAAGCCTAATGTGGAGAAACAGACACACGTGGAATGTTTAAGCAACTTGATGGACATCAGGACAGAGGTGTTTATTCACAAGGGTTAGCACACGACTAGAGAGGTGTCATCTACATTAGGCAGGTGGGTGTGAAGGGAGTTCCCAGAGCAGGTGACACGGAGAGAAGATGTAAATGTGACTAGAAGATGGCCAGGAAGGCATGGAGGAACGGTGTGATCCTCCATGATAGTGTGGTCCCCATGCGTGTGTCTGCCCGATGCTGAATTGTGGAGTAGAGCCAGAACAGGCTTGGCCACGGGGAAGTCTTCAGTGTGATGCTTAGGAATTTGAGTGATCTTCTAGAAATCTTGGGAGCCACTGAAAGATGTTTTCCCTGTCCTTGTCAGTGAAACCACTTTTCTCCTAGTTATACAGATTGAAGGTATGTTGTCTTTTTTTAAAAATCAATTTTTATTGAAGTGTAGTTGCTTTATAATGTTGTGCTAGTTTCTGCTGTACAGTAAAGTGTATATTCCCTCTCTATTGGATTTCTTGCCCATTTAGGCACCACAGAGCATGGAGTAGAACGCCCTGAGTTACACAGTAGGTTCTCATTAGTTGTCTATTTTATCAGTTCAGTTCAGTTCAGTCGCTTAGTTGTGTCCGACTCTTTGCAACCCCATGAATCGCAGCAGCACGCCAGGCCTCCCTGTCTATCACCAACTCCCGGAGTTCACTCAGACTCAAGTCCATTGAGTCGGTGATGCCATCCAGCCATCTCATCCTCTGTCGTCCCCTTCTCCTCCCGCCCCCAATCCCTCCCAGCATCAGAGTCTTTTCCAATGAGTCAACTCTTCGCATGAGGTGGCCAAAGTACTGGAGTTTCAGCTTCAGCATCATTCCTCCCAAAGAAATCCCAGGGCTGATCTCCTTCAGAATGGACTGGTTGGATCTCCTTGCAGTCCAAGGGACTCTCAAGAGTCTTCTCCAACACCACAGTTCAAAAGCATCAATTCTTCGGCACTCAGCCTTCTTCACAGTCCAACTCTCACATCCATATATGACACTGGAAAAACCATAGCCTTGACTAGATGAACCTTTGTTGGCAAAGTAATGTCTCTGCTTTTCAATATGCTATCTAGTTTGGTCATAACTTTCCTTCCAAGGAGTAAGCGTCTTTTAATTTCATGCCTGCAATCACCATCTGCAGTGATTTTGGAGCCCAAAAAAATAAAGTCTGACACTGTTTCCACTGTTTCCCCATCTATTTCCCATGAAGTGATGGGACCAGATGCCATGATCTTCGTTTTCTGAATGTTGAGCTTTAAGCCAACTTTTTCACTCTCCTCTTTCACTTTCACCAAGAGGCTTTTTAGTTCCTCTTCACTTTCTGCCATAAGGGTGGTGTCATCTGCATATCTGAGGTGATTGATATTTCTCCCGGCAATCTTGATTCCAGCTTGTGCGTCTTCCAGCCCAGCGTTTCTCATGATGTACTCTGCATATAAGTTAAATAAGCAGGGTGACAATATACAGCCTTGACGTACTCCTTTTCCTGTTTGGAACCAGTCTGTTGTTCCGTGTCCTGTTCTAACTGTTCCTTCCTGACCTGTGTACAGATTTCTCAAGAGGCTGGTCAGGTGGTCTGGTATTCCCATCTCTTTCAGAATTTTCCACAGTTTATTGTGATCCACACAGTCAAAGGCTTTGGCTTTGTCAATAAAGTCAATAAAGCAGAAATAGATGTTTTTCTGGAACTCTCTTGCTTTTTCGATGATCCAGGCAATCATCTATATATCATAGTGTGTATATTATTGCTGCTGTTTTCCAAACCATTTACTAATTCTCCTTTCAATTTGTTCTTCATGGTGTCTCTAGACTAGGTATTTTTGCCCTGTTTTAGTCTCATCTTTTCTGAGTCTTCCCTGGAGGCTCAGATGTTAATGAATCAGTCTTCAATGCGGGAGACCCAAGTTTGGTCCCTGGGTCAGGAAGATCCCCTGGAGACGGAAATGGCAACCCACTCCAGTTTTCTTGCCTGGAGAATCTCATGGACAGAGGAGCCTGGCTGGCTACAGTCCATGGTGTTGCAAAGAGTCGGACGCGACTGAAGGGCTAACCTTTTCACTTTTCCTGTGCAGGGTCCACTGTGGGGCTCCCCTAAATGCACTCCCTGCCTCCCCTCTCCTCCAGTCGTTCACTGTCTTAACCCTGACAAGTTCATCTACTTAAATCACTTGGGTTTCAGAAAGCTTTAGCGTCTTTCTGTGACTCATGGTATTCTGCCAAATACAATAAATAAATAAATTCCAACTTGTGTTGGAATGAACTGTAAACCTCCTCCCTTGACTCCCAAGCCCGTGGTACAGCAACAAGCAATGAATTATCTACCCTCAACTTCCCTTCTCCCAAACCCACCCTCTCATCAGGCCAGGGTTAGCTTGCCGTGTCCCTCCCAGCTCTGTCACCAAGCCACCGTTGTGTCCCCTCTGTAGGCATCACTACTTCCTCTTGATTTCAGTTGCTGCTTCTGCCATATACATACCTGGCCCATCTTGACCCATATATGCTGCCTGAAAGTGTTAATTATTATTTATTTTACAATTATATTTGATTTCTTCAAATTTTAAGCTCCTTGAGGGGAAAATTTGTGAGATAATCCATCAAGCACTCTGCATAATGCCTAGCTCATAGTAGGCTCAAAAATTATAATTATTGTTATAACCACTTTGGGTGTTTTTGTGTTTGTTTTGTTTTTAGGATATGGCATCTTTGCATCCATAGAGCATTTAGTAAAAGAGGCCCACCCACAGATGTGCTGTCCAGACCGAACGGCTGGCTCAGCACTATAAATGTCTGGCCAAATGTTGAGAGTAGAATGCAAAGATTTTTCCCTTGCAATTGTAAATCTTATAAAGTTTTTGATTCTAGGCATGCTCTTAGATAGAACTTTCTTATTGTTAAAGTATATCTATTATTATTAAAAATTTGACACTTAATTGTGAAAATTTCCAAGGATGTGAAGTATACACAATAAAAAGTAAATTTTCTTCCATACCCACCTTCCCCTCAATTCATCCCTAGAAGTAACTCCTGAGATGAATAGATCTTTAACCACTCTGTTTCATGTATGATAAAATGATGATAACTTTAAGACACTGCAGATGTATGCAGAATCATCAAAAAATATGTTCATTATTCTCTTAATTCTTGAGACATTTTATTTATTGTTGCTGTTCTGTCGCTGAATCATGTCCAACTCTTTGCGACTCCATGAACTGCAGCACGCCAGGCTTCCCTGTCTTTCACTCTCTCCTGGGGTTTGCTCAGATTCATGTCCATTGAGTTGGTGATGCTATCTAACCGGCTCATCCTCTGCTGCCCCCTTCTCTTTTTTCCCTTCAATCTTTCCCAGGATCAGGATTTTTTCCAATGAGTCAGCTCTTCGCATCAGGTGTCCGAAGTATTGGAGCTTCAGCTTCACCCTCAGTCCCTCCAAATACTGGAGTGGGTTGCCATTTTCTACTCCAAGGGATCGTCCTGACCCAGGGATTGAACCCATGCCTCTTGCATCTCCTGCAGCGACAGGTGGATTCTTTACCAACTGTGCCACCTGGGAAGCTTTTATTTATTAATAAGCTTATTATTCAACATTCATTAATTCAACAACACATGTGCATTGACCACTTACTATGTGCCGCAGCCTATGCTGGGCCAGCCACCAGCTATGACCCCCATGCTTGTAGTGACTCTAGAGTAATACCACTCATTACTGGTGCTAAAGGCCACTTTAGCCATTGTAAACTGGAGCTCATCCTTTCTCATATTGTACACTGAATGTAGCTCCCTCCTATAACTGTACTCATTCTCATGATTTTATAATGTGCTTCTGACTCTTTACCTATTGAATTATATTGCTATGTAACACGTGACCACAAATTTAGTGACTTAAAACAGGACTTGTTTATTATCTTACATTTCTGTGGTCAGTAGTTCAGGTATGCGTTAACTGGGTCCCCTGCTCAGGGTTTCACTAGATCAGGCTGATGTTATCACCTACAGAGTCCTCTTCTCAGAATATGCTTGAGAATGCAGTTCCCACAAGACAGGATCGATGTCCTTGTTTATTGTTAGCTGTTGGCCGAAGGGACCACTTGCAGCAATTAGACACTGGCTCCACTCCCTGTAGTCTCCATAGACCTTTTCACAGCATGGCTATTTGCTTTCTTCTAAGACAGCTACATCTCTCTGACTTCTAATCCCTTCTGTTCTGCTATGAGAGACATATAAGTGTAACCTAAGGGGAGTGACTGTCACATCATGGTCACCTGCACTCATGGGAAGAGATGGGTGTACATGCCAGGGAGCCAGTATTCTGGTGGGTGCTTTAATATTTTGCCTACAATACCCATGTATGACATTGATATGTTAAGGTCAAGATTTAATTTAGTTCCAAGTTAGACTTGTAAAAATGAAGCAGAGGCTAGACTCTGAGAAGGTTAATTACAAGACCGCTACCCTTACTTGGCATTCACGGGAGGCTGGGCTGGATGGGCCATTGCCTTGACCTTATGAGAGCATTTTAATGTTCTGCTAAAATAGCCCAAGGATAAAAATTTAGCTCGCAGTTCAGAAAAGGATAAGGGAAGCTTTTCTGGAATTTACTTAAGAGGAGCAGAATTTAAACTTATATTTAATGCTAGTGACAGACCTGATTAGACCTAAGCAGATGGCCAGTGACAACTGCAGATGGTAACAGCCTCAGTTTAAAAAGTGTGCCTATTTCTGTGGGGAATAACAATCTTTAATATTTTGCTTTCAGCCTCCAAATTCCTTCTGGAGTTGGCTTTGTAGTTTTCCTCAGAATTTAGCTCTTCTGCTAATGTTTTCATCTCGGTTAATAGGAACCAAAGACTTATGTGAAGAATTTCAGATGGCACTCTGATAATTACTGAACATGCCACATAGTAAAACTTAAAATACTGATCACTCTTCAGAATATGTGTTGTCAGGACTTGCCTGGCAGTGGTCAAGACTCCGTGCTTGTAATGCAGGAGGCATGGGTTTGAACCCTGGTTGGGGAACTAAGATCCAACATGCCTGCCACCTATTTGTCCAAGAAAAAAAAAAGAAATATGTGTTGTCATGGCACTTATGTGCTGTGTTGAAGTGCCATTTATCATTTCCCATAGGTATAGTTATTTAATAGCTTCCTTGGTGGCTCAGTGGTTAAGATTCCCCCTGCAATGCAGGAGATGCAAGGGACTCAGGTTCAGTCTCTGGGTCGTGAAGATCCCCTGGAGAAGGAAATGGCAACCCACTCTAGTATTGTTGCCTGGAGAATCCTGTGGTCAGAGGAGCCTGGTGGGCTACAGTCCACAGGGCTGCAAAAGAGTCGGACACGACTGAGCTACTAAACAATGACAACCACAAATAGGCATGGTCGCTTAACAGCCAACGGATCAAGGTAAAGAGCTCTATTGCATTGCATGGAACAAGCACAGAATTGTTTGTTTATTCTACAGATATTTTCTGAGTGCCTGTTGTGTGCCAGGCATGGCGCTCATGCTCAGGATATGACAAAGATCAAAACAGACCTGGCTCCCGCCTTCAAGGGGAGGGGACTGAGGGGTTAGACAGGCTGAAGAGATCCTAAAGATGACTCTATTCTTTTATTCTCTAAAATTAGACTTTCTGTTTATTGTCCAGACAGTGAAATGATGGCCCATCAAGGGATGAAAGATACCTGAGGTCAGGCTGTGGGTGGAGTCGCATTAGTACTGAAATTTCAAAGTGCCAACTCATCCAGCCTTGTCACATAGCTCCCTCTTTTTGGATCTGGAGGCAGCTAAGTGAAATTGTTTTGAAATAATAAAGTAGGCATGAAGAAACGCAGAATCTCTTGCCTGCTCTTCTTCTCGTTTCTGTGCCCCACACTAATGCAATTGGGCCATTTTGCCCGGGGTCACAGAGCTAATTAGAGGCGAGATAGTGACTTGAATTCTCTAAGTCCCATGTCTTTTGACTACAGCTCCGTAAAATACGCTCACACCCTCTACTCTTCTGTCCTTTGTCGCCATTTTCTAGTGTGCATATAATTATTCTTTCAGTAAAATGGCTTTCAAAATGACAACCTCAGCTCCTTAGTATAAATTTTATTCTCATTTTCTTTAAAGACTTTTTTTTGGGGGTCCAAATCTGTCCAACTATATTTTTAGATATTTTCTCTTAGATTTATGTTCTACCTATGCCTCCTTAAGAGTAAATTTTCCTAGTCTCAGGCATCTGGCTTCCAGATAAAGGGATTTTGTTGTTCTACTTAGAAGGAAATGTGCATGCTAGGAAAGTTACCACCTGGAAATTTTTTGACTGCTTAGTTTACAGTTGACCTCTGACGATGGAAACCACCTGTGTATGTGATACTTTTATTTCATTTGGGATTCTTCTAAAAATAAGACACGTATGTATAAGTGGGAATTGACTAGAAAATATCCTTCCTAACTAAATTTAATTCTGTCGGCAAATAGAGGAAGTTTAGTGTTCAGTGTGCTAAAATTCTGAAATCTGACACAACAGATTTTCCTTTATAGTCCAGAAGGTTTCTATATCCTGGACCTAATAATGAATCCAAGATTTACTGATGTCTTGACACAAATCTTTTCAAGAGCCTCTTACTAGTTTGTGTTTTTTCAGAATGGTAATGCCACTTGCTTTCACATCTGCCTCTTCAGTAAAGATGATACTGATCCTTTCAATATTAATGTGCTGCAAGGATCAATTAGTTGTTTATAAAATGCTCTTGAATATATTTCCAGAGCTGATGAATACAGCCTTGTGATAAAGATAAGGGAAAATAAAAGTGGTTTATTATATTCCAACAATGTACTCTTATCCTCAATTTTTTTTTTACTGTCTTATTAGGCCCTATCAGTAAGTAGATGCCAAAAAATGTTGGCTTATTAACACATGCAAGAGGTAGAAGAAGCATATGGTTCTGTTAGACTCAGTCCATTCATAAAATGGACTTGGGTAGAAAATGTTACTCCTCAGTGCTTTTTATTATTGTTTTATTTTTCCCCCAAGAAACTCAAAATTCTTTAACCAGTATTATGGTGTTCATAGCAGTTCTCTCAAGGCCAATGTAAGGGGAGTAGATATTATTAAAAAAATAATCTGTCACCTTACCAATTCCCAGCTTCATCCATCCATACCTGTGACATGCACAAAAACTCAAAATAACTTCCTTTCCTTTCCAACTCATACACACACTCAGACAACCAGGCAATATCATCTAGGTGAGTGTTTCTCCACCGAGGCTGATTCTGCCCCCTGAATCCCGCCCAGG
This sequence comes from Bison bison bison, assembly GCF_000754665.1. Taxonomy (NCBI): domain Eukaryota; kingdom Metazoa; phylum Chordata; class Mammalia; order Artiodactyla; family Bovidae; genus Bison; species Bison bison. The sequence continues at coordinate 12,688,296 of NW_011495034.1, read as the reverse complement.
GCGGGAGAGGGGCCCACATTTTGGGACTGGAGACATTTTTGGTTGGAACAACCTGGGGGGTAGGGATTGCTGTTGGCACCTAGTGGGTGGTGGCTGGCGATGATGCAAAACACCCTACAATACACAGGACAGCCTGTACAACACAGAACTACCTGGTCCGAAATACCCATTGCGCTGTGGTTGAGAAACTCTAGTGGAGAGGAAAAAGCACTGGCTGGAGGGGTGAGAGATATCATACATCTTTATTTGTCTGTGCTTCTTCTAGGCCCACCAGAAAGAGAAAAAAAGTACTCTGAATTTTCAGAATGAACACCTTATACATATCATAATCCTTTAAACAAATAATAATTTAAATGTTGTTAACAAAAGTTGCATAGACTTTAAGAAAAGGAAAGAAATCCAGAAAGAAAGGATTAAAGCATCATGTTTTAAGTGTCTTAACATTATCAAAACTGATACCCTGTTACTTGAAACATCAGTGACCAAGATGGAGAGGGAGTAGCAGGAGGCAAAAGAAAAGGAGAGGAAAAAGGAAAATGTATGCTGATTTATTTAATGAGACTTGTGATACTTCTTCTTGCTTTTTAATAAACTTATGTGTGCATGCTAAGTCGCTTCAGTCGTGTCTTCTTTGTGACCCCTTGAACTGTAGCCTGCCAGGCTCCTCTGTCCATGGGACTGTCCAGGAAAGAATACTGGAGTGGGTTGCCACGCCCTCCTCCAAGGGAGCTTTCC
>NW_011495034.1:12676941-12687461 GCF_000754665.1 Bison bison bison | reverse complement strand
AAGGGAGCTTTCCCACCCAGGGATGAACTTGCATCTCTTTATGTCTCCTGCATTGGCCGGCAGGTTCTTACTAGAGCTATATTGAAGTGAAGTGAAGTGAAATCGCTCAGTCGTGTCCAACTCTTTGCTACCCCATGGACAGTAGCCTGCACCAGGCTCCTCCGTCCATGGGATTTTCTAGAGCTACATTAGCAACTTTGCTCTGAGCTTGGAGCTATCACAGGAGACAGCATGTGGGGGCAATAAATGGTTGTAAGAAAACAAAGTAAACTAAAGGGAAGAAAAAGACCCTCTGGATACATGAGTATGAAAGTCTTCACGGTGGTGGCGCAGGAAGGATTAGCAAGCTGTTGTCAGTTTAGTCCTGACTGTGAAACCTGGGCTGAGATGCCAAGTTTGGTGTATGGACCCTGAGTTATTGAAGGAGCCTGCTGCTTCTGTCCATATTTTTACTTGCCAACTTCCTAAGCGGTTCCTGGCACATCGCTTAACCTCCCTGAGGTGAGATTACATGTCACTTTATTTGCTTTCTGTGATTCAATGAAAATGGAGAGATACAGAGAGAGGTCTCCATCTAAAGACATGTGCTATTTTACCGGTGTTATTACTTAACTTCATCCTTCATTAATAACATGTTCAGCCACCCAAACAGAAATAAGTACTTCTGTAATACTACAAACTGTTAAGCTCTCTGCTAAGATCTAAAATCTTACGTCATCCTCAGTAGTAGCTTCAAGTTTTGCAAGCAGTATCTTTTGCCTAAAGCTCGCCTTCTCTGGTGGTTACTTGGAATTTCTATGGATGTGATTTTTTTTTCTTTCTGAGCAATTAGTTCATTGCTGCAGCACTAATCATGAAAACAGGTCAGAGCCTTCTTAGAGCTGGGTTCTTATGCTTCCCCCTAGCCCCCCGGAAAACAGCACTTAAATATTAATAACATCACTGGGAAAACACGGCAGCTATTTCCCCGTTTTCTGCAGCTCAATGGAGAGCTGTTCAGTGTGGACCCCGGCGCTCTCCCCTCATGAATGGAAGTGATTGTGAGGAGGCCATCTCCTACTAAGGCAAGATGTGACACAGTGAACAAAGGCTGGTTTTTAGCCTGATGTGATGAGCTCACCCCAGTGCCCATGTGGGGACTTTGAAGCTTATCCAGGTGCCAGCTTTCTGTGTATATGACATTCTTGGGGACTGGGCAGCAGGCCTTTAAACATTGATCTGTAGTGTATGAATTACAAGGTCAGATGGGGTGAGATATCATAATTTCTATTTAGCCTGAATTTCCCCCAGAGGAGACATATTTCCTTTACCCTGAGTAAAGGAAATGCGTAATATTTTCAAGTCAGCCAAATCAATAAAGGTGTTTTAAAAGTAAATTTGTGTAGTTATTTTCTGGGGTGGATATGGCTGTAAATAAGAAGGCGTATTTCTCCTTTTCAGTACCTCCCACATCTTCTGTGAGGCTATGCTAATGGTCAGGAGAGATGCAATTAGGAACCCAGGTTCAGCATAGGCAGCTGAGATGAGAAAATCTCACAGAATCAGTATTTTTTTAAACTGAAGTAGTGTTGACATAGTATTATATTTGTTTCAGAGGTACAGCATAATGATTTGATATTTTTATAGATGATACACCATACAAACTTATTATAATATTATTGACTATATTCTCTGTGCTGTACTTTATAGCCCTGTAGTATTTATTTTATAACTGAAACTGTGTACCTCTTAATTCCCTCCATCTCCCTCACCTCTAGCAACTACTGGTTTCTTCTTTATATCTGTGAGCCTGTTTCTATTTTGCACAACTCAATATAAAAAAACAAAACAAAACTCTAGCAATAACAGATAATCCAATTAAAAACTGGTCAGAAGACCTGGATAGGATTTTTCCAGAGAAGAAATACAGATGGCCAACAGGCATGTGAAAAGATCCTCAACATCACTGATCATCAGGGAAATGGAAACAAAACCGCAGTGAGGTATCACCTCACATCTGCCAGAATGACTACCGTCAGAAAGACAAGAAGTAACGAGTGTTAATGAGGATGTGGAGAAAAGGAACCCTCTTGCACTGTTGGTGGGACTGTAAACTGGTGCAGCCGACCTGGAAAAACAGCGTGGAGGTTCCTCAAGACTGAAAATAGAAGTACCATACAATCTAGCAATTTCACTCCTGGCTACATAGCTGAAGAAAATGAGAACACTAATTTAAAGAGATTCATGCACCCTGATGCTCTTGGCAGCATTATTTATAGTAGCTAAGATTTGGGAGCAACCTAAGTATCCATCAACAGATGAATGATAAAGAAGATGTGGTATATATTCACACACAATGGAATCTTAGCCATAATAAAGAACAAAATCTTGCTATTTGCAGCAACATGGATGGACCTGAAGAGTATTATACTAAGTGAAATAAGTCAGAGAAAGACAAGGATTGTGTATTCACTTACACATGGAATCTAAAAACAAACAAATGAACAAATGTTACAAAACAGGATCCATCTTTGATTCATATGGTATCTTAGAACCCCTCTGCTATTTTTTCTCTTTCAATTGACTTTGTTGTTTCATCATCCTGTAGTCTTTGTTTATTATATTCAGTTCAGTTCAGTTCAGTCGCTCAGTCGTGTTCGACTCTTTGCAACCCCATGAATCGCAGCACGCCAGGCCTCACTGTCCATCACCAACTCCCGGAGTTCACTCAAACTCACATCCATCAAGTTGGTGATGCCATCCAGCCATCTCATCCTCTGTCGTCCCCTTCTCCTCCTGCTCCCAATCCCTCCCAGCATCAGAGTCTTTTCCAATGAGTCAATCTTTGCATGAGGTGGCCAAAGTACTGGAGTTTCAGCTTCAGCATCATTCCTTCCAAAGAAATCCCAGGGCTGATTTCCTTCAGAATGGACTGGTTGGATCTCCTTGCAGTCCAAGGGACTCTCAAGAGTCTTCTCCAATGCCATAGTTCAAAAGCGTCAATTCTTCGGTGCTCAGCTTTCTTCACAGTCCAACTCTCACATCCATACATGACAATTGGAAAAACCATAGCCTTGACTAGACGGACCTTTGTTGGCATAGTAATGTCTCTGCTTTTGAATATGCTGTCTAGGTTGGTCATAACTTTCCTTCCAAGGAGTATGCATCTTTTAATTTCATGGTTGCAATCCCCATTGGCCATATGCAAATCCATCCAACTATTTGAACATCGAAGTGAAATTAAATTGTATTATTTGTTTTCCACTTATGTAGAGATTTTCCAGTCACATTATATATTGTGTATATAAATAGTTAGGCATCCACAATACACCTAACACTGTGTTGGGTGTTATGTGAATTGAGAACAAGAGCAATTGATAGTCTAGACTTATAAGTCAAAAATGACTACAGAATAAGACTGATACTGCTACTTAGTGGAAAAGTGGCATCCTTTGAATCAACATTTATTAACTAAGAAAATCTTAGGTAAGATAGTTGAGCTCTGAGTTTCATTTACCTGACTTGTGAAATGAACATACTACTACTAACCATGTAATACTACTACCATGTAACTGTAATACTACTAACCAACTGCTGTGTGTGCATGCATGCTTAGCCACTCAGTTGTGTCTGACTCTTTGTGACCCCATGGCCTGTAGCCCACCAGGCTCCTCTGTCCATGGGATTTCCGAGGCAAGAATAATGAAGTGGGTTGCCATTTCCTTCTCCAGGAGATCTTCCCATCCCCGGGATCAAACCCACATGTCCTGTGTTTCTTGCATTGTGGGTGGGTTCTTTATCCACTGAGCCATCAGGAAAGCCCCTTGTAGGTACATGATCATGTACCTACAAAACATTGTATACAACCCATTAATGCAGAGAGGATGCTCAGTAAATGTTACCTACTATTATGAAGACCCCAAAACATGCACTATGGTTTGAGGGCTCTCAGGATTCAGGGTAGGAATGTACTCTTTGTGAGTTGGAGTAGTTTGGGAGGAATTCATGAAAATTCCTCTTAATTTGAGCTCTTAATGGCCGATGAGAAATGGTGGGTCCTAAATGTACAAGAAATCTGCAAAAGAGGCCAAGATGTATTAACCATGGTAACATTTTGAAAATAAGAATTGGTAAGTACAAAATTATATATTGTGTAGTATTCAGACTTTGATACCCAAACTGACACTTGTCATTTAATCTCCTTAAAACCGAGCTGTGATTGGATATCTTGGGGGTGGGTGTGTCCAAAATGGGGGGCAGCATTGGCTTTCTCTTGGGCTGAAGCTACATATGGAGGGTGTGGGGAGCAAAAGTCAGAGGTAAAATGAAAGTCTGAAGAAGAGAGGCACTGTGTCCTTCCCAGGGACAGTCACAGAGATGCTGAATTTGGAGGAACAGAAGTGGAGCTGTAGATACATGTCAGAGCATAAGTGTTCAGTGTCACAGACGTGATTAAGATGGACTAAGAACACGCAAGAGGACATCTTAAGTGCTGCAAGCACTAGCCACCCTCTGAGGCTCACCTGTATCAGTTAGCAGGTATGTGATAATTAGATAGATCAGGTTGACTTAGACCAATTAGGAATTCCTGCCCACTCTAAAACAAGAATCTTTTCATGTCCTGGTTGATCCATAGGCTGACTTTCACTTTTAACTCTTCTTACTTTCCACCCATCTACTCCAACTGAGCTTGTGGTCTTAATGTTTTCTCTTTACACATAGTTGCCTAAATTCAAGCCTTTTTCTTTATATCCAACCTGAATTCCCAAGTATTAGCCGCTCAGTCGTGTCTGACTCTTTGCAACCCCATGGACTATAACCCGTCAGGCTTCTCTGTCCATGGAATTATCTGGGCAAGAGTACTGGAGTGGTTTGCCATTCCCTTCTCCATGGGATCTTCCCAACCCAGGGACTGAACCCAGGTCTCCTGCATTGCAGCAGATTCTTTAACATCTGAGTCACCTGGGAAGACTGTGTTAGTACATCCTTGCACGTAGCACCATTTTCCAGATGTAGCTCATGCCTCTCAGAGAGCCCTGAACAGCTAAGGAAACCAGTTATTTGCTAAATAAATCTGTACTTACTCTCTTGGAAGATGATTTACTACATTATTATAATTCCATGAGGATTTTTTTTTAATCAAGGAAGCTTTACCACTTATGAATGATCACACCTGCTTGTTGAGATGTAACTGACTTCCAAAACATACACCCATTGTCTAGTTTTATGTCAGTGAGTTCTGCTGCTCAAGAATTCAATTCTTCCCTTGTACAAATCTCAGGATCAGTTTGCTGTATTTTTCAGGCATTGTCCTGTAACCCCAACATTAATGTTTTCTCCTGTGAAGTGTTTCTAAGTCAGCCTCAGGGGATCAGGCATCTATTCCCATGGGTCTTGAGTGAGTGTTTTTATAGCTACAACCATCAACACTCATGCTGTTTTTGTGTCATTTTAATCGTTGGGGTAAAAGGCATCCCTAATATTTACTATTTCATGCTGAATACAGAAAAAAAATAGTTCATTATGTAATATTGTGTCCCATAGGCAAAAAATCTGAATTCTGTAAGCTTTTTAAACATTTTAAAAAACATTATTTTGCCCAGCCTCGGTCATCAGCAAAGATGGGAGGGAAAGAGAATGATTTGTGTCCTATTCCTTTTAGACTGAATAGAATTCATTTCTTAAATCAACATTTTAGGGTTAAACTGCAAATATTCTTTGTTCAAGAACTTCTATTTTTATAGGGGTTCCAAGCTATTGTGTGAAAATGATTCAGTGAAATCAGTGCCTGCACCATGTTGGTTAATTAATATTTATTTAATGCTTGAATTAATCAGCACTAGATTCTTTGCTGGTGTCCTGGGTTCTTCTTATCCAAGAGATTTTTTTTAGACTGACATGCTGCTTTCAAGGTTAAAAGACATGCCTTCTAATGAATATTTTCTAAAAGAATGGCTCCAGGCCATCCCACCTTTTCCCCACAATATCCCCTCAAAACTTCTACCACCACCAAAAAGAATACCGTAAACTTCAGGACTGCTCTTTTAAAAAAATATTTATTTATTTGGTTGCACTGGGTCTTAGTCACCACACATGCAACATGAGGGATCTAGTTCCCTGACCAGGAATCGAACCCAGGCCCCTGCACTGGAGGCGTGGAATCTTAGCCACCAACCACCAGGGAAATCCCTCTAGATGACTCTTGTAGTGAAATTTACAAGGTCGTTTTTCCTTTGTGTGAAGCTGACTTTTAAGATACTGAGGGAATTGTGCCGACTGGGTCTCCTCACCCCTATGCTAAACCTGGAGATCCACAGGATTGATTCCAGAATAGGATCTGTGGACTCTCCTGTCTTTTACTCCTTCGACTATTTCTGGAAAAGTTAAATAGCTTTGAGATCCTGTCTAGGAGAGGGAAAAATAGAATTAATATCTTGCTTAGTTGTAGTTGTTCAGTCGCTAAGTAGTGTCTGACTCTGCCACCCCATGGACTGCAGGGTGCCAGGCTTCCCTGTCCTTCACTATCTCCTGGAGTTTGCCCAAACTCATGTGCATTGAGTAGATGATGCCATCCAACCATCTCATCCTCTGTCGTCCCCTTCTCCTCCTGCCTTCAGCCTTTCCCAGAATCAGGGTCTTTTCTAATGAGTCAGCTCTTTGCATTAGGTAGCCAAAGTATTGGAGCTTCAGCATCAGTCCTTCCAGTGAATATTCAGAGTTGGTTTCCTTTAGGATTGACTGGCTTGATCTCCTTGCTGTCTAAGGGACTCTCCAGAGTCTTCTCCAGCACCACAGTTCAAAAGCATCAGTTCTTCAGCATTTGCTTATTTGGGTTCCCTTTATCACTGACATAAACCGGCAGTGTTTGAATGTCACGTCACACAGGCACAGGCCACATTCAATGGGCTCAACAGGATGAATCCCTGGGGCCCTTCCTGAGCCTGGAGTAACACTGCAAACAGGATGCAATCTGGAGTGTAGATGTAGGGGCCAGCCAGCCCCTACTCGACTGGGTGCCTTTGCATTGGTGTGAAATTTCCCAAGAAACAACTGTACTCCTTTGTCTTTTTTTTTGGTCACATTATGAAGTCATAGTCCAGCCAGTATAGGAATGTGGCTTCTCATTAGAGACCTCTTAGCAGTGCTCCCCCAGAATTCACAGCAGGATCCTCTGTTCTCGGTCTTCACTTGCTGGTGACTCGTAGCAAAAGCTCAACTTGTAGAGAGGGCTCTTCTAAATAATAGCAACTTGGCCACTGCATGAACTCATACTAATTATGTTTCTGTCACTCATCTGTGGTAGATCTTTTGTGGCTCTTGTATAAAGTAGCTCCAGGGTATTATTTCTGCGTACTTATGTAAGCTCTGCTCATTAAATAAAGTGCTCGGAGTTAAATTTCCTTTTAATTTTGTTTTCTAAGATCATCCTAATAAGCGAGGGACTGCACTGTAGTAGGCCCTTTTTGTAGAATAGTTAATGGCAGCTTGATATAAGATCAATTTTTTAAAACATGCAAAGAAGTCAAGGGGCCTTATCATTACTTTACACTGCTTTTTAAAGTTCCTCAGCTCTTGCCCAAAGTGTCACAGTAACAATTCATTCGATGTCTCCCAAGTAGTCATTATCAGAATCTGGATTCTTTAAGTGGAAGGAGTATTAGACTTGCAATCAAGAGAGGAATTTTATCACTGTCACTTAACAGCTACATAAATCCCTCAATTTCTCTAAGCATCTCTTTATCATTTGAAAATGGGCATAATAATTTTTATGTTACAGGGTTATTATGAGAGTGAATGATTCCTTTGTAGGTGTGATTCCTTTATCCAGAGTCCAAAGCACTTTGTAGATGGGCAAATTCTACACATCTTTGTTTTTGTTATTATTATTTTTGTTAATGCCAAACTACTTTAGATAGGGATATTTTAAATATGCCCTTTGGGCTTCCCTGGTGGCTCAGTGGTAAAGAACCTGCCTGCCAGTGCTGGAGACACAGGTTGGATCCCTGGTCCAGGAGGCTCCCACATGCCTCGGAGCAACTGAGCCCTTGTGCCACAACTGTTGAGCTTGTGCTCTAGAGCCTGGGAGCCGCAACTACTGAGCCCACACGCCGCAAATACTGAAAGCCTCTCGCCCTAGAGCCTGTGCTCGGCAACAAGGGAAGCCACTGCAATCAGAAGCCCACGCACTGCAACTAGAGAATAGCCCCTGCTCACTGCAGCTAGAGAAAGCCCGCGTGCAGCAACAAAGACCCAACAGAGCCAGAAATAAATAAATAGACACAAATTTAAAAAGATATGCTTTCGATGTAAGCTAAGGGTTTTATGTTTGGGATTTAAGCATAAGGTTTTACAGGCATCTTTGAATATTTCTCTTAAGAATAACTATAATGAGTGATATTGTGTAGAAAAATCTCATCTGAAAAGTCACATGCTCCTTTGTTGACCCCATGGAGCTGACTGGTGATGTGTGGCTAATGGAACCGGTCGCAGCTGCATGGTGTCCGAATTTGTATTGTTGGGCCGTGCTATGCACATTCTAGTTTGATTGACCTTTACTGACTCTTTCTTAACTCGGACAGTTTGAGGAAATTCCAATTCATATGTCAGGCAGAGAATTCCAATTTGCTTTGTGACAATAGCACTTGATGACGACTGTCACAGTAGACTTAAAATCATTTAAAACAATTTCAGTTCTTTAAGTTGAATGTGTTGGGTCAAACAAGATCAATGGAGTTGCTGCTTCCACCCAGCTCTTCGTTTACCCTAAAAAACAGTGGTTTTAATGCTTTGCATGTATAAATTTGTAACATGGTTTCCATAGTGTGAAACTAACCAAGATTTAGTAATTCCTGGGACTAGATTTGACTGAGCCACTTCACTTTCACTTTTCATTTTCATGCATTGGAGAAGGAAATGGCAACCCACTCCAGTGTTCTTGCCTGGAGAATCCCAGGGACGGGGGAGCCTGGTGGGCTGCCATCTATGGAGTCGCACAGAGTCGGACACGACTAAAGCGACTTGGCGGCAGCAGCAGCAGCCTTGATATTAGAATCTATTTCAATATGTGTTATATTTGGGATTTTACATCATCAGTACATCCTTTTATCCATATGTACATGCATATTTTATACAATAGGTAAAAAAATCTTTATATGGTATTTTCAGTGACATAATGAAACATATTTGTGGTTTGATCATGTGAGTGCGTCTTCTGTATAAGTGTAAATAAAGATTAATAATATGTTAATACAGAAAATTGATAGTTGAAGGAAGTTAAAGATCTCTTTTTACTCTGGATTGTTGTATTCAATTAAATTATCAGTGGATATTTAACACCTTCTATGTGATGAAACATTTTTGTAGCTATATTATGGATTGGGGAAGAGGGAGAAGGGAGAGAAACTCCTAACAATTTAATATTGTTTTTTAGTTTTCAGACCCAAATTACCTTTCAGTAGTCCTTGTTTTATATTATATAATACACAGAATATATCATCAATGCAATATATCATCCTCAGTGACTCTAAAACATCCATTTTAACTCCCTTTCTTCAGATTAAACCCCTTGGGCAACACTAGTGGGAAAAATATAGATCTACTTTTATGTAATATTAATAGTTAGATGGTGGTGATATTGTTCCATTTGGTTGCTATTTGTCTTCAGTGAAAAATCATTTTAACCAAACACTCCTTCTGCTTGTGTTGTATCTTTTATCATGATGGCTGTAAATCACTGTAATTTTTTTTTCAGTGAGAAGTGTTTTAAAAAGTGTTAAACAAATATCATAGCATCTGGAACAATATCAGAGACTGGCCTCTTGTACATTTGAACATTCAGTGGAAGAAGATGTTTCTTCTCCTTTTACACTGGCCATAATGAGTCCTTCGTGGTGCCTCCATTTATACCCTCTTTCTCAGAGACCTCATTATTAGGACATAGTAGGCTGCACTTATTATACTGAAGTAGAACTGAGCACCAGTCACCTCTTATAGGCTGCAAAGTCCGTGTGGTATTTGCTCATAATTACTAGTTTGATTGTGAATTATGTGTCAGGCCATCACAGGTTACCTGATCAGAATATAACATGGTGCCCAACCCCTAAAGTGTCCTAGGTGATTGGAGAGTGAAGGAATATGATTATGAAGGAAATATTTGGAACACAAGTGCTTGCCCAGGACGGAGGAGGGCAAGCCTGGGGAGAATGGGCTGGCTCTGGATTACAGCCTTGGAAGTATTAGTGAATTTTCAAATATTCCAGCTGGAACCTTCAGTCCCCTAAGAGTACAGTTGTGAAAACAGAAGTCATTAATCTGGCTTCAAACAACTACTTTGGGCAAAGCAAGGATTAGCATCTTGTCTTTGATTTGGGATCCAGGGAGTTGACAGAGGTAGAACTTGAGTTGGTTCCAGAAGAACGGATTAGTAGAAGGCAAAGCACAGATGAATGAGTGTCCATGACTGCCTCAGGCAGGGGGTTACCGTTGAGCACTTTCTAGGTAGCTGAGAGAATTCAACTGTATGATGAAGAGGTGACACACAA
>NW_011495034.1:12669376-12676841 GCF_000754665.1 Bison bison bison | reverse complement strand
TACTATTTTGTTTTTGTTTTGTTTGGGGCCTGTTCTTTTTCTGTTTTTTCAATTAAATCATTTATTTTTGGTTGTGCGGTTTGTGGGATCTTAGTTCCCTGACCAGGAATTGAATCCACACCCGTTGCATTGGAAGCACAGAGTCAACTGCTGGACCACCAGGGAAGTCCTTTTATATTTATTTTATTGGAGTATAATTGCTTTACAATGTTGTGTTAGTTTCTGCTGTACAACAACAAGAATCAGCTATAAGTATACATAGATCCCCTCTCTCCTGGACCTCCCTTCCACCTCCCCTCCCCCATTAGGAGATAAGTTTGGGTAGACAGACTTGAGGGTAGGAATTATGGGAGAGCCCTTGAAAGTGACAAAGAATGTATTGACTTGATGAGATGGGAAATAGGGAATTATTATGACTTTTGTGTGTGAGAGAAATAAAAGGAATCTTGTTAAGAAAATTAGTCAGAATGCTATAACTTAAAATATTTGGAGGGCACTAAACTAGAGCTTCGGAGAAGGCAATGGCACCCCACTCCAGTACTCTTGCCTGGAAAATCCCATGGATGGAGGAGCCTGGAAGGCTGCAGTCCATGGGGTCGCTGAGGGTCGGACACGACTGAGCAAATTCCCTTTCACTTTTCACTTTCATGCATTGGAGAAGGAAATGGCAACCCACTCCAGTGTTCTTGCCTGGAGAATCCCAGGGACGGGGGAGCCTGGTGGGCTGCCATCTATGGGGTTGCACAGACTCGGACACGACTGAAGCGACTTAGCAGCAGCAGCAAACTAGAGCTTAGAGTCTAGCCAAGGCATTGCTCTGTAATTCAGTTAGGGATCTAGACTCAGGGGAGAGCATGACACGGGATTGAGGGGAAAGGACAGCTCAGGGACCTTTAGAAATAAGCAGGGATGAGATTTTAGAGAAAATGAATTGGAAGGTAAAGGAGAAAAGGATCAAAGATAACTCATAGGGTCCTGGTCAAGGATGCTGTATATGGGATTTTGAAAAGGGAGAACCGTTTTAGGAACTGGTGAACAAGTGAAACTTTTCATCAAGCACTATAGTTACACAGGGAGGCATTTCTCAGCAGCCAGTGCAGAGCGTGCTGAATGATGTCAGGAGTCTGCAGGGCCCCAGGGCCTCTGAAGATCTGGGTTCAGAACTCCCACCGTATCACACTTCTCCCACATTCTGTTGGTCAAAGCAAAGTCACAAGGCTGGCCCAGAATCCAGGAGGAAAAGAAATAGATTCCACTTTTGAGGGGCATTGCCAGAAATGCTTTGCCAATGGGCATACAGACAGGAGTGGGAAGAATGTGTGGCAGGTTTTTTTCAGTACATCACAGAATATGACCAGATTTTTATTACAAAATCTTTGAGACTATAGCATGAAAATACATTTGGTGATCAGGAAGAAAATTTAGAGTGGAAACATGGGGACCAGCTAGGATGTTATGGTAAACCAGGAAAATAGTTATGGGTGTATTAATTAAAGCAATGGCAAATGGATGGACAAATGTGAACAGATCCAAGAAGTATTAAGATGGAAAAACTTGGAAATAATTTTGATGTGGAGAAGAGTTGAAGATGACTATCAAATTTCTTGTTTAGGCAATTCAGAATAAAACCATGATAGTCACTGAAATAGGAGCAGACTTAGATGGGGAGATGAAGACTGCTGTTTGGGTAATGTTGAATCTGAGAGATTTATAGGACATCAATGAAGGAAAAGGAAAAGGTCTCACCTGAGGATGAAAGGCTTGATAGGGTTTTAAGGAAATTGGTAAAGTTGTTGTTGTTGAGAATGAAGGGAACAGATGACTGGGAAATGTGGGCCAATGGAGAGTGTTGGGCAGAGAGTGGAAACTACGAATGTGGGTGGTTCAAGCTGAGCAATTTTTTCTAGTAATGATAAGCCATAATGTATACAGGTATTCTCTACTTTTTTGAAAGTTCACCTTATACCACTTTGCTTTCACGAAAGACCTATGTTAGTACCTGCTTTGATAACTGAAAGAAACCTGAAAGGCTTTTTGCTTTGACGAAAAAAGGAAGAAAGCAATAATTGCTTTTAGTGCTTGTTTTGCAATGAGCTGTTATAGAGACAGTGCACACCCTGAGCAAGGAGAGGGGTACCACCAAACTCCTTCCCTGGGAACTACGCTCAATGTCTCAGCATCCAGGTGCCATAGCCTTGAACTGTGTCTGTATCTGGGCTTTATCTCAATCTATCTGTGTATCTGTTAGCAAGGTCTGACCTAAGGTAATTGCTTCTTTGCTTCATACCAGTTCGGTTTACTAAAGTTTTCATGGGAATCCTCTACTTTGGGATAGTGGGGGAAACCTGTATAGGCAGAGAGAGTTCCATGGATCAGCCCTGACAGTAGGTATTGGGTAAAATGCCTCTGCTCTATATAAGGAAAAGAAGTGTAGGTAGAAATTTCTGAAGATCAAGATAAGGTATCTGAAAAGGCAGTAGTCAGGACCAGCGACATATTTTGCTGGACACAATGCAAAGTGAAAATATTGAGCTCCTTCTTCAAAAATTATGAAATGCAAGATGGTGGCGAGAAAGCATTGAGCCAATCCGGGGGCCCTTCTGTACACGTCACATGCTCAGGAAGCTGGCCTGGCAATGGGGAAATGATATAGACTGAGGAGAACACAGTCACTGTTAAAATTTGGATATTTCTCTTTGAACATCTATTTCCTTCCTCTTCTTTTGTCAAACCTATAAATAACTAAGGTAATAAAAGTGATGGATGCTAAGGAGGTTGTGGACATGGAGGAAGTTTGCTGGCATGATATATTTGGGGGCTGACCCTAACTATTTATCTCTGCCTATTTAAATGGAAAAGCTGATCTCTCTGGCCTCAAGCCCTATATCACTGTCTGTGTCTGCTCTGTGACAGCCCCAATGAGTTCTCAAGCAATATTAATTTGAAGGTTATCATTTTAAGCACAATTTTCCTCAAATCCTCTATTTTCTCAGGAACACATGAAGCTTTCTTCTTCATTCTTTCCCTTCTCTATGAATCTACCTGAATGCTGGCTTGCTTGTGCTGAAGAAAGAGGGGTTACTCTCTAGCATTTTTGAAGAGTTCAGGGAACAAAAAAACAATTTGGGGAGGTGAGAGTTCTACCACTGAACCACCAATGCATGAAACAAATTTTGAAATCAAAGTTGAGTTAAGTATGCTGGTCCCAGTGAGTCCTAGTTTCTGCAGCACAATTTCTATTGCAGACACATAAACTCCCATCCCTGTTTCCTTTAATTTCAAAGAGCCTGGCCTTGAGAGGGTGTAGGGTTACTGGGAGTCAGGCTCTCCATCCTTATTTGAAAGGCAAATGTGAAATTATACTCAGACTTCAGATTTTTTTTTTTTTTTTAGCTAGAATGAATTTAGAGATAAGTGATTGTGAATTATAATCTTTTCATCTTATAAATGAGGAATCTGAGACCCAGAGCTGTGATTTGCTTCACATCAGTCAGCTGGAAGGTATTGACTTGAGAGACTCTAGAGGAACTCTTACAATATCCCAATATGCTCTGTTATCTTCCATCCTAAACAACAACTAACTACACAGAAAACAACCCTGTCCCAGTTCCTTCCACCACAGTACCTCGAATAGTGATAATAATTTATTCAGGAAGCTCATTAAGATTTTTTTAAACAGATGATAATTTTAACAATAGGAAAAACTAAGATCTTACCAGTTTCAAATTTCTTTCAAATTTGCCTTGTAAGGATGTTTGTGATTAAGGACATGAAGCTTTCCTTTCTTTCTAAGAGCAAAATATAACGTCCCATTATTTGGAAGAAAGTCAAAGTGTTAGTCAGTCGTGTCTGACCCCATGGACTGTAGCCCATCAAGCCCCTCTGTCCATGGGATTCTCAAGGCAAGAATACAGGAGTGAGTTGCCATTCCCTTCTCCAAGGGATCTTCCAATCTAGGGATCCATCCCAGGTCTCCTGCATTGCAGGCAGATTCTTTACCACCTGAGCCATCAGAGAAGCCCATTATATGGGAGGGGGAAGGATTAAAGAGAAATCAATGATCTTCTTAAGCGGAGTTTATTTTAGATAAAGCTTACCACAGAATGAATTTCTGTAAATAACGTCATGCATTTTTCAGTATTGCTTTCAGTATAAAATCACATTACTTCTTTGTGAATTTAAGATAAAGGAAATCATATGCAATAATGAAGCAATTATTTTTGAATTATAAATAAAACAATTTTAGAATAGATATTAGAAATATTAAGCTTATTTGTTTTCAGAAACTTTATCTGCCAATTTTTATCCTGGACTACAGTATGTGGAGGGAAGTGTTTCTCTACAGGGTGAATCACATGTGATATTGCTTAAATCTTTATTGCCTAGAAATATTTTTTTTTGTTTCAGTATAACTTGTTAACATTTGAAACTTGTGTATTTTTTCAAAAATAAGGTACATTTTATACAGTCATAGCTTTACAGGCAATTTTCAAGGATGGTACAGAGTTCCCATTTATTTCACATCAAGTTCCCTCATGGTTAACATTCTATGCTGCTTCGGCTGCTGCTGCTAAGTCACTTCAGTCGTGTCCGACTCTGTGTGACCCCAGAGACGGCAGCCCAGCAGGCTCCCCCGTCCCTGGATTCTCCAGGCAAGAACACTGGAGTGGGTTGCCATTTCTTTCTCCAATGCATGAAAGTGAAAAGTGAAAGTGAAGTCGCTCAGTCGTGTCTGACTCTTCGAGACCCCATGGACTGTAGCCCACCAGGCTCCTCCGTCCATGGGATTTTCCAGGCAAGAGTACTGGAGTGGGGTGCCATTGCCTTCTCTGAACATTCTACGCTAGTATGTTATAATTAACAAACCGATAATTATACATTATTGTGAACTAAAGTCATGTATGGATGTGAGAGTTGGACTGTAAAGAAGGCTGAGCGCTGAAGAATTGATGCTTTTGAACTGTGGTGTTGGAGAAGACTCTTGAGAGTTCCTTGGACTGCAAGGAGATCCAACCAGTCCATTCTGAAGGAGATCAGCCCTGGGATTTCTTTGGAGGGAATGATGCTGAAGCTGAAACTCCAGTACTTTGGCCACCTCATGCGAAGAGTTGACTCATTGGAAAAGACCCTGATGCTGGGAGGGATTGGGGGCAGGAGGAGAAGGGGACGACAGAGGATGAGATGGCTGGATGACATCACTGACTCGATGGACATGAGTCTGAGTGAACTCTGGGAGTTGGTGATGGACAGGGAGGCCTGGCGTGCTGCGATTCATGGGGTCGCGAAGAGTCAGACACGACTGAGCGACTGAACTGCACTGGACTGAAACACCATTTTCTTAGTTTTCTTTTCCAAAGTCCTATGCAGGAGAACACGTTATTTGTACTCATAGTTGTCATGTCTCTTTGGGCTCCTCCTGGCTCTGACAGTTTCTCATACATTCCTTGTTTCTAATGACCTTGACAGCTTTGAGGAGCACTGGTCAGGTATTTTTTGGAAGCTTCCTTATTGAGATTTGTCTGATGTTTTTCTCATGTTTGGACTGGGATTATGTGTTTAGCGAAGGAAAAGTGCCATTCCTATCACACCGTGTCAAAGATACATACTCTCAACTTGACTTACTATTGATTTTAGTCTTGATCAGTTGGCTGAGGTGGTATTTGTCAGCTTTCTCCCTCTCCTATTTCCATACAGTATTCTTTGGAAGGAGTCACTTTAGCCCATATAAGGAGTGGGGATTAAGTTCCACCTCTTTGATAGCAGTAGATCTGTATAAATTATTTAGAATTCCTCTGCAATGGGAGATTGTTCTCTTCCCTCTTTTATTCAATCATATATTTATCTCAGTGTGGATATATGTTTTATAATTTTAGTTACATTCCCATGAAACTTTATTTCATTTGCCGCTCAAAGTGTTTTAGGTTTCGCCTTTGGGAACTCTTTCCATTGAATTTGCATATATTTTATCTGATAGTTTTCAAATAAGTGTGTTATACTTTCAAAAGACACCGGAATATATCTTATATAAGAATAAGTCTATTACCTTGACACAAAACAGAGGTCAATAAAAATTTCAAGTGGACCATTTTCTGTGTTTGCACCACATTTTTTGCAATCACATCAAATGCAACCTACTCTTAATATTCAGTCATTCAACAAATGTTTATTGGGTGCCTGTTACTTCAAGACACTGTACTAGGTGCTGTGGGAAGTTTGAGGATGACTCACACAAGGCTCCAGCATCCATAAGCTTGCAATCCAGTAGACTAATTATGTCAGTACCCACGTAAGTCTGTTGCAGAAACTGAGGAATTGTAAGAGAGATACCAGGCAATTCACAAAAAGCAGAGCACACCACTGATCAAGAGGATGTTCAAAAGGACCTTGAACTTTTTAGAGCATGAAATGGACCCTGAAGGACAGCAAAAGGATTCAGAGGTGATGAAATGGGAAGACTAGCACAACCTGTGCACAGAACACAGCAAGCAAGACTTGGAGGTGCGAAAATAATGGTCACAACAGAGACAGAAAGTAGTTCAGTGTGACTGGAACTGCTAGTTATTTTCCTTCTGAATTTATAGTGGGTGGCTAGTCCATGGGGTCGATAAGAGTCGGACACGACTGCTCGACTTCACTTTCACTTTTCACTTTCACGCACTGGAGAAGGAAATGGCAACCCACTCCAGTGTTCCTGCCTGGAGTATCCCAGGGATGGTGGAGCCTCATGGGCTGCCGTCTATGGGGTCGCACAGAGTCAGACACGACTGAAGTGACTTAGCAGCATACTTCATTTATAGATGGAGTTCACTTTTAGCTTAAGACTTTTTATTAAAGGAAAAAGTCTTTCTGACTTCAGATGTGTTAGTAAGAATGTTTGACATCACACTTGAGGTTCTGCTCAATTTCTTGTTTTGTGAATACCCTTGTTGTGAATCCCAGAGTTGTGGAAATTTTATAGTTTAAAATTTTTATTCCTATTTTGTTTGCCACAGGTAACTTTTAGAACCACTCTGAATGTTGATTTTGCTATTCAGAAGATTTGAAGATGTGTAATTAAGCTGATCAGTTCAGTTCAGTTGCTCAGTCGTGTCTGACTCCTTGTGAGCCCATGAATCCCAGCACGCCAGGCCTCCCTGTCCATCACCAACTCCTGGAGTTCATTCAGACTCATGTCCATCAAGTCAGTGATGCCATCCAGCCATCTCATCCTCTGTCGTTCCCTTCTCCTCCTGCCCCCAATCCCTCCCAGCATCAGAGTCTTTTCCAATGAGTCAACTCTTCGCATGAGGTGGCCAAAGTATTGAAGTTTCAGCTTCAGCATCATTCCTTCCAAAGAACACCCAAGACTGATCGCCTTTAGAATGGACTGATTGGATCTCCTTGCAGTCCAAGGGACTCTCAAGAGTCTTCTCCACAGTTCAAAAGCATCAATTCTTCGGTGCTCAGCTTTCTTCACAGTCCAACT
>NW_011495034.1:12668715-12669276 GCF_000754665.1 Bison bison bison | reverse complement strand
TGATCACTGGAAAAACCATAGCCTTGACTAGATGGACCTTTGTTGGCAAAGTAATATCTCTGCTTTTGAATATGCTATCTAGCTTGGTCATGACTTTCCTTCCAATGAGTAAGCGTCTTTTAATTTCATGGCTGCAGGCACTATCTGCAGTGATGTTGGAGCCCCCCAAAACAAAGTCTGACACTGTTTCCACTGTTTCCCCATCTATTTGCCATGAAAGCAAGGTCCGATGCTGTAAAGAGCAATATTGCATAGGAACCTGGAATGTCAGGTCCATGAATCAAGGTAAATTGGAAGTGGTCAAACAAGAGATGGCAAGAGTGAATGTAGACATTCTAGGAATCATTGAACTAAAATGGACTGGAATGGGTGAATTTAATTCAGATGACCATTATATCTACTACTGCGGGCAGGAATCCCTCAGAAGAAATGGAGTAGCCATCATGGTCAACAAAAGAGTCCGTAATGCAGTACTTGGATGCAATCTCAAAAAGGACAGAATGATCTCTGTTCGTTTCCAAGGCAAACCATTCAATATCACAGTAATCCAAGCCCATGCCC
>NW_011495034.1:12667565-12668615 GCF_000754665.1 Bison bison bison | reverse complement strand
CCAACAACACAAGAGAAGACTCTACACATGGACGTCATCAGATGGTCAACACCGAAATCAGATTGATTATATTCTTTGCAGCCAAAGATGGAGAAGCTCTATACAGTCAACAAAAACAAGACCAGGAGCTGACTGTGGCTCAGATTCTGAACTCCTTATTACCAAATTCAGACTGAAATTGAAGAAAGTAGGGAAAATCACTAGATAATTCAGGTATGGCCTAAATCAAATCCCTTATGATTATACGGAGGAAGTGAGAAATAGATTTAAGGGCCTAGATCTGATAGATAGAGCGCCTGATGAACTATGGAATGAGGTTCATGACATTGTACAGGAGACAGGGATCAAGACCCTCCCCATGGAAAAGAAATGCAAAAAAGCAAAATGGCTGTCCGGGGAGGCCTTACAAATAGCTGTGAAAAGAAGAGAAGCAAAAAGCAAAGGAGAAAAGGAAAGATATAAGCATCTGAATGCAGAGTTCCAAAGAATAGCAAGACAAGATAAGAAAGCCTTCCTCAGTGATCAATGCAAAGAAATAGAGGAAAACAACAGAATGGGAAAGACTAGAGATCTCTTCAAAAAAATTAGAGATACCAAGGGAACATTTCTTGCAAAGATGGGCTCGATAAAGGACAGAAATGGTATGGACCAAACAGAAGCAGAAGATATTAAGAAGTGGTGGCAAGAATACACAGAAGAACTATACAAAAAAGATCTTCATGACCCAGATGATCACGATGATGTGATCACTGACCTAGAGCCAGACATCCTGGAATGTGAAGTCAAGTGGGCCTTAGAAAGCATCACTACGAACAAAGCTAGTGGAGATGATGGAATTCCAGTTGAGCTATTTCAAATTCTGAAAGATGATGCTTTGAAAGTGGTGCACTCAATATGCCAGCAAATTTGGAAAACTCAGCAGTGGCCACAGGACTGGAAAAGGTCAGTTTTCATTCCAATCCCAAAGAAAGGCAATGCCAAAGAATGCTCAAACTACCGCACAATTGCACTCATCTCACATGCTAGTAAAGTAATGCTCAAAATTCTCCA
>NW_011495034.1:12656519-12667465 GCF_000754665.1 Bison bison bison | reverse complement strand
TCAAAATTCTCCAAGCCAGGCTTCAGCAATATGTGAACCGTGAACTTCCTGGTGTTCAAGCTGGTTTTAGAAAAGGCAGAGGAACCAGAGATCAAATTGCCAACATCCGTTGGATCATGGATAAAGCAAGAGAGTTCCAGAAAAACATTTATTTCTGCTTTATTGACTATGCCAAAGCCTTTGACTGTGTGGATCACAATAAACTGTGGAAAATTGTGAAAGAGACGGGAATACCAGACCACCTGACCTGCCTCTTGAGAAACCTCTATGCAGGTCAGGAAGCAACAGTTAGAACTGGACATGGAACAACAGACTGGTTCCAAATACGAAAAGGAGTACGTCAAGGCTGTATATTGTCACCCTGCTTATTTAACTTCTATGCAGAGTACATCGTGAGAAATGCTGGGCTGGAAGAAGCACAAGCTGGAATCAAGACTGCCAGGAGAAATATCAATCACCTCAGATATGCAGATGACACCACCCTTATGGCAGAAAGTGAAGAGGAACTCAAAAGCCTCTTGATGAAAGTGAAAGAGGAGAGTGAAAAAGTTGGCTTAAAGCTCAACATTCAGAAAACCAAGATCATGGCATCTGGTCCCATCACTTCATGGGAAATAGATGGGGAAACAGTGGAAACAGTGTCAGACTTTATTTTTCTGGGCTCCAAAATCACTACAGATGGTGACTGCAGCCATGAAATTAAAAGACGCTTACTCCTTGGAAGGAAAGTTACGACCAACCTAGATAGCATATTGAAAAGCAGAGACATTACTTTGCCAACAAAGGTTCATCTAGTCAAGGCTATGGTTTTTCCTGTGGTCATGTATGGATGTGATAGTTGGTCTGTGAAGAAGGCTGAGCGCCGAAGAATTGATGCTTTTGAACTGTGGTGTTGGAGAAGACTCTTGAAAGTCCCTTGGACTGCAAGGAGATCCAACCAGTCCATTCTGAAGGAGATCAGCCCTGGGATTTCTTTGGAGGGAATGATGCTGAAGCTGAAACTCCAGTACTTTGGCCACCTCATGCGAAGAGTTGACTCATTGGACAAGACCCTGATGCTGGGAGGTATTGGGGGCAGGAGGAGAAGGGGCGACAGAGGGTGAGATGGCTGGATGGCATCACTGACTCGATGGACGTAAGTCTGGGTGAACTCTGGGAGTTGGTAATGGACAGGGAGGCCTGGCGTGCTACGATTCATGGGGTCTCGCAGAGTCAGACACGACCGAGCGACTAAACTGTACTGAACTGAACTGATGGGACCAGATGCCATGAGCTTTGTTTTCTGAATGTTGAGCTTTAAGCCAACTTTTTCACTCTCCTCTTTCACTTTCATCAAGAGGCTTTTAGTTCCTCTTCACTTTCTGCCATAAGGGTGGTGTCATCTGCATATCTGAGGTGATTGATATTTCTCCCGGCAGTCTTGATTCCAGCTTGTGATTCTTCCAGCCCAGCGTTTCTCGTGATGTACTCTACATATAAGTTAAATAAGCATATAAGTTAAATATATAGCCTTGACGTACTCCTTTTCGTATTTGGAACCAGTCTGTTGTTCCATGTCCAGTTCTAACTGTTGCTTCCTGACCTGCATAGAGGTTTCTCAAGAGGCAGGTCGGGTTGTCTGGTATTCCCATCTCTTTCAGAATTTTCCACAGTTTATTGTGATCCACACAGTCAAAGGCTTTGGCATAGTCAATAAAGCAGAAATAGATGCCTTTCTGGAACTCTCTTGCTTTTTCGATGATCCAGCAGATGTTAGTAATTTGATCTCTGGTTCCTCTGCCTTTTCTAAAACCAGCTTGAACATCTGGAAGTTCACGGTTCATGTATTGCTGAAGCCTGGCTTGGAGAAAAATTTTCATATTTTCAGTATGAAAGTGGTTGGGGACAGATGAGAAAAATAAATTACCTTCTCTTTTCTGGTTTTTAAAACATCTTGATTATTTTTTTTAAAAGCCAGGTTTATTGAGGTACAACTTATATGCAGTGAAATTCACCCTTTTTGGTATGAAGTTCAATGAGTTTTGACAGAAGTATTCAGTTGTGTAACCACCACAATGGAGAGAGAGAGAGTGCATTCAAACACGACAGAAACTTTCTGGTGCCCTATTGTAGTCAGTCCCACTGCCAGACCCTGGCAACAACTGGTTAGATTTCTGTCTGTGTTTTTTTCCAGAATGAAATAAATAGAATATGTATACAATCATGCAGTATGTAGCCTTTTGTGTCTGGTTTCTCATACTTAGAATAATGCTTTGAGATTTGTTCTTATTGGTGCATATATCAACAGTTTATTCCTTTTTATCATGGAAGTATTCCATTTTATTTGTTTGTCCATTCAATCCAGCTGATCAACATTTGGGTTGTTTCCAGGTTTTGGCAGTTGTATAAAAGCTGCTAGAAGCATTCACAAGCAGGTCTTTAAATGGATGTATCTTTTTTTTTTCCATCTGTGGTAAATACCTCAGCATGGGATTGCTGTATCATATGGCAAATATTTGTTCAGTTTGGTAGGAAACTGTCAAACTGTTGCAGAAAGGTAGTAGCTTTTTATAGTCTCAGCAGCAGTGCATGAAAGTTCTAGTTACTCCACATTCTCACCAGTAATGGGGATGGTGAGTCTTTTTAATTTTCACCCTTCTTATTGATGTGTAGAGGTATCTCACTTTCCTAATAAGTTAATAATAATAAATATCTTCTCATTTGCTTATTGACCACCTGTTTCTCCTTTATGGCAAAATAACTGTCAAATCTTTTGTCCCCTCCCCCACCTAAAAATCTTCTTATTGATTGGATTGTAGGAGTTCTTCATGTAATCTAGGCATAAGCTCTTTATCACATATGTGTTTTGCAGTTTTTCTTCCCAGTCTGTTTGTAGCTTGTGTTTTTAGTCATATGATAATTAGAGAAAAAGTTTTTGATTTGATAAAGTCAAATTTATGTATTTTCTTTTATGGCCCACACTTTTTATGTCTTTTATGATAGTTTTTTGCCCAACCCGAAGACACCACAAAGATTTTTTTCCCATTGTTTCTTTTAGAAGTTTTAGGTGTAGAATTACACTTAGTTTTATGTCCATTTTATGACCATTTATGACCCAGTGTTGTTTAATGTGGTACAAAGTTATAGTTTTATGTTCATATTTTTTTTAATTCTCAGATTTCATATTCAAAAGCAAAATTCAAAATCTATACCTGACTTTTAACTTTTCTTGTTTTCTATGGCCGGCTCCATTCTGTTAACTCGAATGATAGTTTGATTGTAATATAAGGACTGGCGGACAACACACCTTCAGCAGTAAATGTTTCTGTTTCCCATCTCTTGTATTGATTTTTCTTCTTTTCCACTATAGTAAATATCAGTGAGACTTTATTTGTAATACTTTTTCTGTCTTTCATTTTTAGTCTTTTTCAAAAGACTCAAAGGCTCTGGAAAGAGTCTAGTGAGATCAGTGAAAATCAGTAGTTGGAGGGATAGTCATGACTGTGGAATACAAAGAGAAATAGAGATGATTAACACAGAGGAGGAAGTATTTAGGTGAGGGAGGGAAGCTTATATTTCAAGGAGTCTGGCTTGCATACACAGGGCAAATTAGAAAGGATCATAGTAGAGCCACTGCACTGAAGCCGGGGTTGGTCAGGTTGTAGTTATATTCCACAGGGGGAAGAAAAGCAGGATGGGGAATGGAGAGGGGCCAAAAGAACACAGTAACCATGGAAAGAGTGTGCAAAGAGTGAGAACACTGAGTAGTGGGGGTAGGAAAGAATATAGAGAAGAAAGAGAAAATAGTAAAGATAGAGCCAACATTCAAAGTTTTGTGGACAGGGAAAATGGTATGTCTAGGGGGCAGAAATGGGAGGGGTGGGGATGAAAATCCGGTTTAAGAGGATGAAGATGCTGGATTTTTAAACTATGCTCTTTTGCAAAAGAAAGCAATTGGCCCCGTCTAAATTGGTCTTTGGAAATATAATTTGGGATTTAGTTTAGAGTCATGAGATCATTACAGCTGTGAAGATTGAAAATAAAAGATCAATCTGAGGACAAGAAGTGTAGAAGAAGAAACTTTAACTTTTGAAGTGTATCTAGTTAAAAATGAAAGAGTAGATTGGAAACAACTGAGGAAAACAAAGAAAGAATATTGAGAGAACTAGCAGAGGAAACAGAGCAGGTGGTAATTAAACAGATGGAGGTGCTTCAGGAAGTCCTTCAGATACACAGGGTAGTGATCAAGAAGAGTAAGGGTCTACAAAAGACAATTATATTCATTTAGAAGAATGACTTTGGTCATTTTTCCTTGAAGGAAAAAGAAAGTAAACAGGGGCACCATCTCTTAGCTGTGTTCCTTAGCTTGTGTGTTCTGATAGCTATTAATAAATGCTACAAGATTAAATATTTTGTTTACAAAAGTTTAACAAAGTTAAAAATATTTCTTTACTGAAAAGGATTAATTTTTTTTAGTAATACTTGGCAACCTTCAAGATACTAATGTGAATTGTTGTTGTTTAGTCTCTAAATCATGTCCGATTCTTTTGCGACCTCATGGACTGTTCCTCTGTCCATGGGATTTCCCAAGCAAGAATATTGGAGTGAGTTGCCATTTCCTTCTCCAGGGGATCTTCCCTCACCAAGGATCGAACCCAAGTCTTCTGCGTTGGCAAGTGGATTCTTTACCACTTAGTTAATGCACATGACTGAGCTCTAAGGAAGAGGATTTTACTATCCAACTTTTCCCACTTACTGGGCTTTGCATCCTTCTCCCTCTCCTTTCTTCCAGTGAGGGCAGAGAGAAAATAAACAAATAAGTCAATAAACTTTATAGTGTACATTTAGTGTGAAAAGTATTTTGGATAAAAGTAGAGACAGGGTATGTATATGTGGAAGAGGTCCATTTTAAGGGTGGCCAGGGAAGGATGACATTAAAAATTAGGAGGAGGTGAGAAAGCAAACCATGCTTCCCTCTGGGGGAATCACATTCTAAGTGCAGCACTGCAGAGGCTAGAGCAGTCTAACATGTTTGCAGAATGCCAAGGACAGTAAAGCTGGAAGGGTAGAGTAGGCGGAGATATGGTCAGAGATGTGTGTCTGATATTGTTTTAGGTGATGCTTTGACGGTGTGTGATTCCTGGGCCTGGGACACTGACATGGGATAATCTAGCCTGGGGTTTTGGTTCTGTGTTTCCCATCACTGTCAGCAAGTGAGTATCTTACCTTGCTGCTTCTCATCTTGGCTAGTGGCTCATGGCCATCAGAGGAGCCTTGGCCAGAATGCTTTCTGCTCTAATCTATTCTGAGTAGGGTGTGATTTTGTGTAGCTTTGGAGAAACAAGTAGAAGCCAAGTAGAGGATACTGCAATCTGGCTAAGGATATCCTCAAAAAGGAGAGATTTGTTGAGGTCCTGTGATAAACATTAATCATTTGCTGGGGCTGGACATATCAGGGTGTCACAAGCTCCTGCCTCAGTGAAGTGGAGTAGAAATAGATGCCTCAACTTCAAATATCCCCTACTCTTTCCATCCCTCCCTTTGCCTTTTCTCTTCCCCTCTATGGCTATAAAGTAATAATAGGGATCAGACCTTACACAATTTATATGCAATGTAGGTTATTTCTCTCCCAGTAACAGTTCCCAGTGACTCCAGTGTAATAAAAATGATTGTTAGGAAGGTTATTGTGGGTATTTTAAAAAACTCTTTGATATTATTCAGTCTGCTTCTTTTCCCTAGGCTGTGATTTATCATCGTGCTCTCCTATAACATAGAAATGCTATTGGCTTTAAAGGACTTTAACTTATTAAATACCTTTCAGGTGCCAACTCAGTTCCTTGACCTTCACTCTTTCAATCTATATTGTTCATAGTTTAAAATCCCTTCCCTCGAATTAAGTTCTTAAGTTATAATTGTTCCTATTTAGCTTTTATCACCTTTTTAAAAAAATTTATCCACTGGGAACTGAAGTTTGCAGGTGATGTGCCATTAGTCTTATTTCTCTTTTTGGTGTTTTTCCCTCCATTTCCAAGTCATTATGATTATTTTGGTCACCATGTTGCCTTATAAACATGGTCATCTCATTCAGCACTCTCAAATATGTATTCCCTCTGATGGATCACCAAATTTTTCTATTTCATTAAATAAATAATTGATTCCACCACTTTATCCAGAAAAATATTCTCAGTTGCATTTTGTTGAATTATATTTTATTTTTTACCCATATTAATGCTGCCCTTGACTCTTTTTGACAATCTTTCTTACACCTTCTGGATTTAGAACCCAAATAATTATCAGTGGCAAAGTAAATGTTAGCTAATGCTTTTTAGCACATTAGGATGCATATCCTTTAGATCTGGAGATTTTTACATTAACTTTAAAGTAGCATGTTATTTTTGGATGCATTAACAAGACCTCCTCAGCATTATCTTTCCCTAATGTTCAACTGTGTTAGTTTTATTTTAAATGTGAGATTTACAAAGGAGCTTCCATTTGGGAGAAGGACTGACTATTTTGAGACACTCAATTGAGGAAGGTAAGGCTACAATAATATATTTTTATCTGTATACATTCACATTAATTTTTTCATCTTTTATTTTGAAATGTATTATTACCTTTTTGTTATAATGATGAGAAATGTCAGGTTCAGAGAAGCATGACATCCAGTGCATAGTGTAAAGTAAGCCCCAACAGCAAAAAGATGGGTGTATCTAATCCTTGTTGCTCCCATGACTCTGGTAAGACAGGGCTGGGACGATTGAATCATTCATTGAATAAACACTGAGACCTCTTCTGTAGAACCTGTGGATGCATTGAGGGCAGGCGTGCTTATCTGGTACATCATTATATTGCAGTATATATAATGGTGTAGTGTAGTGACTAATAAATAATAGGACTGATGCTGACACTGAAACTCTAATACTTTGGCCACCTGATGCGAAGAACTGACTCATCTGAAAAGACCCTGATTCTGGGGAAAATTGAAGGCAGGAGGAGAAGGGGATGACAAAGGATGAGATGGCTGGATGGCGTCACCGACTCGATGGACATGAGTTTGAGTAAACTCCGGGAGTTGGTGATGGACAGGGAGGCCTGGCATGCTGCAGTCCATGGGGTTGCAAAGAGTCGGACATGACTGAGCGACTGAACTGTACTGACATATTTGGGCTTCCCTGATGGCTCAATGGGTAAAGAATCTGCCTGCAATGCAGGAGACACAGGAGACATGGGTTTGATCCCTGGGTCAGAAAGATTCCCCTGGAGAAGGAGATGGCAACCCACTCCAGTATTCTTGCCTGGAAAATTCCATGGATAGAGGAGCCTGGCAGGCTACAGTCCAAGGGAGCCTGGCAGGCTACAGTCCAAAGGAGCCTGGCAGGCTACAGTCCAAAGGGGCACAAAGAGTTGGAAATGACTGAGCACTAGCACAGAAACTAAAGAGACATGACAACTAAATGCAATATGTGATTATTAAATGGATCTTGGACTGACCATAAACACACACATACACAGTATAGTTAGGGCAATTGGGAAAAGTTGAATAATTATGAATAATTATTGGGAAATGGATGGTAGAGAAGCTAATAATATTGTATCATGTTAAACTTCTTGAGTTTGATAATGATATGGAGATTTTTCTAGGAGAATATCCTTTTTCTTAGGGTATATATGCTTGAGGATTTAGGAGTGAAGTGACTTGATGTTTGAAAGTTGCTATCAGTTGACTCAGAAAAAGAAAAGGGGGTGGGCAGGCTGGAGCAGAGAGAGAAAGGAAAAAAGTGAAAAATAAAAGTAGCAAAACTAACTGATGAATATAGTAATATGGTGTATGTATGTGAAAGTGAAGTGAAAGTGTTTGTCGCTCAGTCATGTCTAACTCTGAATTCCCATGGACAGAGGAGACTGGTGGACTAAGTCTATAGGGTTGCAAAGAGTCGGACATGACTGAGAGTGCACGTATTTGTTGAGTGAATGAATGAATCAATAAGGAGCGGAAGGTACGTGTAGAGAAGAAGACAGGAGGGCTGGCAGGTGTCCTGGTTCTAAGCACTGTTGGCTACCCTCACCTCCTGATAGTAGAATGATAAAATTACTTCCTGTTATAAACTTGTTACTCTAACAAGGATAGCAAACTGTGTGTATAAAGGTAAAGAGTTATCTTAGGTTTTGCAGGCCACATGTAGATGCTGTCACTTCTTTTTTTAAACAACACTTTTAAAATGTAAGAATCATTCTCAGCCTGCAGGCATTACCAAAAAAAAAAAAAAAAAGAACCTGAGCTGAATTTGACCTGCAGGTTGTAGTTTCTCTGCTATAGAACAAAATCATTATAAAAATTACCCAGAAAGTACATGTTATACTATATGTTTCACCGGAGGCTGTATTATAATCGGGTCCTTTGAGGCCCTTCTGTAACGAAAGTCATTTGTGTGTAGTCCAAGACTGTTACAGGATTATAAAAATAATAGGACTCTACTTTTTAGAAAAAATTTACTACTTCATTAAGATATGATTTATAATCTTCTTACTCAGATTTTGGTGTTGGGTTATACTGACCTTGTAAAACAAGTTGAACAGTACCTCATGCTCCTAATTGCAAAAGTTTGTATACGATTGTTATTGTTTCTTTCTTGAATGTTTCTTAGAATTTAGTAGTAAAACCACTTGGGACTGAAGTTCTCTTTGGGGAGCAATTTTGATAAGGATTTCAGTTTCTTTAATAGAAATAAGGCGATTCCGTTTCCATTTCTTTTGTGTCAGCTTCCCTGAGTTGTAACTTTCAAGAAATTTGCCCATTTCGTCTAAGTCGTGTTGGCATAAAATTGTTCTTCAGTTTAGTTCAGTTCAGTCGCTCAGTCGTGTCCGACTCTGCGACCCCATGAATTGCAGCACGCCAGGCCTCCCTGTCCATCACCAACTCCCAGAGTTCACTCAGACTCACATCCATCGAGTCAGTGATGGCATCCAGCCATCTCATCCTCTGTCGTCCCCTTCTCCTCTTGCCCCCAATCCCTCCCAGCATCAGAGTCTTTTCCAATGAGTCAACTCTTCGCATGAGGTGGCCAAAGTACTGGAGTTTCAGCTTCAGCATCATTGCCTCCAAAGAAATCCCAGGGCTGATCTCCTTCAGAATGGACTGGCTGGATCTCCTTGCAGTCCAAGGGACTCTCAAGAGTAGTTTCTTATTATCTTTTAATGCCTGTAAGATATGTGTTGATATGTCTTTCCTATTAGAGCTTTCTGTTCTCTCTCCTTTTCCTTAATCAGTGTAGCTGGTAACTGTTAAATTTTCAATTGGTCAATTGTTGATCTTTTCAAAGAATCAACTTCTAGCCTTGTTCATTTTCTCTTTTGTTTTCTGTTCTATTTATTTCTGCTTTTACCTTTGTTATATCCTTCATTCTCCCTTGAGTTTACTCTGCTTTTATTTTTCTAGCTTCTTAAGGTTGAACCTTGGGTTATTAATTTTAGTTTTCTCTTCTTGTCCAATACTAGCATTTCTGTTTTCTTAAAAGCACTACTTTAGCTATATCCCACAAATTTTGATATATTTTGGTTTTTATTGTCACTCAGTTAAAAGTATTTTATGCTGTCCTTTGTGATCATGATACATATATTATTAAGAAATGTGGTTTAATTACCAGACAGTTGAGGTTTTCTTTAGTGCCTCAGTACTAGCAATTTCTAATTCAGTTCAGTTGTGAACAGAGAATATATTTGTATATTTATTTTAAATTTCTTGAGACTTGTGGTGAAACCTAGTTTATGGCCTATCTTGGTAAATACATATGTGCAGTTGAAAAAAAGGGTATGTTCTGCAATTGTAGGATGTTGTATTCTACAAATGTCAGTAAGGTCAAGTTTTTTGATAGTGTTGTTCAGATCTTTTGTCTTTGCTGATTTTTTACGGGGGGTGTCTATTAGTTGCTGAGAGATGAATTTTAAGTGTGATTTTTTGGAGTGACTTGATTCTCACTTTAATTCTGTTAATCTTTGTTTTGTGTATTTTGAACCTCTATTATCAAGCACAAATACATTTAGAATTGTTTTTCTGGATGAATTTTTTTGTCATCATGAAAGATTTCTCCTTATGTCTGGTAACGCATTTTATTTTGCTGTCTATATTACCTGATATTAATATACCATCTATGCTGCTGCTGCTGCTGCTAAGTCGCTTCAGTCATGTCCGACTCTGTGCGACCCCATTGACGGTAGCCCACCAGGCTCCCCCGTCCCTGGGATTCTCCAGGCAAGAACACTGGAGTGGGTTGCCATTTCCTTCTCCAATGCATGAAAGTGAGAAGTGAAAGTGAAGTCGCTCAGTCGTGTCCGACTCTTAGCGACCCCATGGACTGCAGCCTCTATAGTTTTCATATAATTAATTTTTGCATATTATATTTTTACCATCCACTTTTATGCAATCTTTCTGTTTTACTTTTTAAAGTATGGCTTTTTTTAAGGATATCTAGTTGAGTCTTGCTTTCTATCCACTTTTTGTCAGTCTCTGCCTGTTAATTAGGGACTTTAGAGCATTGGCATTTAACATAATATTAAGTATTTTTTGGATATTGCTTTACCATTTTATTTATTTTTTTGTTGTTGTTTTGATCACTCTGTTTTTGGTTTTTTTGTTCCCCTTTTTTGCCTTCTTTTGAATTATTTAAGTGTGTTTTGGTACTTAATTTTAAATTATGTTTTGATTTTTTTGCTATATTGCTTTAAATTTTTTTTCAGTTTACTTAGAGTTAATATTGTACCACTTCAGGTAAAATATAGAAATCTTACTGTTAGATAAATCCCATGACCATGCCCTTTTGCTGTTTTTTTTAATATTATGGTTGTCATATGTATTAAATCTACACTTAAAAACCCATTGGAAAATATTTCAATTTTTACATGTAAAGCAGACCATTTTAAAGAATTTAAGTGGAGAAATCCAGTCTTTAATATATTTCTAGACAGTTCTC
>NW_011495034.1:12645660-12656419 GCF_000754665.1 Bison bison bison | reverse complement strand
CAATTTCTAATTTTTTTTGTCATTATTGTTATTGAAGAACCAAGTTTCCTTCTAATACTATTTTTCTCTTCAATCTGAATAGCTTTCTTTAGCATTTCTTGTAAATCAGAACTCAGGACAAAATTTCTTTCAGTTTTTCTTTATCTAAAAATGTCTTACTTTGATCAGGATTGTGGTGAATCTGTAGATTGATTTGGGGAGTACTGCATTTTAATGATACTATGTCTTCCAATCAAAGAACATGGGGTGTGTTTCCATTTTCTTAGATTTTCTTTAATTTCTTTCAACATTGCTTTGTAGTTTTCAATCTACATGTGTTTTCTTTTGTTGATTCCTTTTCTAATCTATTGTAAATGGAATTGTTTTCTTAATTTCAGTTTTGGATTATTCTTTTCTAGTATATAGAAAAAATGATTGTTGTTTATTGATATTATATCATGCAACCTATCTTGACTGATTAGATATAATAGATTTCTTTTTTTAGATTCCTTAGGGTTTTCTAGAAATCTTTATCTTGCCTTTATTCCTGAATGATATATTTGTTGAATGTAGAATTTTGGTTTGGCAGCTTTTTCCCTTTAACACTTTAAAGATGTTGTTATACTGTCTTTTGACCTCCATAGTTTCTGATGAGAATTCCATGATTATCTGAATGTTTGCTTCATTTATGTAATGTTTTATTTTCTTTAGCTCATTTCAAGAGTTTTTCTTTATTTTTAATCTTCAGTCACATGGTTATGATGTATATAAGTATAGTATCCTTTTAATTTGTTCTGTTTGAGATTTACTGAGTTTCATGAATTTGTCTTTCCTGACTGCTCTGATAGGATTTATTTCTTTTCCCCTTTCCTATACATCCATCCACTCATATTTTGAGAACTTGCCATGTTATTCATTGAACATTCACTATGTACCAAGCACTGTGGTAAGCATTAGGAATACAAAGAGAAGTAAGACATTATCCCTGCCATTGCAAAGCCCGTAATTGAGTGAAGATGTTAG
This sequence comes from Bison bison bison, assembly GCF_000754665.1. Taxonomy (NCBI): domain Eukaryota; kingdom Metazoa; phylum Chordata; class Mammalia; order Artiodactyla; family Bovidae; genus Bison; species Bison bison. The sequence continues at coordinate 12,655,417 of NW_011495034.1, read as the reverse complement.
CCAAATGAGCAGATAATTATGATTAAGCATGATGAGTGCCATAACTGATGAGAATGAAACATGTTGATTGGGGGCACAGAAGAAGAAACAGCTACTTCTACTTAAGTAGAGATTCAAAGGATGAGTAGGAGTTTGTGAGGGGAAGTCGAGGAAGGCTATTTCAGACCATGTGTGAAAATGCAGAGACATCAAAATGTGAGGAGTAAACATTGTGGGTTCGATTAGTGATGGAAATCACCAAACACTTGGGCACTGAGTTGCAGGAGGTTGTGCAGAGCCTCCCATGCCTTGTCATGGAGTTTAGACTTCAGAGCTACAGGGGAAAGAAATCTGGAGAATGTTACCTGGTTGCAGTATGGAGGATGCTCTTAGATAGGGGGAGAAAGAAGATGGTGGGTCATGTTGGTCTGGTGGGAGAGTCCAGATGGATGATGATAAGCACCTGAATGTAGATAGTGACAGAATAAATGAACAGGAGGGGCTGATTTAAGGGACAGTTCTGCCTTAGAAACTACCGGTGTTGGTGACCAACTGAAATGTGGAACATTTGGGAAAAGGCAAGCTTTGGAAGGCTGGCTTGGGTGAAAGTTGCCTTCATTAACTGAAATAGAAAACAGAGGAGGAGCATGGTGAAAGGAGAAATAATTAGTTTCATTTGGAAAGGTTATGTTGGCAGTTTCTGCAGTATACCCAAGATACCGATCTTGCTTATTTCGTTGGCAGCTCGATTGGTACTTGGCATCTGCTGTGATGTATGCTGCGTGGTTAGTGTTCTGTGGATAAGGATGACTTATGTCACTAGGCAGAATGGTGGCCGTGAGAGAACAGAGCCATGTACTTCACTTTCCAGCGTGCTCTTCAGCAGTACACACATGGCCTGTCCCTAACAGGTGCTCAATAAATACATATTTTAAAGAATAAGTAAATAGAATTGTAACATTGATGCCTCTTTCTTACAAGTTGCTTACCTATTATTTTGGACCTTTAAGCACTAACAGAACATTAACTAAGCTCACTGGTTAAGAGCCAGCCTGGGCTTCTACTTGTGTCTACCTTCACTCTTGAATTAGAAAGAGTGGGTGAATGTGTAAAATAGCTAGCTAGTTGGAAGCTGGTATATAGCACAGGGAGCTCAGCTAGGTGCTCTGTGATGACCTAGAGGGGTAGGGTGTTGGGGATGGGTGGAAGGCCCAGAAGGGAGGGGATACATACATACATATAGCTGACTCACGTTGTCATACAGCAGGAAGTAACACAACACTGTAAAGCAATTACATTCCAATCAAAAATAAATTTAAAGAAGAGTTAGGAAAACGGAGTGGGTCTTATCAGTAGCTCTTTCACAGAGAAGAACTCTGAATGGGCCTTTGTATTTTCCTTAAATGGACTCTTTTTATGATTTGTATAGGAGAAGGTGATGGCATTTTGTGGCATGTAAATGGTACCTCTTCAAGGTTTCAGGTAAAAAAAGAGGGAGGGATCATGTCTATCTTATTTTCAACTGTTTACCTGGTATCTAGAGGTATAAACATTATTAAATATTTAACAGATTGAAAGTGAAGTGAAAGTGTTAGTAGCTCAGTCGTGTCCAAGTCTTTGCGACCCCATCGACTATAACCTGCCAGGCTCCTCTGTCCATGGGATTTTCCAGGCAAGAATACTGGAGTGGGTTGCCATTCCCTTCTCCAGGGGATCTTCCTGAACCAGGGATCAAACCCTGGTCTCCTGAATTGCAAGCGGATATTTCATCACTGAGCCACCAGGGAAGCCCCCATTTAACAGATTAGTGAATGAACACAGAGGTTCATATTTAATTGGTATTTCTATCTAAACCTGAAATCAATGGTGTTAGACATATTCGCTCACACTCAATCCTTTTGTTCTGAAACTTCTTCAAGTGTGTTGTACAGCTCTGGAACTTTTTAGAAATTTCACTTTCTGACCTTTGTCAGCTCTCCCAGAAAGGCATTGTGAAGAAATATCCTAAAGTCCTTTGTTGAGGTCGACAGAAAAAAATTGTTTTTCCCCTCTGTCACTGCTTTCAGAATTGCTTTTACAAGAGGCCTTTGGGGAGAATCTGATTTTCTCCATTGTCTGTACAGGCTTGACCTGTTCCCCTTGGTTTTGACAAGTCCGTGGTGATTACTGACAGACGAGGGCAGCAAGGATGGTCCGCGCTCTCCTGATTGCCCTGAATGCAGCAGCCGGCCACTTGCTGTGGGATGTGGGGGGCAGGATGCCCCCCGCCGGGTGCAGGCCTGCCACCTGCCCGGACGTGACAGGGAAGCCCTTGGGCAGCCACAAAGCAAACGTTCCCTTCAGTTTGGTCCCGATGCTTCGCGCACAGGAGACTCAGGTGGGTTCCCGTTCTGCCCGTCATCCGTGGCCATGATGGGCTGTTCCGGGGTGTGAGGAACCTCAGCTCCACACTTAGGGCTGCAGTCCAGGGCTCCTCTCCTTTGCCTGTCTTGTCCTGCCCTGCCACCTGGTCTTCCCATCTTTCTTCTTGTCTCTAAACAGTTCTTTCATTTCCTTCCATTTCTCCGAACTCTTTTTTCCTTCATGAGAGTGGCCTGAAATTCTTCTCCAGGGCTTTTCCTTTTGGATCAGCGAAGGTGTTTTCTGAGTCACCAACAGCTGAGAGGCTGTGACAGGAGACCCCGAACATTTGCTTCTCTTTCAGACACACCTGGTTCAGCCTTCGTGGGGCAGTGTGGTCAGATGCACAGCTGAAGAGCCAAAATAATTGACCCTTAATAGCCCAGATAGTTGAGAATTACTCAGGTTTTTTTGAAGGGGGGAAAAGCAACACAGCTCACAGCTGCATTTTAAAAAATCCTCTTTCTACTTTTGTCCATTATCTTCATACCCCGAACTGTTCTCTTCCCCATTCAGTTAAACTCTTTTTATTCCTCAATATCACCCTTTTCTTTCTCGGCACTTTATCATGAAGCAGAATCAACCTTTCTTTCCACAAGATGTTCTCCTTCTAATTTTGGAAGGAAGAGAGGGAGCTAGGAGCTATTGGAGAAAGAAAGCTTGTGAACATCCTTCATGTGATAAATTTTGTACTATTATAAAGTACAGCAATCTGTTTTAAGTAAGTACTTCAAGATGAAGTCTTGCATACACTACTAGATAGGAAGAAAGTTTTTCAAGAAAATAATTCCAGATTATTTGTTATGCCATTTCTTTCAAAGGCAAAATATGAATTGTCAGAGAAATGACTCCTTGTCTGACATATTTACTCTCAAATGATTGGCTTTGTGACATTAGAACTGGTGAAATTTCACATTTTGGGATTGTGTCTTCCATCACAGGTTGCATCACTCATCATGGAGAGATTTTGAAATAAGATATGCTTTGCCACCAGGAAGGAAAAACATACAAGAAAGCAATAGTTCCTAGGCTGCTAGCTGTAAACATAGCAATTTGTCAGTTGTCTGAGTTAAGAAGGTCTAAGAGATCAAGTTCACTAGATAGATGCTGTTTGTGGCGCGAGGGGTAGCAAGGACACAGCACAGGGACTGCCTTATAGGAAGCTCTTGATGGATGTGTACTGAACTGAACTGATAGAGAAGCTTTGAAGTCCAGAAATTTACTTTTGGACATTTAGCTCCCACAGCTATTTGTCTTAATTTCTGAAGTCGCCTCTCACATTCCTCCTTCTCTTCCCAATCACATTTGCACAAAAACCCTCATGCTTGACTCCTATGTCTTTGGAATTCACTGGGTCTTTTCTGCCTGGGTGTATATGAGCTTCTAAAAGGAGGATGAAGGGGCAATGTCTCAGTGCATGGGGCCCACCCCCAACAGCCTAGATATATACTTAGAGATGATGCTGATGATTTTATTCCGGTGAGACATATATTGGAGGAACCACAGAAGGATGCTATAATCATATGGCCTGATTCATTTTTCTCCTTCTCTTGACATTGTCATCATTTGTTCATTTTCCCAGGTATCTGTTTTATCTGGGATTGATACTCAGGTCAGTTAGTGGATGAGAAAATAGGTGGTTGGACAGGATCCTTTTTTCATGACATTGTGACTCAACAAGATAATCGTACACCTGCTATGTTATGCTATGCTATGCTATGCTATGCTAAGTCACTTCAGTCGTGTCCAACTCTGTGTGACCCCTAGATGGCAGCCCACCAGGCTTCCCCGTCCCTGGGATTCTCCAGGCAAGAACACTGGAGTGGGTTGCCATTTCCTTCTCCAATGCATGAAAGTGAAAAGAGAAAGTGAAGTCGCTCAGTCGTGTCTGACTCTTAGCAACCCCATGGACTGCAGCCTACCAGGCTCCTCCGTCCATGGGATTTTCCAGGCAAGAGTACTGGAGTGGGGTGCCATAGCCTTCTCCGTTGTTATAGAGTACTTGAATTATTTGAAGCCAAATACTTCAAATGCACAGGCATTTAAAGAAATCTGTGAACACTTTCCTACAATAATGCAAGAATCTACAGACACATGTGCTTTTGGAAAGTGTATTGGTTTTGTAAGCAAAGTATAACGTCTTTAACACTATGACTAACTTAATGCCTTTTCATACACTGTTATCACAAAGTAAAATGTGATTTGTCTCCAATCTGACTCTCCTCAAAATTCAGTAATGACCGTGGCATGTCCGTCTTTGGGATTGGAATGAAAACTGACCTCTTCCAGTCTTGTGGCCACTGCAGAGTTTTCCAAATTTGCTGGCATATTGAGTGCAGCACTTTAACAGCATCATCTTTTAGGATTTGAAATAGTTCGACTGTAATTCCGTCACCTCCACTAGCTTTGTTTGTAGTGGCATCCAGTCCCATTACTTCATGGCAAATAGATGGGGAAACAGTAGAAACAGTGGCAGACTTTTTTATCTTGGGCTCCAAAATCACTGCAGATGATAACTGCAGCCATGAAATTAAGACACTTGTTCCTTGGAAGAAAAGCTATGACCAACCTAGATAGCATATTCAAAAGCAGAGGCATTACTTTGCTGATGAAGGTCCATATAGTCAAAGCTGTGGTTTTTCCAGTAGTTATGTGTGGATGTGAGAGTTGGACTATAAAGAAAGCTGAGCACTGAAGAATTGATGCTTTTGAACTGTGGTGTTGGAAAAGACTCTTGAGAGCCCCTTGGACTGCAAGGAGATCAAACCAGTCAATCCTAAAGGAAATCAATCCTGAATATTCATTGGAAGGACTGATGCTGAAGCTGAAAATCCAATACTTTGGCCACCTGATGTGATGAACTGATTCATTGGAAAAGACCCTGATGCTGGGAAAGATTAAAGGCAGGAGGAAAAGGGGACAACAGAGGATGAGATGGTTGGATGGTATCACCAACTTGATGGATTTGAGTTTGAGTAAGCTCCAGGAGTTGGTGATAGACAGGGAAACCTGGTGTGCTGCAGTCCATGGAGTTGCAAAGAGTCAGACACAACTGAGCAACTTGACTGAACTGTGGCATGTCACCAATAAGTGACCAAAATGTGATAGTGGCTAAAATTTCACGGTACCATGAAACCAATACCAGTTCTATTAATGAGACTCCTTTGCATTCCTATCTATTCTCAAATTGATTAATGATACTTCAAATGTGAGGTTCATAATGTTAGTACTCATTACAAAGTGCTTTTTCAATGAGTAGCATGGAGATCTGGGCACAGGCTGTGAAGTTGATCAGCTTTGGCATGAATTTCAGGTACAGCCTTCACAGCTGTGACTGCGGGTATGTAGCTAAGCCTTCTAGCTTCAATTTCCTTATCGGATAAATGAGGGCAATAACAACCAATCTCAAAATTGAGAATAAACCGGAAGATATACATAAAGTTCCCAGTGTAGTGCCTAGAATATTGTGAGTACTTCACATATGATTGGAGTTAGTAGAGCAGTAAGCAGGGATTACCATTATACCCATCTGTCAGATGAGGAAACAAAGTCTCAGAGAGTTAATGCTACTTGCCAAAGGTCACACGGCAATTTAGAGAGTAGAACTTGGCCTCCATCTAGGATCTCTGACTCACATTTTCCAATTTGAAGATATATCAAGATTGATTTTATCTACATTTTTCAATTGCAGATGGATTTTTGAGACAGGAAGGAAGTCAAATTAGATTTTCTAATCTCATTGGAAAGAATTTCTATCCATTTTCCTCCCTCTTTTCTCCTCCAGATTCCCAGAGCTTCATCTGATCTCTCACTGTCCTGTCTCTGGGGCTGCCATCTGACCCTTCTCTTTTCTTCTGCTTGAATCAGCAGCATCCCCTCAGGAGTGCAAGGGCGGGGAGGTGACTGTGGGTGCTCAGTCATGAAGCCTCTCCTGCCTAGAAATATTCTCTCCTCTGGAATCCCAAGCTTCATCCACTTGAAATCCAAGTGAAGAGGAGGGCATTGAAATTGATGAAGACAAGAAAATATTTATAAACAAGGAAACAGGAATTTCTTAGGCTGATGATAAGTGGCATCTGCTTCAGGGAAAATGGGGCATCTGAGAGCCCAGGACTCAGAGCCATAGATTTTGGGTTCTAGCCCAGATTGAAATTCTATCTAATTGGGCAATCATTGCTCCTGTTTGTGTTCAGTGGCTTTCTCTGAGAAATTAAGGGGCTGGTCCGGCTCTTGGGTTGCAAGCTCAGAGGTCCACAGACAGTGGGCCACTGGAAAGTGTTTGTGCAGCGTAGTGTGAGTGGTGGGGTCTGTGAGGAGTTGGGGGCTGCATCTGCTTATTAGCTCCAGGTGTTGCTGATCAAAAGCAGATCCTGAGATTAGGATTTGGGGGTGTGTGTGTGCTCACTCAGTCGTGTCCAAGTCTTTGGGACCCCATGGACTATAACTGGCCAGACTGTTCTGTTCATGGGATTCTCCAGGCAGGAATACTGGAGGGGGTTGCCATTTCGATCTTCCCAACCCAAGGATTGAACCTGCATCTCCTGTGTCTCTCGTATTGGCAGGTGATTCTTTACCCCTGCTCCACCTGGGAAGCAGAATTTGGGTACTGTTAGTTTATTTGGGAGTGGGTCCCAGGAAGCATAGTGAGGAAAAGGGTAAGTGCAGCTGAGAGGGATGAAAGCTAATAAAAGACGCATTAACACAGAAGATTTTGTAGGGTGATGAGACCACTCTGTATGATACTGTAATGATGGACACATGTTGTTAGTAATAAATATATGTTTGTCCAAACTCATAGAATGCAGACCATGGAGCGTGAACACTAGCGTAAGCTATGGACTTGGGTGATAATGATCTGTCAATATAGGCTCACTGATTTTGACAAAGGTACCACTCTGGTGGGGGGTATTGATAGAAGGGGAGGCTATGCATGTGTAGGGGCAGGGAGTATAAGGGAACTTGCTGCAGTTCTGATCAATTTTGCTGTGAACCTAAAGCTGCTGTAAAAAATAAAATTTTGTTCTTTAAAGTGTATTAATGCATGTGGGCAACCTAGGTTTAATCAGCCTTGAGAACCTCCTGAGAGACTGCTTATGCACGACCCAGAATCATGCTCTTGAGGACTGTGAGGCTGGCAATGATAACTGTATGCAGGGAGATAGCTTGAAGTGGGGAGCTTTTGGTTAATAAGGGAACCGCCCCTGTAAGCCATAGCAGACACATGGGTCTATGGGTGGTCACCAACTAACATATCTGCTACTTGACCTTTTGCTTTTTCAAGAAGCCAGAAATCTTACTTTTTATGGGAAATTCCTTGATTTTTAAAGTGGCCACTAAGCCAATTTCTTATCACCCAAAATGATCAAATAAAAGATGTCTATGTGCTGCAATTCATGGGGTCACAAAGAGTTGGACACGACTGAGCAACTGAACTGAACTGAACTGAACTGATGGGCCATATTTGCCCACTGGTCATCTGGATGGGAACTAATGCTAAGTGTTTTCCAATAATTGTATTATTTAGTTCTCAAAGGAATAAAAAGAAGATGGCTGCCATCATGACCCACATTTTAGATGAGGAAATGGAGGTACACAGAGTTTCTGACTTGTCCAAGGCCCAGTAGCTGTTACTGGAACCAGGATGTAAATCCAGTTGGCTGAGCCGCTGCAGCTCATTGCCCTGAATTTCACTGATTGCACCCAGACCTAAAGTTCACGGGGAGGGACAAACCGAAGTCCCACCAGCAGCTGACTTTGTCCCATGTAAGACTGAACTGAAGATTTTAGATCACTTCAATCTGATCCTGTGATGAAATGATTTCCAGAATAAAAGTTCAATGCTGAAAAACACTTTTTCTGACATCAATTTTAGTCTCAAGGTATTTCATTCATACAAGAGCAACTGGGACCTTGAAGAAAAGACACTAAGTCTGGAGACTTGAACAAATTTTCATTAAGGAAGCTCTGAAAAAAAAACAGGAAAAGATGTGTTCTCAGAAATTCTAATAATTATTACGCACATATTTTTTCAGCTGAACACAGGAAGGCAAGAAGCTTTGCCAAAAAAAAAAAAAAAGTTCTATTTTAGTTCCTGAAACTCTCTGCTGTTTTGCTCTCCCATCAATTCAGCCTGATGGGTAGTTCTATTGTAGACATGTCAAGGTGGGTTGTGGCAGTTTTTCTTCTATTGTTCTTATCTTTACAAATGTTAGACACAAAGAATTTATAACATCCTCTTCAATTCAAAAGGGAATTATGTTTGTAGACATAAAATCTGTGCGTTCATCTCATAAATTTGGTGCTCTCTGTATTGGCTTTGAGCCCTTGAGGGATGGCTGCAACTACTAAGTGTTTCTAGGGTATTAGGTTTTATGTGAAGCATTTGAGCAATATTTAGCAGATAGGAACTTTTTGTAGTTGTCTTTTTACTCTTTTCAATTAAAAATAAAGTTGGCTGACAAACTTCATAAAGAATTCTTCAAAGACTGAGCTGTTCCTCTTTGAAAGCAAATGTTTCTTTTTTTCCTGGACTTTATTAGCAAATACACATGGTATCTTCCACCACAACATCCATTTTTGCAACAATGCTAGTTTACAAACTTCAGAAGCCTTATCTGTGGGTAATTCTAATAATTAAGATTTACACCCTGTACTGGAAATCATAGATGGTAGCTGTTTTCAAAGAATTCTCCATGTATTGGTGGGGGATAAAGGCAAAAAACCAGAACAAAACAAAAAACCTGACAATTGCATTACAGTGCAACAGTGCAGTGATAGAGGTCCAGAGACACTGAAGGCCTAAAAGAGGGAGTAGCTGACCTTGGGGCTTCCCAGGAGGCTCGAGTGGTAAAGAACCCACCTGTCAACGCAGGAGACTAAAGAGATGTGGGTTCGATCCCTGGGTCAGGAGGATTCCCTGGAGGAGGGCATGGAAACCCACTCCAGTATTCTTGCCTGGAAAATCCCATGGACAGAGGAGCCTGGGCAGGCTACAGTCCATAGGGTCACAAAGAGTTGGACACGACTGAAGCAATTTCACACACACGCAGCTAACCTTGACTGTGAGAGGAAGGCACAGGACCAGAGAAGACTTCTTAAGGCTGAGGAAGAACAGAAATTATCCAGTAAACGGAAGAAAGGAAAGAAAGAGTGATTTAAGCAGAGAAAAGAATGGATTTAGAGGGCTGGAGAAAAGCATAAGGCTTGAGGAACTGAAAAAAATTCCCTGTTGCATCCTAGTTGGACCAGGGGCTTAGGGACCAGGAGCTGAAGGAGAAGATGGGGTCAGCCAGGTCATTACTATGAACCATGTTTCTGGAGCTTGGCCCATGTCCTAAGCAGTGAAAAGGCATTAAAGAGAGGATCGGCTGGGGGGGGG
>NW_011495034.1:12630814-12645560 GCF_000754665.1 Bison bison bison | reverse complement strand
AAGAGAGGATCGGCTGGAGGTGGAGGTTTCACAGAGCTGACCAAACCTCTATGAAAGGGCAATCCCTCATTCTGTAACTAACTTGACAGATGAGTCCATTGACATCTAGAAGATTTTCCCCTTTGACTATCAAATTAAGTTATAGAAAATAGTGTACACGTTTCATTAAAGGAATTGTTCATGTGAAGAATTTTTGCAATCTGGATTTAAAATGTACTTTAAGTTTCCTAGTTGTCTGGTTTGTCTACATCTTACTATTATAAAAGCTTTGCCTATTTAAGAATTGTATCCATTTAATTATCATTATGAATCTGTTTCTCTTAGAAACATGTTATTTAATTTTCCAAAAAAAGAAGCTTCAAGTATATTTCCTTTTGTTCCTCTATTTAATATGCATTGATTCTTTCCAAGGACCCATTGTAGAGTCAGCCCTGTTGACAGCTTTGCACTTGACTGTTGCTCAGTACCTCATTGAATAATTGAGTAATTTTCTAATTATACATTGTAATGAGTGTGATGTGGTGTGTATTTTAAAAAGAAAGATAAATAAGAGAATTTTCCGACTGTTGTCATTAGAAGAAAAATTAATTAATAATAAGTACAAATTTGTCACTCGCCAATCATACAGCCATGCGCAAGTGTAAAATATGTTTACCAGTACCTTGTAATTCATAGTATTGATGAGGAACCAGATGATACATGGAAAAAATGAGGAATAATAGATGGCAGATATTAAGAGCTGAGAGTTATGGTTGAAACAACATAAAATGTGATAGGGGTGTAAAGAAGGAAGACCTCAGAAAGAGCCAGAATCATTGCGGAAGTGTGCAGGAAGGATACTCAGTGTGGCTTGCCAGCCGATTTGGGGTGTTAATGGCTTGTCTTGCTGGGGAAGGTTTTATGTGTGAAAATAATCTTGATGCTTATCATGGTGCCAAGGAGAACAGAGTGGTGATGATCAGGAACTAAATATATGGTCTCAGTATACTTCTCGTCCAGGACCAAGCACTAACGTTTTGCTTTGCCATGATTTGGATCCAAACCGCCTTCCTAGTTTTATCCAGAGCCCATCACTCCCAGGCTTGTCTCCAGTCTGCCATACTTCATGACTCCTAGAGATCGACCCTGCCTCCTCTCATTTCACACACTGTGTGTACGTGCTCGTGTTCACTCACGTCCGGCTCTTTGCAACCTTATGGACTGTAGCACCCCCAGGATCCTCTGTCCAAAGGAAGAATACTGGAGCAGGTTGCCTTTTCCTCCTCCAGGGGACCTTCCTGACCCAGAGATAGAACCCAGGTGTCCCGTGTCTCCTGCATTGACAGGCAGATTCTTTACCACTGAGTCATCTGGGAAGTCCAGTTTTACACACTGGACTGAAATGGCCTGAGGCCATTTGTCTAGTAGAGCAAGCCTTCCCAAGTCTAGATATGATGCTTGGAGAGATGACGTGCAACTACCACCCTCTGTCCCTCGCCATTTGGTAAATATGAAAGACATTTGGTGCTAAACACTACCTGTAAACAATCCATGGCACAAGATGCAAGTTTACCTCCCCCAGATGCTGTTCACACGCAATTTCAAACCATTAAAAGAATTAAAACAGAATTTAAAATTGAAAAGAATAAAAAGTAGAATTTAACTTAAAAAAGAAAATAGAATTCCCTAAATGCTAATAGGAGGCTGAGGCAGTGAAACAAAATCTGAGTCTGAACTATACTACCTCTAAGACTTTACCTCAGTTTCTGCCGTGTGAGTAAATTCAATATCTAGTTACTATTGAACAAGGATGCTCCAAAACAAAGTTAGTTATAGTTGGGAAGTACTTGAGGAGCAAATTTAAAAGAAGTCTGAAAAATATGTTTCTAGATAAGTGGAAACCAGGAGAGAATTTAATATAAGTTATTAGCTAGCATTATCAAGTATTATCTCCTTTACAAATCACTTCCATATCTGACCAGTGAGAAAAACAAAGATAAAGTTTAAGGGAAAAGTTTATTATCAATTAAATATATTCATGTCCATAGTTATTTCTATACATTGTTTTTTCTTATTTAAGAGAACAGTTATGAAAAACCCAAGAATTTAAATGTTAATGTTCTTTTTATTATATGAGGCAGGCACAAGAATTAGAATTTTATGAGAAACTAGTTTATCCTGGGTTAGTACAGAATATCAACTAACATCTTTTTCAGAAAATAAAGAAATTCCTTTCCTATTTTGTATTTGCAGGGAGGAGAACATTTAGATGAGGTAGTCTTTTCCATAAACTCTGTTATGTTCAAAAAGAATATTTGTCCTTTTCTCAAAGCACCTTGTCTAAATCAATGGTGCACAAAAATAATTACTATCAGAGAGAGAGCTTCCCAGGTAGTGGTAAAGAACCCACCTGCCAATGCAGGAGACATAGGAGATGTAGGTTTGATCTCTGGGTCGAGAAGATCCCCCGGAGAAGGGCAGGGCAACACACTCCAGTATTCGTGCCCGGAGAATCCCATGGACAGAAGAGCCTGGCGGGTCCCATTGGGTCCCAAAGAGTTGGAGAGGAGTGAAGCAACTTAGCATGCATGAGACAGTTCAAGACAACAACATTGGAAAACCCTGAACTCACCTCCTCCCACAGACACAATAAATCTACCACTACATGTGGAATAATTCCATCTGAAAACTAGATGAAAAGAACCTGGACAGCATCAAGACATGCAGGAAAGGCAGGAATATGGCCCCTATGAGGGAAGAAAAAAGCACATTCCAGCTGTGGCCAGCCACAACTGGGAGAAACCACAAAGGTATAAATCTTTTCCCTGAAGAGCAAGGGATTTGAGCTCCACATTAGGCACTCCCAACACCTAGATCCTGCTCAGGAAAGATGAGCCCCCCTCAAACAGCTGCTTTTGAAAACCAATAGGACAGATGACCAGGAAAACTATAGAACTGCAGAGAACAGAAATCCTGTTCTCAAAGGGCTCATGCACAGACTCACTAGTCACCCGAATCAGTGCAAAAACACCAGATTGAGAAGTGTGCAGACTGTAAATGAAGGGGACCCACATATTAACTTTGAAGTGTCTGCTGGAGGGGCAGGAACCAGGTGAGATGCTTCCCTGGGGACTGAGACACTGGCAGGAGCCAGTTATATCATCTCAGGCTACCTTGCCAGTATTGTTGCTGTTGGGCACTGATTTGGAATTCTCCATCTAACCTGTTAGCTCCCCTTAACTGGGTCTTACTGCCAGTGGAGCTAAGCTCTGTCCACCCGTGCCCCACCGCAGCTGCAGTCCTGCCCTAAGAGCAGGGTGCACACAGCCCACAGAGGGGACAGCCTCTGAGCTCCTGGCTCTGGTGGCCAGGCAGGACTGCGCTTTTGAGCCCCAAAGGGCATCTCTTAATAAGACCATTTCTTCGAGATGAGGAGAGAGAGCTGATATAGCTGCGTGCATGTGTGTTAGTCACTCATTCATGTTCGACTCTTTGCGACCCTATGGACTGTAGCCCGCCAGGCTCCTCTGTCCATGGAATTCTCCAGGCAAGAATACCGGAGTGGGTTGCCATGCCCTCCTCCAGGGGATCTTCCCAACCCAGGGATCAAACCCCAGTCTCCTGCAGCATAGAAACAAACAGAAAATTAGTCAAGATGAGGAGACAGAGGAATATGTTCCAATCGAAAGAACAAGACAAGACTTCAGAAAAGGAACTAAATGAAATGGAGAGAAGCAATCTACTTGATAAAGAATTTAAAGCAATGGTCATAAAAGTAATGATTTACTGAACTCAGGAGAAGAATGGATGAATGTGTAATAAACATCTTCATGCAAGTATTATTTTTATGATTGAGAGTTTTTTAGGATAAATTCTCTAATTACTGGGTCAAAATATAAAAACACTTTTATGATTCTGGATATACAATACCATATAACATTCCAAAATAGTAAAATCTAGTTAATACATCATTATTTTTACAGCATTATATTTCTGTGTTATGCCACATTGATAGCATTGAGAATTTTCCTTTTTTCCTAATTTAATATATGCTCAACAGTACTCTATTGTTATTTTAATGTAAATTTATTTGATAATTAGTAAGACTGAGAATGACTCCCTGTGTTTGTTGAACGTTTCTCCTTTCTTATCTTTGGAGACTTGACTTTCATGCCTTGAGTTCTCTTTTGGAGTGTTGATTTCTTTCTGGCTGTCATCATAACTTTTTCCAATTGGTAGGCAATAAGCAAGGCTTTGGGGGCAGAAAAAGCACTTTCTAGACAATGAGGCATTCAGAGAGAGGGAGCCCTGGGAACAGAATTTATTTGGCCGGGGGAAGACAGCGTGATGATAGAGTTCTTTGCAGTAAGTGTCTGTCCATTGTGTGAACAGAAATAAAAAGGATACTGCCTTACTCACATATCATACTACAATATCAGAATCCTTTAAAGAATGTTTTTGACTGTGTGATTGAAATGTTTTACTTAGGGATAACAAAGATTGTTTTCCATCTGGGAATATAATTCCCTCTTTTTGGCACAATTGCATCCTGAGATTAGAGAGAGGCGATCATTTTTCAGAGTCTTGCATTCTTTTTTTCATGCCATCTTGGCATCAGAGATGATGTAGATCTTTGCAGGAGTTGTTTCCCTGGTGATATTTCACATTACCTGGCACCTCATTTCCTCTCTGACACTGATTCACCCTAATCTGTTAGAACTGATGGGTAGCAGGTTTGACATGCTGGCATGCTCCATTTTTCCAACTGTATGCGAGAAGCCCACCGCTGGGTTAGCCGTGTGAGTCAATCTTCCATTCTTCTCAATCGATGAATATGTCTGGGTATTTAAAGAGTGTTTGGATGTTAACATCTAGTTTGGAATATTAGTAGATGTTACTTTATTGGTGTTTGAGGGGATGTTTGTTACTAGATTCTACTTTAAATTTTGTATTCTTGAGGCTGTTGTGTTTAAACGAGTCAGGAAGCATCGTAATGTAGTTCTGGTTGGTTTTTCAATGGCTTCATTGATTAAATATTTACAATACAAGCATTGCTTTTCATTTTTGGTAACTTTTTTATGTAGTCACTTTTGATTTAAGGAACCTGGTTTTGACAGGACAGTGAACATTTGGAAGAACAGTCTCTGTGACACTGAATGCCTCTGAAAGCCATTGCTGGTGGCCTCTCATGTGTACTCTAAGAGGAACTGTCATTTAGGAAGGGATCTATTTTTAAAGTGACTAAGGTTTTTTATATTTTTCAAATTAAATTGGCAATAACAGCATGAATCGTGATAATGCTTGGTTATCTTGTAAAATGCTGGAAGACATCTTCAATCCAATAAGTTATTCTTGGAAGTGTTGCCTTGAGGCTGGGTGGTAAAGCATCCTATCATCCAGTGTTGGAGCCAGAACTGTAGTTTGTGAAGCAAAGTTAGAGGCAAGTGATGGATGAGACTTGAGCCAAAAAAGGCGCTTGGATAAGAAGGCCCCTGGAGGGAGCAGTACCTTGGTCATGGACCAACACCTGTGACCAAACTAAGTGGGCTGAGGGAGGGTCCCAAACAAGGGTCAGGTTTGCCTTTGCATCCATGACAGGCTAGACTTTGGTTCATAGTCAGAAGTCAGGGCCAGAGGCACACCTATGAGAAACCACGTTGGTGGCTTCCAGAAAAAGGAGAATCTGTATGACTGTTTCTCTGGAATGACTTAGCTCCTCCTCAGCAACTTCATCCCTGGGATTGTCCTTGAGATTAAAGATCTCAAAATGGGTCTTAATCTTCTGAGTGTGTCCTCAGTTAATCTTCTGAGTGTGTCCTCAGTTATTCAAGCCTTGTCATTTTTGTCTAGAGTCTCTTTCTACACGGGAAGGAGCTTAAGGGCAAGATGTGGGTTACCTCTTCTCTATGAAATTTGCAGAGTAAGGAGGCAGGGGAGGCCAGGAAACTAGACCAGATGGAACCAAATGCCCAGATGGAACTGAGGGGCTGATCTGAAGGATGGGACCTGGGTGGCAGTAGCGGTGGTGGCGGTTTAGTCACTAAGTCATGGCCAACTCTTGTGATCCCATGGGCTGTAGCCTGCCTGGTTCCCTCAGTCCATGGGATTTCCCAGGCAAGAATACTGGAGTAGAGGGTAGTATGAGGGGAAACCTCAGATTTCTGATTTTCATAAAAACAGGACAAGATTACCAGGAACCTCCAGTGCAGGTGGGGTCTGGAGAAATTCCTAAGGTGCTGGCTTAAGAACACTTTCAAGAGGGGGCCTGGGGTTGACCGCTACCTCTTGTTGGGCAACAAGGTATTAAGGATTTTCCGTCAACTCAGACAATGTTAACTAGTACTAATATTATACGTGTTATCTCTAACATGCAAAATTATTTTGGGTTTATTATTAAAATGTCTTTTGCTTAAAATATAGTTTAAATATATAATTTTCTTTTTGTGGCATTCTTAAACAGTTTTGTTCATTTTAAATCCTTTTAGCTATAACATCCTTCTTTCATGAAAAATTAATACTGTTTCTCTTAAGAAATAAATCCTGACTCAGTATGGATACATTGATATACATCTGAAAAGCGGTGCTAGTCTCATAGCTTCTATTTAATATTTCAGATTAACAAAACATAAAAGAAGTCATTTTCATATTTTAGCTCAATTGATCATAAATTCCCAGAGGAAGGCAGTCCTCTTTCATATTCTGGATGGTGCTTTGAATCTATGAATATTCAGCCAACAGTAAATCAATCTATAAAGGCTTGATAGAGGTCAGTTTTGCAACTCAGATCTAGTTGCATTCTCAGGCAGATGATAACCACAGGCAACTCTATCATAATCAATGGTGAAGTTGATACCTTGTATTCTAGTTCAGTGAACCTAAGAAGAGTATGTGTGTTCAAGCATGGAAGAAAAAAATGGTTTGTATTTATACAAAGGCTTTTATGGGAATTTCCTTGAGCTTGATGGTCACTGTCTTGATGATTAATGCCCCAGGGTAGTAGAGAATTGGTCTTTATATGGTTCCAGTTTTGCATTTGAGAAGTGGGAAACAAAAATAAAAGGAGTGCCTTTCCTTGTTTTGTTTATAAAACTTGTTTGGCAGCGCTGACAAGCAGGACAACTTTAATCTTTTTACCTTGTTGGTCATAGCTGTTTAAACAGAACAAGCAAATCAGGGTAGTAAGAAATTAAAGGTGCAAAGTGTGCTGGTCCTGATTTTTTTCTCCACATATAGATTTGGTGATAATGAGATAGTTGCATTTGGGAGTGATTACCTCTGCCCCGTGTAAATTTAAACTCCAGAGTGTATGAGAAGGCTGCCTTTAAGGTTGCCATATCGCATGAGCCATTTAGGAGGAGCAAATAAAATTAGGCACTGAATTAGTCTGATTAGTATTACAGCACTGTTTACCAGTGTCATGTTAAAGGTGTTTGTAACTTGCCACTCAAGTTCTTTAATGTGGGCTTTGATAGTAAGATTAGATGGTGGTGGGACCACATGGACATGAGATCCTACCTGGATAAAATCACACTTGTGCCAATCTTAGATGATCCTTCTGATGACAGCAGTGACCTTGATCACCCCTAGCAGGGGGAGGGGATGCTATGGGATTCTAAGGAGAACGCTGTACAGTGTGGGATTCTAGCCGATGAGTTGTAAGGCTGAAAGGTGAAGTTGTAACTAACCATCTAACAAAGTATAGTAAAAAGAAAAAAATTCCTCTTCTTAATTTAATATGCTATCAACTTGCCAAAAAGCTGTTGCCTTAATCTCCATGTTTTGTTAAATGAGGTTTTGAAACGTGGTGAGAGGTTGCTATGGTGGAAGTAGAACACTGGAAAAATTTCAATCCTGAAGGTTCTGGGAAAAATCAAGAGTGGAGGAGGTCTGGTTGTTGTGTCCAGTACGTTGTGTTGGTAAAACAAGTTAATGACTCTTCACAGGAAAATCTGAGACGTGGAGACAACTGTGAACCACAGGAGGAAGAGACGTCTGAGGTGTGAATGTCTGTTGTTTAGAAGCTGGTGACTTGTTAAATTGGGATATATAGATATATAGTGGCTTATGATATAGGGCCTGTGCATCTTATAAATTATTGTTTTAACTTGCCAGCTAGTCTGATTCTTGTCTTATTTCCATACATTTGTATTTCATAGACCCCATTTCTTTGTTTCTTTTTTTAATCCCATTGCTCTGCATACATTCCTGCAGGCCACCTTGAGATTTTTATGAAACAAGGTTGGGAATGTATAAATAAAGTTGAAAGTAATATATTCTCTTTTAGAGAATACATTATTCATCAAGGTATTAGGACTTTCCAAAGCAACTTTTATTGTGAGATCTCTGAGAAGCTTGAAATAGTCAACTTATTAGAAGTGCTATTTGTCTTATATAAGTGCTTATTTTTCTTTCTAATAAACCTTTACTGTGCTGTTTTCCTGTTGGCCTCTGATGTTGCAATAAATTGGAATTACAAGACCAGTTCTTAAAATAGAACACAATTCTTTTTCTATAATAAGATCAGCTTTCATTTAGATTCAGTACAATGAAAATATAATGAAAACCTCAACTTTAGAACATAGAATCTGGAGAAATTCACTGTCAGTACCAAAGCTATTCATCACCTCTTCAAGATATAACAAAATATTTCATTTCTCACTGAAATTATTTGTGGTGATTTAAAAATATTCTTCTGATAATGAAAGATATCATGAAGTTAACCTTGGTGAGATGATTTATTGCAATTCATAGTTATAAGAATATAATTTAATTAGTTATTCAGGATGTGAGAAGACATACAACACAGTATTTAATCACTGAGTCCAGGAAAAATGCATTCCATGCATTTGAGTTACAGGTCATACTCGCTGCAACAGAATAGAGAATATACCTTAGCTGGGACTTTTGTCAACCTTGGATTCACTTACAACAACAACAAAAATAGTATATTTAGGAGAATGGCTTCTGTATAATGTCCACAGTGTCTTCCCAGCCTCACCCTCATGCTTATGCCTCAGTGGCACAAAAGGGGGAAATGGATGAAGAATACAACCTAAGGAAGATGAAGGCTAATTCTGTGGACTCTCACATTGCAAATACTTATGAAAGACTATGGTAAATTTTCTGTCCTTTATTCTCTTCTATGTTAAATTGGAATCTTAAGGTAAATACCTTTTTGATGAGATTCTAAGATTCTGTATCAGTCAGTACAAACCAGTTTCTGCTGTGTTAACATTTAACTCCAAAATTCTCAGTGGCTCACAATAACCATATTTGGATCCTGCTCCCTCAACGTGTCCATTACAAGTTGGCACCATAATTACTCAGAAAACCAGGTGTGGTAGGTGCCATCTTCACCCATGATTTCACAAGTGCTGAGGCAGGGAGAAAAAAAATATGGAGAGTCATGTGCTGGTTTTACAGTCGTCATTTCCACTATGGGCACACTGCTTTTGAGCAAGCCAAGGGTTACAAAATTCTACCCCATACCAGAAGAAGAAACCCAGCATATGTAGACAGCCTTAATGACAATCACAGGGGCCAATGATTGAAAGATGCACTGCCAGTCTAAGGATATCAGTGCATTACTAGTCTTAGGATATCAGCTTCCCCAGTGGCGCAGCAGTAAAGAATCTGCCTGCAATACAGGAGATACAGGTTCAACCCCTGAATTGGGAAGATCCCTTGAAGGAGGGCATGGCAACCCACTCCAGTATTCTTGCCTGGAGAATCCCATGGACAGAGGAGCGTGGCAGGCTACAGTCCACAGGGTCGCAGAGTCGGACATGATTGAAGTGACTGAGCATGCATGCATGCATGCTAAGGATATCATGTTTAGAGAGATGGAAGAAAAAAACATTGTACTGTCTACCATAAGGTTTAGAAAATAAGCATTAGGGCTGCATATTAAAAACATTGTTTATACTCTTAAATACTTTACATTTTAAAGGGGAGGTAAGCATATAATTATATAAGACTAGATAATGATATCTGGTTAGAGAGAAATATCTTAAATTATAAGGATAAAAGCCAAATAATATAACAAAGAAAAACAAGTACTTTAAACTTGAGTTTGCACATGTTCTCTCCTTCTTAGCAGCTGTATGATTTAACCTCTCTGTGTCTGTAGACAGGGAATAGTGTCTGTGCCATTGTGTTATTGTGAGGATTGATAAAATGCCAAATATAAAGTGCCTGCCCCATAGTAGGCACTTGATCAATGATAAATATTATTAGAACACTTTAACATATAAAGTATTTTGCTTCAACTCAGCATACATGTAGACAGGCTCTTAATGAATGAGTTTAATCATGTTTAATATTTTCTATTTTTAGGGAATATATATCCAAGTCTATATCTGATGTCATTGTTTTCTTTTAAATGATAAATTCAATGATAATGTATTTTTTAAATGATTTTTAAATTGTCCCTCTACCACTACACAAAGGATATCCACATTCCTATTGTCCTTGTTGCTTTGCAGTGGCTATGTTATTTATTATTTAAATTTACTTGAAATATTTAGAAACCTTAAGCATTTGACTCACTTTATAAGATTTTGTCAACTTTCATAAGCAAAAGAGGCTTAAAATCAGACAATATGAAACAGGTGAACATATGAATGCATCACAAAAAGAATTACTAAATTTTTGTGAACTAAGACAAAATTCTGTATAATTTTGCCAGCTTGAATTGAAGATTTTCAGTAAACCAGAGACAACAACTAACATGGATTAACTCATCTGCTTTTCACAAGAAGAAGACAGGTGCTCCTCTGTTCCCCATTTTACAGACATGGACACTGAATTAAGTGGCTTGTCCATTGTTGAACAGAGAATAAGAGACTGAGCCAGGTTGAAACAACGCAGTGTGGTCCCTAAGCACAACCTCAGCACCATCGTTCTGCCGCTCATTAGTTCATTTGTTCATCCATTCACTTTTCTTCTTCTTCTTCTCTCTCTCTCTAGTAAAATTATTTGCATTTCACAATTCCAGATATACTGCAAGGCTTCTTGATAAACTTATTGACAAGTTTAGGCCAAGTGATGGTAACAGAATGGACAGGCATTAGTAATCTCAACTGCCTTCCCATGCTAAGGAGAACATAAAAAGGAGCAGGATGGACCAAATCTACTCCCCAAAGAGGCTGGAGGCCACCATCATGGACTTGAGATTGCTTTTTGTATCCATCAGTTGAAATGGTCACAGCATAGCAATTAGATTTAATGAAGGGAAGCTGCTGATAACTAAGACAGGCTGCCAGACCTTCTGTTGGTTATTTTTAGAGGAAATAGATTGTACAACCTGTTTGGCCCCAATTTTTATCCTTCTAAAATTGCTTTTTCTTGATGGGTTTTGCTTCTTTTTCCGAATTCCAGATCAAGAATGAACTCCTAAAGATAGCTTACTTGATAGCTTTAAACAAATGCCATCGTTAAAAAACTGAATGCTTGATGATTGTCCTAAGACCAATTATGTAAAGATATAAAGATAAAGACACAGCCATAGACATATTATATACATACACACACATAATTACATTTATGTATATATGTATTTGTTATGTCTTTTATGTTGTTATTTAATGGTATTTATGACTTAGGACTTCTCGTCGTAGTTTTCCAATAAATACATAATCTTTTCTTATTTTTAGAAAAAGTAACTAGAAATAAAGAATCCATCTGTACGACTGAGAGTGTTTTTTGAAGACTGAGCTTCCTACCAATGATTAAATGTCTGCAGAATTTGTCACTTCAAAAACATGCCCAAACTTCAGTTAAAAAACCTTTAAAGTTATAAGAAACCAAATCTCTTGTCATTGTTAACAGAGGGCTGATTGGCTATTATTTCCTGAGGTCACATATACTCAGAATGAAATCTAAAAAAGAGACAAATGTAAATGAAATTGTGTGATGCCTGTTATTTGTCTCTTTTTCAAGTTTACTGGCCTAACAAAATACTCAACTGACTGCATTAAGCTGAGCAAAATATGTCCTTTAAAAACTGATAATAGAGCCCTTGAACTCTTTATCTAATAGGAAAATCAAAGTGAGATTTTTGAAAATTAAAAATATACTTTAAACATGAACATTATGATTTTTATACAAGACAGCAGTTTAAATGAAAATATACTGAAAGAAAAACCTCACCCCATAAAAATCACATAAAAGATGTTCTGATTTTAATTAATAAAATTATTGATTGTTTATGGTGTCAAGTAATTGATAAGAAGTGAGAAAAAAACCCACCAAATTCTAAAGTTTCACTGCATCAATATTTGATGCTTTCCTTAATTAAAAAATTACAGCAAGATGTAATAATTTTTAGGGGACTTAGGGTGTTTTTAAAAAGCATTTTATCTTTTAATGCATGGATTTTGGGGGTATGGTATGTCATGTAATTCTCCTGTTTCTCATGTTTATGTTGTAGAGAAAAAAAGCAAAATTTTCAAAATTTTCTTGAAATATAGTTTATCTACGATGTTGTGTTAGTTTCAGGTGAAGAACAAAATGATCCTTATGCATACACATACACACAGGAAAAAAAATATATATATATAAAAGAATATACATATTCTTTTTTAGATTCTTTTTCATTATAGGTTATTACAAGATATTGAGTATAGTGCCCTCTACTATATAATAGGTCCCTTTTTTGTCATCTATTTTATATGTGGTAGTGTGTATATTTTAATTCTAAACTCCTGATTTATCCCGCCCTCCATCTTCCCCTTTGGCAACCATGTTTGTTGTCTATATCTGTGAGTCTACTTCTGTTTTTTAAATAAAGTCATTTGTGTCATTTTTTCAAGATTCCACATGTAAGCAGTATCATATTCTCTAGGTCCATTTGTGTTGCTGCAGATAGCATTATTTCGTTCTTTTTTATGGCTGAGTAATATTCCTATATGTGCACGCACACACACACACATATACACACACCACACCTTCTTTATCCATTCATCTGCTGATGGACACTTCCATGTCCATCTTGGAAGGTTGCTTCCATGTCTTGGCTATTATAAGTTAAAAAGCAGCTAAATTTTAATGTCATGTTGTCACATAGTCACCAAAAGATTGGAGAGCTACTACAGTCTGTAATCAGGAATGGAGGAAACAGAATCTATTTTGGGTGAAACTTCTCATAAATTTTCTTATTTATCTTATAGTTTCCCATACATTTTTCATATTTAATGTCATCAAATGTCCACAGAAATATTCTAAATTTTTTTCTACTGTAAGTTTTCAGTGGAGTGGTTTATTACTCCATTATAGAAGATTTTGAAAACAGAGGAGAGAAAATTTTAATTAGCAAAAAAATTTCATTTCTTTCCTTTCTGTGAATGCTACCATCCTCACACCAGTTCACTGCCTTTCAAGACTCCCCTTTGGGAGTATTCTATAGTTAAAGATCCAGAACCAGACAAATAGGAAAAGTGTCCCTAAAGGAAATCATGTAGTATGTGTGCATTTTTTCCCTCTGTATTTTTATTGACATTGTTTCCAGTTATTCACTGTATAAAAGGCTGATTGTTTCTGAAACTCAGAAATGGGTCAAAAGCCATCCTTCACCACACCCACACCCACCCACCCCCCATCTCCAAGCTTTGTGTACTGCTGCCTGCAGCATTCGCACTCAGTGAAGTCATTCTTCCTTCTCCTCAAATAATTACTGAGGATTAGCTATTGTGAGTGACTGATGCACGTAACATTCATCTTTTACTATTTCATCCAGTGGTCTCGCACTTCCAGTATTTTTGATTGCACTCTGAGATCAGATGATGTATTCAGCAAAAACCTAAAAAGAAACTTGGGATGATTTTGGACTAATTTTATTGAAAACTTAATATCAACTTCTTTTTTAAAAAAATGTCACTTAACACCAAAGTGACATGATTAAATCATGTAAAGAAAATGTCTGCCAAGGCTGGAGGAAGCACACTCAATAGCTTCTTTACAGGTTTTGATCATTTTAATTTAATGGCTCTTGTAGAATTGGGCGGAGAAGGCAATGGCAACCCACTCCAGTACTCTTGCCTGGAAAACCCCATGGACGGAGGAGCCTGGTAGGCTGTAGTCCATGGGGTCGCAAAGAGTCGGACATGACTGAGCGACTTCACTTTCACTTTTCACTTTCATGCATTGGAGAAGGAAATGGCAACCCAGTCCAGTGTTCTTGCCTGGAGAATCCCAGGGATGGGGGAGCCTGGTGGGCTGCCGTCTATGGGGTTGCGAAGAGTCAGACACGACTGAAGTGACTTAGCAGCAGCAGCAGTAGAATTGGGAGGTTACTTTTGCATCATAGCCTGACATAGATAGTAGTCGATACATTCAAAACCACAGCACATCTTGCTGAAGCCATCACACCTAGAGTTGTCTAGGGTCCCCATATACTGGGGCAACTGGCAGTCAAACAGCCCTCATCCATTGCGCAGGTGACAGGAAGGCAAGTCAAAGACAAATGTGAGTGACCCGAGCTGGGCTTTGGCTGACCCAGTGAGCGCATAGTGAATGCTTCTGTTAGCAAGATTCAGGTCTCCTTGAATTTTGTCAGACCCCTAGAGTGCCTAGAAATTTCAAACCCAGTTTTCTATGAAAAAATGATAAAGCCAGATTCTGAGCTTGTTTTCTGAATTTTGTAACGGCTCTAAGGAATTTACCACTTTCTACATTATCCCACATACATATTGCTTATCTGTTGTCATGTCTTTTCTCTCTTCCTGGTTGCTGGGATGCTATCTTCTATATATTTTCCATCCCCGCGCCC
>NW_011495034.1:12626832-12630714 GCF_000754665.1 Bison bison bison | reverse complement strand
CCGCGCCCCCCTCCCCCCGCCCCCCGCCAGTGTCTAGTACTTATTGGCTACTTGATCTAGATGTGCTGAATTGAATAACGCAAAGCACAGGAAACTGAATGAAAGATTCCACTGCTGATTGGTGTATTAGGGAACAATCACACAGCTAATTTAATTTGGGGTGGAAGTGAGAGGAAGGTCACCATATTACCTGAATTAGTTGGATTTACCATGGGGAAGAATCCTAAATTATTGCATGATCCTTCACTAGAAACTGATAATGGGATACAAAGAGATGAAACCTGTGCATCTAGCTTCTAGGTTAGTGCTGTATCCACTAAATGTATCACACAGAGATTCCTGGGTAAGCAGAGCAGAAAAAAAAAATCTTGCTTTCAGATATTTCAGTACAGGATAGTAAAGTAAACATGAATTTATATTCCAATAATCTGTAATCTGTCTTCTACAAAAATTAAGAGATACTCAAAGACAGATCTGGATTAATTTTAAACGTGACTTTATAGGGTTTTTTGTTTAGTGATTGATGTTTAGTGATTGTCAGATTTATACTTCAGTCAGGCCCTGCTCACAACAAAAAGGCATTCTGAATAGGAAATAGAAAATTTTAAAAATAAAAGTATTGCTATTGAGCAAATAAAAGATTGAACTGATTATTTATTGGAAGATTTACATAAAACTGGTTGACATTTTTTAGCTAATTAAATTTAGTGGAATTTTATTGTTATAATTCAGAATAATAAATATTAGATAGTGATTTATCATCATAGAATATCTTTGATTTGTCAAATCATGTTATTAATTTGACCTATTCATTTTTGCCTGATTTTGAAAGTAGATGAAACATCACTAATGTAACTGAAGGGTTTTTTTCCTCTTGTATGTAATTTTATAGCTTTGTTAGAAGATTTTGTTTGTTTTCAAAAATAAGACATTTAAACCTACATGTATTTATTTTTCTTTATGTCCTGTGGAGTAGTGGTTGCCAAAGTGTGATCCTTAAATTATCTGAATTAGATTTAGCTGGTGTGCTTGTTAAACATGAAGACTTACTGAATAAGAAACCTGGGGGGGATGGGCTGGAGCCCTAGAAAGTGCACTTTTAACAAACACCCTGGAGAGTCTTATCCAGAGTGTTACAGACTTTGAAAGTAATATTTTTATAACATTGGGATTTGGCTTATTTATAATATTTAAATCATTTAATGACTAGGCAACTCAGTTGAAATATAGATTCACAGCATCTTCAAAAAGAAAATCTCCGTTATTTGATGTCAACAGAACATATAAAGGACAAAGACAAAATTTCCTCTTTTATCACTGCTTGAACTGTAAGTGGCAGGGAACCGCAGGTGGCTTCTGGCACCCGAAGGCAAGCTCCAGTGGTAGTCAGTAAGAAGCCAGTGTCCTCAGCCACACATCACAAGAAAATGAATTCTGCCCACAACCTAAGCGAGCTTGGAAATAGTTTCTCCCTAGTTTAGGCTCCAAATGAGAGTGCAGCTCAGCCGATACAGTAAGTCCCCTACATGTGTGTGCATGCTCAGTCGCTTCAGTTGTGTCCGACTCTT
Source organism: Bison bison bison (assembly GCF_000754665.1). Classification (NCBI taxonomy): domain Eukaryota; kingdom Metazoa; phylum Chordata; class Mammalia; order Artiodactyla; family Bovidae; genus Bison; species Bison bison. Next base: position 12,629,146 of record NW_011495034.1, on the reverse strand, counting down.
TGTGACCCTATGGACTGTAGCCCGCCAAGCTCCTCAGTCCATGAGATTCTCCAGGCAAGAATACTGGCGTGGGCTGCCATTACCTCCTTCAGGGGATCTTCCTGACCCAGGCATTGAACCCAGGTCTCCTGCATTGAAGGCAGATCCTTTACAGCCGAGGCACTGGGGAAGCCCAAGTCCCCTAACATATGAACTTTTTTTTTTTTTTTTTAAATGAGATAAGTTTTAATTCCTTCCTCTTAAAGAGCTTGGAGTTGACAGTTCAAGTTTGTTATATGGTAGCTCTAGTTTATCACCAACAACCCGGGATTGTTGTGGCTTTATGCTCTACCATTCTTTTTTTTTTTTTTTTTAAGTTGTGAGCTTTCAAAGATGAGAATATGCCTTCACTTGTCCATTCATGAATGGCTGCTTCAGCTTTTGTGTACCAGTCTATGTTCAGGCCCTGTGCCTCACTTCCTAACAGCGCCTCCTCAAATAAAGAAAATTCCCTTGATGTTTTTCCTGTGTCATGAATTGCTTCGGTTCTTTAGCAGTACCAGCTACCTCACTGACGCATCTGCGCTTGCTTCCAGACATCCTGGGCTTGAACTAATGATACTGTATTGCTGCTGCTACTGCTAAGTCACTTCAGTCGTGTCCGACTCTGTGCGACCCCATAGACGGGAGCCCACCAGGCTCCCTCGTCCCTGGGATTCTCCAGGCAAGAACACTGGAGTGGGTTGCCATTTCCTTCTCCAATGCATGAAAGTGAAAAGTGAAAGTGAAGTCGCTCAGTCGTGTCCAACCCTCAGCGACCCCATGGACTGCAGCCTTCCAGGCTCCTCCATCCATGGGATTTTCCAGGCAAGAGTACTGGAGTGGGGTGACATTGCCTTCTCCGATGATACTGTACTACTCTGCCCTATAAACAGCAAAGTACACAAAAGCACAGCGACTTGAGGTGGATGCATGCATGTGACGATATATGCCAGACACGTGAACTAACTTACATGACTGGACATGTGAACAAACGTATGCAGCTTTGTAAGTTTGAATCTTGAAGGTGCATATGTAGGGGACTTACTCTAGTTAAGAGGATTCAAGGATGTTACAAAAATAGTTTCCCTTTGATAAGGTTTTTAGTCATGATTTCAAGTACATGTACATAAAGTACTTGTATTTACTTGTGGTCACTTATCATATATACTTGAGCCCATTTAATACTTGTGGATATTAATTAGCCATCTTACTTGCATCATACCCAACTCTTCCTTTGATCCCATTTGTGTTTTTGATAATTTCCCCATCGTGTCAAAGTAAACTTAAAATTGCCTTGTCAGATCAGATCAGATCAGTCGCTCAGTCGTGTCCGACTCTTTTCGACCCCATGAATCGCAGCACGCCAGGCCTCCCTGTCCATCACCAGCTCCCGGAGTTCACAAAGACCCACGTCCATCGAGTCAGTGATGCCATCCAGCCATCTCATCCTCTGTTGTCCCCTTCTCCTCTTGCCCCCAATCCCTCCCAGCATCAGAGTCTTTTCCAATGAGTCAACTCTTCACATGAGGTAGCCAAAGTACTGGAGTTTCAGCTTTAGCATCATTCCTTCCAAAGAAATCCCAGGGCTGATCTCCTTCAGAATGGACTGGTTGGATCTCCTTGCAGTCCAAGGGACTCTCAAGAGTCTTCTCCAACACCACAGTTCAAAAGCATCAATTCTTGGGCGCTCAGCTTTCTTTACAGTCCAACTGTCACATCCATACATGACCACAGGAAAAACCATAGCCTTGACTAGATGAACCTTTGTTGGCAAAGTAATGTCTCTGCTTTTCAATATGCTATCTAGGTTGGTCATAACTTTCCTTCCAAGGAGTAAGCGTCTTTTAATTTCATGGCTGCAATCACCATCTGCAGTGATTTTGGAGCCCCCCAAAATAAAGTCTGACACTGTTTCCACTGTTTCCCCATCTATCTCCCATGAAGTGATAGGACCAGATGCCATGATCTTCGTTTTCTGAATGTTGAGCTTTAAGCCAACTTTTTCACTCTCTACTTTCACTTTCATCAAGAGGCTTTTTAGTTCCTCTTCACTTTCTGCCATAAGGGTGGTGTCATCTGCATATCTGAGGTGATTGATATTTCTCCCGGCAATCTTGATTCCAGCTTGTGTTTCCTCCAGTCCAGCGTTTCTCATGATGTATTATGCATATAAGTTAAATAAACAGGGTGACAATATACAGCCTTGACGAACTCCTTTTCCTATTTGGAACCAGTCTGTTGTTCCATGTCCAGTTCTAACTGTTGCTTCCTGACCTGCATACAGATTTCTCAA
>NW_011495034.1:12624485-12625544 GCF_000754665.1 Bison bison bison | reverse complement strand
CGAGGTCAGGGGCAGCGGCCAAGAGTACCAGACTGCGATGGGGCAGGAACTGCGGAGAGGAGCTACCCCGCGTCCGAGGTCAGGGGGGGCGGCTGAGAGGAGATACCAAGCGTCTGAGGTCAGGGGCGCGGACGAGAGGAGTTACCCTGCGTCCGACGTCAGGGGCGGTGGCCGGGAGGAGCTACCCAACGCTGGAGTTCAGGGGCTGCGGCTGGGAGGAGCAACCCCACATCCAAGGAGCCGTGGCTGTGCAGGCGCAGGAGGGCCTAGAGCTATCCCACGTTGAAGGTCAGGAAGGGCGGCGGTGAGGAGATACCCCTCGTCCAAGGTAAGGAGCAATGGCTGCGCTTTGCTGGAGCAGCTGTGAAGAGATACCCCACGCCCAAGGTAAGAGAAACCCAAGTAAGACGGTAGGTGTTGAAAGAGGGCAGCAGAGGGCAAACACACTGAAACCATACTCACAGAAAACTAGTCAATCTAATCACACTAGGACCACAGCCTTGTCTAACTCAATGAAACTAAGCCATGCCCGTGGGACAACCCAAGATGGGCAGGTCATGGTGGAGGGATCTGACAGAATATGGTCCACTGGAGAAGGGAATGGCAAACCACTTCAGTGTTCTTGCCTTGAGAACCCCATGAACAGTATGAAAAGGCAAAATGATAGGATACTGAAAGAGAATCTCCCCAGGTCAGTAGGTACCCAATATGCTACTGGAGATCAGTGGAGAAATAACTCCAGAAAGAATGAAAGGATGGAGCCAAAGCAAAAACAACACCCAGTTGTGGATGTGACTGGTGATAGAAGCAAGGTCCGATGCTGTAAAGAGCAATATTGCATAGGAACCTGGAATGTCAGGTCCATGAATCAAGGCAAATTGGAAGTGGTCAAACAAGAGATGGCAAGAGTGAATGTTGACATTCTAGAAATCAGAGAACTGAAATGGACTGGAATGGGTGAATTTAACTCAGATGACCATTATATCTACTACTGCGGGCAGGAATCCCTCAGAAGAAATGGAGTAGCCATCATGGTCAACAAAAGAGTCCGAAATGCAG
>NW_011495034.1:12622895-12624311 GCF_000754665.1 Bison bison bison | reverse complement strand
TAACGCTGAAGAAGCTGAAGTGGAACGGTTCTATGAAGACCTACAAGACCTTTTAGAAATAACACCCCAAAAAGATGTCCTTTTCATTATAGGGGACTGGAATGCAAAAGTAGGAAGTCAAGAAACACCTGGAGTAACAGGCAAATTTGGCCTTGGAATACAGAATGAAGCAGGGCAAAGACTAATAGAGTTTGGCCAAGAAAATGCACTGGTCATAGCAAACACCCTCTTCCAACAACACAAGAGAAGACTCTATACATGGACATCACCAGATGGTCAACACTGAAATCAGATTGATTATATTCTTTGCAACCAAAGATGGAGAAGCTCTATACAGTCAACAAAAACAAGACCAGGAGCTGACTGTGGCTCAGACCATGAACTCCTTATTGCCAAATTGCCTTGTAAGACATGTCAGACCTAGTCTTGACAACATCCTCAGATTCCATCTTAAGAATGGCCAAGGACATTATGAAAGTTTTTGTGGCTCTTCACCTGAAGACCAGTATATCCTTGGAAGAGAGGGAGGAGGAGAAGAAAAGGGAAAAGAAAGAAGAGGAAGAGGAGGAGAGAAGGGGAAGGGATCAATCAGTCAGTTCAGTTGCTCAGTTGTGTCTGACTCTGTGACCCCATGGACTGCAGTACACCAGGCTTCCCTGTCTGTCACCAACTCTGGGAGCTTGCTCAAACTCGCATCCATGAACTCGGATGGGGTCGTGGAAGAAGAAGAAAGGGAGAGAGAGAGGAATGAGATGTCTTATTTAATACTTTTTTTTGTCAGCCTCCTTCCCCTTGGAATGTATTTAGGATCAGGTCCAAAGACATAAGATGTTTTCTATTAACATTTCTTTCTACTAAAACCACCTGTGCTAGTAAGACTCATTTTCTCTGAGTTCCAGCTTGCCACTCAACTTTGATAGTTTTATGAGATACATATGAAAATAAAGCAAAAGATTGTCATAGCAATGATTAGCCAGTCTCATTGTTGGCTTCTCTAGCTAATATCTAGCTATTAAACTATTCTTTGCAGCAGAAATAATTATACTTATTTACTAGTTCTGAATGATGGAAAAAGTACAGTGTACCCAATGTAAAGCAATTCTATGTCTGAAAAAACAGAGGTTTCCCATATTTAGCTGCTTACTCACAATGAGATCATTTATGCAAGAATGTTCATTTAATTAAGAACAACTTAATTGATGCATTATAAATTATGCAGTGAAAGCTAAGGAAATCTAAAATAGGATTAAAAAAAAAAATACTTCTCTCTTCAGAGAGAGGTAAGGACAAATTTCAGAGAAAAGGCAGCCTACACTAAATCTTATCAAATGAGTTTTACTTCCAACTGGCATTTATGTTTCTTCTGTGGCAGAGTAGGTATGGGAACATAAATCTTGCATCAGGAAGCTGGAATCT
>NW_011495034.1:12570274-12622795 GCF_000754665.1 Bison bison bison | reverse complement strand
AATACTTATGTACTTATTTAATTTTGTAACTGTGCTGGCTCTTCATTGCTGCACGGGCTTTTCTCTAGTTTTGGAGAGTTGGGGCTACCTTCTAGGTGTAGTGCAGAGGCTTCTCACAGAGGTGGGTTCTCTTGTTTCTGAGCACAGGCTGTAGGGTGCTTGGTCTTCAGTGGTTACATCACATGGGCTCAGTAGATGTGGCTCCTGGGCTACAGAGCCCAGGTTCAATAGACGTGGTGCATGGACTTCATTGCTCCACAGCAGTCAATGTGGGATCTTCCTGGATCAGAGATCAACCCGTGTCTTCTGCATTGGCAGGTGGATTCTTTACCACTGAGCCACAAGGGAAGCCCTCAAATTTTTGTAATTGCATCCTATTGCACCATATTCCCACTTCACCACCAACACTCAGTTCTGCTTCCCAAGTAATTTCTTTTAAACTGCTAGAACTGTTTCTTCTGATACTTACTTCAATTTCTCTAAATAAATTGCCTTTCCCCTTTGCTGTTTTCTTTTAAGAAAATTTTAAACATCTACTAACTTCTTGTTATGGTAGACAAAGATTTAGATTTTTAAGCACTAACTCATCTTCCATCTCCCAGCTGCTCAATATAGTCATATTACTTTCTGTTTTCAAAAACTGATTTTTACTGCTTACACTATGGCTGTTGGTCACAATAGCAATATTTGTAAATACTGCCCACCAGTAGTGTACTATGATAACATTTCCTGTCTGTATAATCTCTTGCTTTCCTGGAGTTTCTAGTTACTCTTCTTTATTTCTTGCCCTATTATGGTATCTTTACCTTTTTTTTCACAAAAGGTTCATCATGTCAGACATTCTATTAATAGTATTTTTTTTCCTTTTCCGTATCCCACCATCTTTCAGCCTTAATCAGGGTTGCTTCTCTCTGGTTTTTGCTGCATTGGTCAAGTCTTCATGTTTAACGCAAAGTCTGAGGCTCTGTTTTTGATAAGATTCTCAGGAGGATTTTTGCTAATATCTGTGAACCACTGACCTAAGGTGAGGAGAGCGCATTGATAGACAGTGGCTCAGAGAAGATGGAGATATGAAATAGAAGCACTTAATTGTACCTTGAATTTTATTCTCTATGTGTGTGTGTGTGTGTGCTCAGCCACTCAGTCCTATGTGACTCTTTGCTAACCCATAGACTGTAGTCTGCCAGGCTCCTTTGTCCATGGGGTTTCCCAGGCAAGACTACTAGAGTGGGTTGCCATTTTCTACTCTAGGGATCAAACCTGCAGCTCCTGCAGTGGCAGGAGGATTCTTTACCACTGAGCCACCTGGGAAGCCCTTATTCTCTGTGGAGAAGACTAAAATGTACCCTAGAGTTTAAGAATTCTGCCTTTGTAGTCAGACAGCTTAGATTTTACTAGCTGAATGACCTTTGAAAGTGGTTGAAGCTCACCAAAGTTCAGTTGCCTATCTTTAAATTGAGTGTACTTGTAACAACCACCTCATAGGGTGATAATGATGATTAAAATAAGATAATGCTTACAAAGAGCTGAGTGTTATGCTTGGCACATGCTGCTGCTGCTGCTGCTAAGTCACTTCAGTCATGTCTAACTCTGTGCGACCCCATAGATGGTAGCCTACCAGGCTCCCCCATCCCTGGGATTCTCCAGGCAAGAACACTGGAGTGGGTTGCCATTTCCTTCTCCAGTGCATGAAAGTGAAAAGTGAAAGTGAAGTCACTCAGTCGTGTCTGACTCTTTGCGACCCCATGGACTGCAGCCTACCAGGCTCCTTCCTCATAGTCAGCACTTAATGATTATTTACTGTTATTATTTATTGTTAAAGTATCTATTCACTTTACCATGAAATTGCAAGGAACAAAGAATAAATAAAATCCTTTTCATAAATTTAGATATGAGTAAATCAGTTATAAAATTCAATATATTTAGCTATTTAACCTAAAATTAAAATAGGTTTATGCATGAAACTAAATTTATATCATATATGTGGACAGACATATGTTAGTATTATTTTCATTGTCAGTATTAAAAAAGAATTTCCTGCCTTATTATTTAAATAATGAATAATGTATATTTTTACTTGCAGCCTTATGTTGTATTTTAAGAACGCCATTTACAACCTAATGATTTATTTCACATAAGACAAACTAGCCTTTTGTTGTTAAATTGCTCCATACATTTAAAATTGATTTATAATGTAAATGACACAAAAATCACTTATCATATTAAAATTTAAGGAAATAAATATGGCCCACTATTTTATTGTTCTGATGTCAGCAAGTTCAGGAAAGAGCTGCTTGTCAAAATTAAAAAATGTTTCCTGCTGATCATGTAAATCCACATCCTTTAGCTTTTCCTCATAGACTATCTTATTTTTTTTTCACTTATTGTAGCATGTTTTTATAATTATGCCTTGCAGTAAAGAAGGAGCATTATACCTTACGTTGGGAAACTTGGGTCTAGTCCTGTTTCTATTGCAGCCTCTAAGTATATTCTTTCTGTTCCCTGATGTGTGTACAGCCTTAAGGTAAACGCAAGGCAGTCATGCTTCTTTCAAATTCACTACAATCGTCTTAAGCTTGCACAGATACCGTTCCTACCTGTGGGAAAGAAATAGGGTCATTCAGGTTGTGTAATTCAATAGAGCTGTGTTCGCAGGATGGAGAGTTGACTGAATTAGCCTGACTGTTGGAGCAGCTCTGTAAAAACCTCTGTACCGAGCCATGCCCTCCTCAAAAGTGCATCATCAGCTTGACTGACCTGATACCATTTGTCACCCAGCAATCTCTTTTTCTCAGTTCATATCTTCTTCATAATTGAAACCAAGTTTGATGTTCTGGTGGTTCAACAGTACAGAGGAGTGATTTGTTAGTTATCCAGTTACTTTGAGATTTAAGAAGCAGATAGGTGGGGTGGGGCAGAGGGTCTACCTAAGTGCCAAAGCTTTCCTTTCCTGTACAGTGATCTTATGGCCCATTGTCTCTGTATGCCTTCTGAATGAATGATGAGGAGGCATGTTCGGTTTTACAACATGGTACTTGTTTAGTGAGAATGTTGAATCTGTAAGAGTTTGGTTGAATTAGTTGAATTCTCGAACCTGCAGTCAGGATCTTTTTTATGTTGGTCAGAATATAAATGGTCAAAAAAAAAAAAAAACCTGGGACTCAGAACATTTCTCACTTCTAATTATGCTTCAGAGAAGTTTTAGTTTCTCCAGTGGTTTTGCATTCATTGTCATAGTATATTAATAGCAATGCAATAAGGGCTTAAATCTACATGATAAATGGAAACTAGTGTTGTTTCCAAAAGAAAACCTGTAATTAATTTTATATTGGCACCTTTTTAGCATTACAAAATAGTCCATCAGGTTTTATGGTCACACATCCATTTTTTTCTAGAAACATTTCATAACTGCAAACCAAGATGCACTGGGAGCCTAATGCAAATATTAAGGGGACAAATATTATAATTAGATGCACAAATAGCAGTAACCCCTGAGTAATATAATATTTAAAACTGCATCTGTATTTTTGTTTGCACATTAGTCATTGAGGTATGCAAATACAGTATTTTTGACCTATTATCACTTTACTTTTGGAAATAACCTGGTTGCTTTTGGAGTTGATTGTGGTTCTTAAATGTATATAGGCTTAAAAACATATGTTATACATACATGCTTATGACTTTCTTATGTGCAAGAGAATATAATTTTTTTTTAAAAAGCAGAATGGTTTTATCTAGTCTGATAATTGCTCATTTATGTTATCTGTTTGGCCTCTATACTTATTTCAGTTTATGATTTCTGCTTTATAGATTTGGCTTCTTATATTATGGTTACAAAATGTTTCCCACTTCCAAATTATATAAGTAGTTTTCTGTATTTTCTTACGGTATTTTTATGCTCAGGTTTTACATTGAAATATTTAATGCAGTAAGAACTAACCTTTAATCTAAGGTGTGAGGTGGGAACTTTCGCCAGTTGTTTGCAACACTGTTTGCTAAATAATTCATATCCTCACAGTGAATTTAAAATCATGTCTGTATTGAGATGTTTATGAATAATCCAAGAATAATTGTTAAAAACACATGTGTTAAGTTCATGTAAGTGGAATAAAATTTTTATGAATGGACCTTCCAACTACTTTCTCTATAGTTTTCTTTTTCTTTTGGTTCTGAAACTTTTCTAAAGAAAATTGTTCAGTTTTGGAAATGTATTCCTTATTCCTCCTATTCACTTCCCAGGTAGCGCAGTGGTAAAGAACCTGCTTGCCAATGTAGGAGACCCAAGAGATCGGGGTTTGATCCCTGGATCAGAAAGATCCCTTGGAGTAGGCGTAGGCAACTACTCCTACTGGAGTAGGAAGTGGCAACCCACTCTAGTATTCTTGCCTTCAAAATCCCATGGACAGAGGAGCCTGGCAGGCTATAGTCCATGGGTCACAAAGAGTCAGGTGCAACTGAGCACGCACACTTTATCGTGTACTGTTATTATGTACAATTAGGTATACTCTTCCTATAGGTACACTGTTTTTGTTATTACAGGCTTACAAGCTTTACCGTATTTATTATATACAGAATGAGCTCTTTTCTCTTTCTGAAACCTTCTTGCTTATTTTTGTGCAATCATTTTTTGTTTACTTTAGAATGATTTTTAAAGCCCCCTTTCCTTCCTTCACCTATGTTCAGTTCAGTTCAATTGCTCAGTCGGGTCCGACTCTTTGCGACCCCATGAATCACAGCACGCCAGGTCCAAGTTAATGTTTCCAAATGCTTTATTTTTAAAATCAAAATTGAAATCTTACTGATGGATTAGTCTTTGGCAAACTGATATCTTCCAGTTTTCAGTGGTTGTAAATAAAACGCTAACATTTTCTTCACTGCAACCAGACAATGGTACAAACAAGTTAGACACTCAAAAACATTCAGTGTAGAGTGCGCACGGCCAGGACGCTCAGGCAGTGTTGTCCTGGGAAGGCTCTGCAGGGAGATTGTGTGTAGGTTGAGGTTACAGGTAGATGGGAACGCACATGAACAGAAGAAGAGACACATGGAACTTTTGAACGCTGTTGTCATGTCGCCGTTTTCCAATATATCACTTTGCCAAGCCTAAAAATAGACATAACGTTTGACTAGTCTGTAAGAGAGATAGAATAATGCCCTTTGAAGATTTCAGTCAGAAGTTTATAGAGTCACTGCTGGCAATGGAATGGATAAAATTCTATCAATTTTTTTGCAGAAATATTTTTGTCTAATTGATCTTATAAATCACTTCAGTATTTTTGCCTGGAGAATCCCAGGAACAGAGGAGCCTGATGGGCTGCCATCTATGAGGTCACACAGAGTAGGACATGACTAAAGTGACTTAGCAGCAGCAGCAGCGGTAGATCTTATAAAACTTTGGGGACTTTTAGTTTGCTCATAGTAAAAATAGAATGTGATAACAAGTGTTCAACTTCAACAAAACAATATATAATCTAAATGCTGGACAACAGATTGAGGACTTAAGACAGTTTTATTCTGAAGCTTTGTCAGCATATCGAAGGCAATTTAGAGCATACAGCTACCCCTGGAGAGTTCTATGACAGGCAGAATCAGCAGACTGGGAAATAAATTAACTACATTTAGTAGTAGAGGGAGAGAATTCCCAGAAAACTCTGAAACAGCAAGACATTACAGTATAAAGATCTTTACATCCATTCATAAATGTATTACTTACACCATTTTTCACCTAGGTGGGCTGTGTTTTAATTTTCTGTCTCACTAAGTTTTTCTCAGTAGAGGGTTAAGCTTGCAAGTCAATTTAAGGTCTGCCTCTTGAGGTTCAAAACAAAATTGTCAGAAGGCAGTTGTCTTTCATTAATTGATGTCCTGCAAAAACTAAAGCAGTAGAAACTTTTTTTCTTTTTTTCTTCTTCTTTTTAAAATGATGTCTTGTTTCAGTAATGTCTCCTTAAAGGCCTGGCATAATTGGTGGAGTACTTTTAAAATTCATGGATGAGAGAAAGACCCAATACTCATTCTTTCTGTATTTCTATCTTAAGTTAATAGGAAGAATGTAAGGCCAAAGGTATGTCCTGATCTAGGGACAGCTGAAGTTAAATGTAGTAAAGGAACAAAGAGATGAAAAGTATCCTTGGAGGACAAAAGAAGAATGGGTGGAATTTGTAGGCAGCGATTCAGAAACAGGAGCAGATTCACTTGTCTTATTTGTGTTGTTTAATATTGTAATGTTACTTTGCTGACAAAGTTCCATATAGTCAAAGCTATGGTTTTTTCAGTAGTCATGAATAAACGTGAGAATTGGACCATAAAGAAGGCTGAGTGGCGAAGAATTGATGCTTTTGAACTGTGGTATTGGAGAAGACTCCTGGGAGTCCCTTGGACTGCAAGGAGATCTAACCAGTCAGTCCTAAAGGAAATCAATCCTGAATATACATTGGAAGGACTGATGCTGAAGCCGAAGCTCCAATACTTTGGCCACCTAATGCAAAGAGCTGACTCATTAAAAAGACTCTGATGCTGGGAGAGATTGAAGGCAAGAGGAGAAGGGGATGACATATACAAGATAGTTGGATGCCATCACCGACTAAATGGACATGAGTTTTACCAAGCTCCAGGAGACTGCAAGGAGATCCAACCAGTCCACTCTGAAGGAGATCAGCCCTGGGATTTCTTTGGAAGGAATGATGCTAAAGCTGAAACTCCAGTACTTTGGCCACCTTATGCAAAGAGTTGACTTATTGGAAAAGACTCTGATGCTGGGAGGGATTGGGAGCAGGAGGAGAAGGGGACAACAGAGGATGAGATGGCTGGATGGCATCACCAACTCGATGGACGTGAGTTTGAGTGAGCTCCAGGAGTTAGTGATGGACAGGGAGGCCTGGCATGCTGCAATTCATGGGGTCACAGAGTCGACACGACTGAGCGACTGAACTGAACTGAACTGAAGAGATAGTAAACATCAAGGAAGCCTGGTGTGCTGCAGTTTATGGGGTCGCAAAGTGTCAGACACGACTGAGCAACTGAACAACAACAAAATATTGTAAAAATTTTTAGAAGAATGCATTGGAAAATTGGAGGAAGAGAATAACAATATGTACCCTATTGATATGTCAGGCTGAGGACCACAGGCCTCATGTACCCGGTTCTGTAGAAGACTGGTACTCACATAGATAGATAGAGAGAGAGATAGTAGATAGATAAATTTATACAACTGATCTTATCATAAGGCTGATGATAAAACTGATCTTATAATAAAGCCCCTTGAAGCTATATTATTCAGTTGGTGGATTACACTGATTTTTTTCAGTTAATACAATCATGGTTAAAACTTTGTCACTTGGTAATAATTAATGCAGAGCTTAGTAGCTCTGTCAGGACTCTTTTCGTTTTTTCTATCACATTTTTCCCTTCCTTTTAGCGCTTCTTCAACCCACGGTGGCATCAGGGTGCAGGAGGAAGCCTGTGTATCCTTTTAACTGGTGCAGCTTTATAGGGAGACATCTAGTGTCCCCGTGGCCCTGGTGCTGGCTTTTGAGTCTTTGCTGCCCTCCATGGAAATGCTCTTCAGCAGCCTGAACAATGAGCAGCCCGAGTCATGGGTGTTTGGGGCTGGTTTGTTGGCGTGACTTATGGGCATTCACCACTGAAATCTATTGTCCCTGCCGTGGCCTTTGAGCACTGTGTAACTACTAGTCTTTTGGCCAGGCCACTAAGGGTCCACTTAACCATTTTTTATAGTGGTAAAATACACATAATGTAAAATTTACCAATTTTTAAATCTACAGTTTGATGGCATTGAGTTCACTTGCAGTGTTGTGCAAGCATCCCCATTATTCATTTTCAGAATTTTATCACCATCTCAAACATAAATTCTGCACGTTTTAAGCAATTATTCCCATTCTCCTCTCCCCACTCGATCCTAGTAACTTCTACTTTCTGTCTCTATGCATTTGCTATTTTAGGTGCCTCATATAAGTGAGATCAAATAACATTTGTCCTTCTGTGTCTGGCTTATTTTGCTTAGCATGATATCTCCAGGGTTCAGCCAAGTTGTGGCATGTGTCAGAATTTCATCTCTTTTTATGGCTAAATATTATTCCATTGTTTGTATATGCCACATTTTATTTACCCATTCATTGGCTGATAGACATTTGAATTATTTCTGCATTTTAGGTATTGTGAAGAATACTACTATCAACAGGAGTTTGTACGTATCTATTTAAGTCCCTGCTTTCAGTTATTTTAGGTATATACCCAGGAGTGGAATTGCTGGAGATGGGTCTACTTTTTATCTTAGTGATTTTGGGTATCCCCAAATTTTGGAGATCTGAGAATTTCCCCTTCTTTCTCCATACTTCACTGAGGGAGGCAGGACATTGGGAGACTGTCCTCAAGTCTGTGGGCCTGGCTGTTTTTCTCTGGTACTTCCCTGGTGCTGGCTGAACTGGGGACTTAAATGTTGATGCACAGTATTCACTGGACAAAGGAACAGCTTCCATGCTCTGTGATTCCTTCCAGCCTCTCTGCTTTGAGGTTTCAGCTGTGAGAGGAAGTGAGCCTAGGCACTCACACTCATCACTTGATCTTCACCTTCTCTCTTTGTCTTGTTCCTCAGTACCAGAGGACTTTCTATTTCCACTCCTTGTTGTCAAGAATTTTCCCTGCATCGTATCCTTTGACCTTCTTTGTTAAGACTTACAGTAAAGCATGTACATCTCATAGCTTTTAATATGTAAAGCAACTCTTTTGGAATTTAGAAAGCCTCTTCTTTTCAACAAAATCAGGCTTTCAAATCTGTTGTATCATTCTGAACATTCAAAAATTTAGCTTGAAACTTAAAGCTGTGCTCTAACATCTTTCCTCTTTATGGTATTGACTGAATTCTGAAGTATACTAAGTGCCGTCTGTTCAATAAATGGGGAAACGGCAGGGTAGGAAAAAATACATCAGTGAAATGTATCAAAACTACTGTCACCATTACTTAGCAACACCATTTATGTGGCCAGTTTCTGGTCAGTGTCTCTCCTCTGCTCTGTTCTTGCAGTTCTGATTTGGTGATATCATACTGCTGTGTGGGGCCAGTGGGATCACCTTTGACTTGTTGAGTTCTGGAGAGAGGCTTTAAATTGCTTATTAGCATATGCATCGGAGAAGGCGATAGCACCCCACTCCAGTACTCTTGCCTGGAAAATCCCATGGATTGGAGGAGCCTGGTGGGCTGCAGTCCATGGGGTCATGAAGAGTCGGACACAACTAAGCGACTTCACTTTCACTTTTCACTTTCATGCATTGGAGAAGGAAATGGCAACCCACTCCAGTGTTCTTGCCTGGAGAATCCCAGGGACGGGGGAGCCTGGTGGGCTGCCGTCTATGGGGTCGCACAGAGTCGGACACGACTGAAGTGACTTAGCAGCAGCAGCAGCAGCAGCTGCAGCAGCAGCAGCATGTGCATGTAGGTTCTGTTTTCAGATATGGTGAGTATTGTCAGATCAGAATACAGCCTAGCTAAAGCTTTAATACGTATATCTTACAGTAATATGATAGAGGTAAAGAAAAATAAATTGGCAGCATGGTAAAAAGAATTACAGAAGTAAGTTCAGACTACTGTTTTGTGTGGTTATTGATTTCTAATGGCTTTGCTGTGACTTAATTGAGCCATTAGAAGCTAAGTCAGGTTTAAAATAAAAGGAAACTGCTTGTTGTATATGCAGGAGCTCTTCCAGATTGATTGAAATAGAGATTGGGAAGACAGTGGGAGTCCTTCCTCATGTGCTTGGGTTCCTAGTGGCCTCAGAGCTAATACACATCACCTCGATAGGAAAGAGTGAGCTGTCCTGGGCCACATTTCCATTGTCCTCAGCTTGGAGAGTAAGGCAGTAAGGCAGGGAAGGCTATTAACAGCCAGTGAGGAGAGAAAAAGTTAATGAAGAATTCAACAATTCTTCAGAGCACATCAGTGCCATTCCACTGATTTTTGCCAATGTCTGCCTAGGAATAGTAACTTCCAACCTCTTTTGCTAATTCATTGTATATGAGAAGTTGGTAAGCCAAGGTCTTCCTTCAGCACCACCATTTCATCATGGCTAATTTCACAAGCTCAGAGATCAGGTAGAATCTTCTGTTTATTTTCTCTTTTACTCTGATTTACTTCCATTTGGTCCAGGGAGCTACTGAACTTTTCGGTAATAGAAAGTCTAATTTCTCACCTAAGTAGCATTTTATGTTTAGGACACACTTTGTAGAGATGTTAGAGCAACACTTGTGCCCGCACAAGAATGCATACAGAGAAAAGACCAGAATGATGAAACCTACAGTTGTCAGCTTCTACTGGCTTTCAGCTTATATTTCCTTTAAGACCAGCAGCTTATTATAAAACAGAGACATCACTTTGCTGACAAAGGTCCATATAGTCAAAGCTATGGTTTATCCAGTAGTCATGTACGGATGTGAGTTGGACCATAGGGAAGGCTGAGTGCTGAAGAACTGATGCTTTAGTATTGTGGTGCCGGAGAAGACTCTTGAGAGTCCCTTGGACAGCAAGGAAATCAAATCAGTCAATCCTAAAGGAAATCAACCCAGGATATTCATTGGAAGGACTGATGTTGAAGTTGAAGCTCCAATACTTTGGCCAACTGTTAAGAGCCAACCCATTGGAAAAGACCCTGACACTGGGAAAGATTGAAGGAAAGAGAAGGGAACGACAGAGGATGAGATGGTTGGATGGAATCAGTGAGTCAATGGACATGAGTTTGAGCAAACTCGGGGAGATAGTAAAAGGACAAGGAAGCCTGATGTGTTGCAGTTCGTAGGGTTGCAAAGAGTTGGGCACAACTGAGTGAGTGAACAACAACAACAAAGACAACCAGGTCTGTTTTTGTTTTGTGGATGGCGTGACCTGGCTGGATCTTTTAGCGTGGCTTATCCATGCTCAACATGTCACTGTACAGATAAGTGCTGGTCAGTCCAAAGCCTTCCAGATCTCAGGAATTCTCAGCCTGTGTTATCCCTTCAGAGGCTTTTTGCTCCGTGTCTGCAAAATGACTGTGAACACAGATTCATGAGGGTTGAATCAGTAGTTCCATTATTTAATCCAGTAGTTCTCCCTGAACGGTCATCAGAATCACCCAGGTCACCATTAAAGTTTCTAAAAGATTCATTAGATTGAAATCTCTATGAATTTGTCCTAAGAATTTATTTTTTTTAAAAGAGGTCACCATGATACTGATGATTAACTGGATTTAGGACTCATTGATTTCATCCATTTTTCTTTTTTAAAGAAGGTACCTATCTAAAATAGTTACAGGTGATTTTTAAGCCAGGGCTATATGTGAAACACAAAGCTTTTAAAAATACATTTCAGGACCTCAATCTCTGAACTTTAGGGATAGCTTATTGAGATTGGGGTCTTAGGCGATCATAATTTTCTTAAAAAGAGAATAGATATTTCTGGTTCATATGCCAGTCCTACGTGAGATTCCCTGATCTAAACTGCTCTGTACAGATAATAAAAAAGCTTAGTTTCTTTTTGTTCAAGACATTAGGAAATGTCTTATTTAAACTATATGCAT
This sequence comes from Bison bison bison, assembly GCF_000754665.1. Lineage (NCBI taxonomy): Eukaryota > Metazoa > Chordata > Mammalia > Artiodactyla > Bovidae > Bison > Bison bison. The sequence goes on along the minus strand of NW_011495034.1, from coordinate 12,611,228 downwards.
GTCTTTATCATAAGATGCCAGTAACTAGTGACAGAAGTTGCAAAAATTTGAAGCATTTGGGGAACTGTTTTAGAAAATAATAGGAACAAATAGGGCCTGGAGTTTATCCATGAAAGAAGAGGGGAATTTGAATTTAGGAGATTAAAGAAGCACTGAATATTAAGATAAAACTGTAAAGTCTGGACTTTCCTTAAACAATTATGGTCTTTCGGTTACAAGTAACAAAAACTCACCTCCAAACAGCAACGGAGTTTTTTTGTTTGTTGGTTTTACATATAGGGGAGATCAAAAATTAGGACAGCTGAGTCCAGAAACTCAAAAAATGGTAGAACTCTCTTTGTCTTTTGTCTCTGTTTTTCTCTCTGTGTTAGCTTCCTTCTCAAGCAAGCACTTTACAGATGATAAGGACAGTCCACTGACAGTCTCAAGCTTACTCTACTAAGTAATCCAAAAGGAAAGAGTGTCTCCTCCCTCTTGCCGTATCCATAGTTCAGATCTCTAGGAAGACACTGAAGGGCCTTGCCTGAATCATTGGCCCATCCCTGAATTTGTCCTGCTGGTCTGGGGAAGGAGAGTGGCCAAGTGGTCAGCCTGTGACACATCCCCCTTTGGAGTTGGGGATACCAGCATGTCCCCTAGGACCCTGAAAGTGGAATACACTGACTCCCCAAAGAAGGGAAGGGGAAAGAATTATTGGGCAGGGAAAAGCCTAGAAAACAAACTGGATGATTTTGCTTTGTCTGTCCCAAGCTCTAGAATTTGCTTAACTTTGTAGTCTGTGGGGAGTCACTCATCAGACCCTCCTGGGGCAAGGAGAATAAGTTTCTTTTCAGGTTATGTGTATTTAATGGTCCACTGGGAAGGATGTATGGCTGAAATGGAAACCAAATTTTCCCGCATTTAATATTATCAAACTGAATTGATGAAGTATACAAATGTGTAGACGGATACACAAAGAGGCACTTTATAAACCTTTCCAAGATAAATGGGCTGACCTAACTGGTAAAGTAATAAGGATTTTGCTATTGCAATATATTTGCATGCAAATGTGTTCCTGTGTTGAGAATATGACCTTGAACTTGAGCCGCCCACAGCTTTCCAAAATCTATTTAGTGATGCTTATAAGAAAAGAAATGAGGAAAATATTTTCAATTCAAAAATCATTAAAATCACCCCTGAAGTACTTCCCTTTGATATTAAAAGCAAATAATTAAGGGGGTCCATATTACTATATCGAGTGATGTTCTCGTGTCACTGTTACGAAGTCAAGGTCAAAAAATAATTTAGTATTTAGTTCTCTGTTGTACGATGTGCCCTTTAAAAATGTTCTGTGGTTGATCTTGATTGGTTCTTGGCAGTATATGTTTGGCTTCTGGCACAGATCAACAATAATTTGCAATTTAGCTATAACTAATTATTAGCATCATTTAAGGGCAGTTGTTATTGACACTTCAAGTTATGAAAGGCAACTTTTTTAGCTTCATGAGCGCAAACACTCTGCTGTTTTAAGGTTTCACCAATTACACTGAGGTTATTTGGATGGATTTTAGAGCTTTGGCCATTTTCTGTCTCTTCACATGTGGTTGCATGATGATAATGTCTTTTGAGCACTAGGTGTGTTATAGGTGCCCTTTGTATATGTATTTAATTCTCATAACAGCCAGACGCAGTAGGTGCTTTGATTTCCCCATTGTGTATCTGAAGAAGCCGAGTATTAGACAGTTTAAGTAACTTGCCCAGGTCACACAGCTAATAAATTCTGGCACCAGGATTCCAGCCCAGTTATGTTTGGCTTCAAAGCTCAACTTCTTGATCCCAGGCCCTTTCCTCTCTTCCTTTCTCCTTGACCTGTAACTGTATGAAAGAAAAAAATAAGAAGAAATTTAAAGTTATTAAATTACATGAAGGAATCCAGGCACACAAACCATACATACTCTCCCAACTTAATTGTTTTCCATCAGTTCAGTTCAGTCGCTCAGTTGTGTCTGACTCTTTGCGATCCCGTGGACTGCAGTACACCAGGCCTCCCTGTCCATCACCAACTTCCAGAGTTTACCCATATTCATGTCCATTGAGTTGGTGATGCCATCCAACCATCTCATTTTCTGGCATCCTCTTCTCCTCCTGCCTTCAATCTTTGCCAGCATCAGGGTTTTTTCAAATGCATCAGCTCTTCGCATCAGGTGGCCAAAGTATTGGAGTTTCAGCTTCAACATAATCCTTCCAATGAACACTCAGGACTGATCTCCTTTAGGATGGATTGTTTGGATCTCCTTGCAGTCCAAGGGACTCTCAAGAGTCTTCCCCAACACCACAGTTCAAAAGCATCAATTCTTTGGTGCTCAGATTTCTTTATAGTCCAACTCTCACAACCATACACGACCACTGGAAAAACCACAGCCTTGACTAAACAGACCTTTGTTGGCAAAGTAATACCTATGCTGTCTAGGTTGGTCATAACTTTCCTTCCAAGAATTAAGTGTCTTTTAATTTCATGGCTGCAGTCACCATCTGCAGTGATTTTGGAGCCCAGAAAAATAAAGTCAGCCACTATTTCCACTGTTTCCCCATCTATTTCCCATGAAATGATGGGACCAGATGCCATGATCTTACTTTTCTGATGTTGAGCCCTAAGCCAACTTTTTCACTCTCCTCTTTCACTTTCATCAAGAGGCTCTTTAGTTCTTCTTCACTTTCTGCCATAAGGGTGGTGTCATCTGCATATCTGAGGTTATTGATATTTCTCCCGGCAATCTTGATTCCAGCTTGTATTTCTTCCAGTCCAGCGTTTATCATGATGTGCTCTGCGTATAAGTTAAATAAGCAGGGTGACAGTATACAGCCTTGATGTACTCCTTTTCCTATTTGGAACCAGTCTGTTGTTCCATGTCCAGTTCTAACTGTTGCTTCCTGACCTGCATAGAGGTTTCTCAAGAGGCAGGTCAGGTGGTCTGGTATTCCCATCTCTTTCAGAATTTTCCACAGTTTATTGTGATCCACACAGTCAAAGGCAATAAAGCATAGTCAATAAAGCACAGGCATAGTCAATAAAGCAGAAATAGATGTTTTTCTGGAACTCTCTTGCTTTTTCCATGATCCAGCAGATGTTGGCAATTTGATCTCTGGTTCCTCTGCCTCGTCTAAAACCATATTTAGTTTTTCATATTTAGCTGTAATAGATACTTTAAAAGGTGTCATCGATGTTGGTTCTTATTTTAGCTGAAGTTTTATACATATACATTTACAGACATTTCTAAAAGATTGTAAACAATACAAGGCTGTTCTCTGAATTTTTTGTATCCCTACTGTATATTCTAATGTGTACTGTATTTTCTCTTTTCTCTTCAAAAAAGATACAGAATAATTTAAACACAATATTTTCTTGTGAATGCTTTATATTCTGATGAAAGCCTTCTTCTTGGCTTGTAGACAGCTGCCTTTTTGCTGTATCCTCCCATGGTGGCAAGGGAGCTCTGATGTCTCTTCCTCTTACTATAAAACAGCTAATTCCATCTTGGGAGCTCTACCCTCATGACTTCATCTTAATGAATTATCTTTCAAAGTCCCCACCTCTTAACATATTCTCATTGAGGATTAAAGCTTCAACATTAGAATTTTGGGGGGACGTATTCATTACATAACAACTTCTGTTACAGAAGATGTTGTTCAGTCACTAAGTTGTGTCCGACTCCTTGCCACCCCGTGGACCGTAGCACTCCAGTATCCCCTGTCCTTCAGTATCTCCTGGAGCTTGCTCAAACGAATGTCCATTGAGTCAGTGATGCCATCCAATCATCTCTTCTTCTGTAATCTCCTTCACCTCCTGCCCTCAGTCTTTCCCAGCATCAGGGTCTTTTCCAAGAGTCAGCTCTTTGCATCAGGTGGCCAAAGTATTGGAGCTTCAGCTTCAGTGTCAGTCCTTCCAAAGATTATTCAGGGTTTATTTCCTTTAGGATTGACTGATTTGATCTGCTTTCTGTCCAAGGGACTCTCAAGAATTTCTCCAGCACTGCAATTTGAAAGCATCAGTTCTTTGGCACTCAGTCTTCTTTATGGTCCAACTCTCACATCCACATATGATTATTAGAAAAACCATAGCTTTGACTATATGGACCTTTGTCAGCAAAGAGATGTCTATTCTTTTTAATATGCTGTCTAATATGTCATGTTGAAATCTAATATACTGATCTTATAACTTCCCTGGATGAATTAATATGATTATGTCCAATATGATTGTGTGAATGAGTCACCTTGAAAGGCAATGGGTTTCTAACCACTGGAGGTGTTCAAATGTAAGCTGAGTCACAAAACTTGTGGAAATTTAAGCATTTGATGGACTTGGGAGCTAAGTCACCCTGAAGGATCTTTCCAATCCTGAAATTCTACAATTCTTAATTTTTTCTGTGGTACATCTATGCTAAATATCAAATTTCCCCTTCTTAAGTGCTCATAATCCACCCAGTTGAGAAATTTCTTCTGAGACTGCTGTCAAAGTGTTCATTTTATAGTTTGCTGACCCCTTTTTCTTCCTTTTTGGTGACATTCAGGTCAGCATATGCCCATCTCCTTCATGGCTTCCCCTTCCCTTTTCTGTGCTCTCTCAGAGGTCAGTGTCAGCAGTTCTGCCATCCATTGACAAGTTCTGCAGTCAGCTCCAGATGTGATTTATACTTGAACTGTCTTAGAGCAGCACATGCTCTTTCATCATCCTTCACCTCCCTTCCTTGAGTCTTACCAGGAATCATTCCTGTCTCTTCCATGGAAGCTCCTTACTGACAGAGACCGAAGCAGGAGGTGAACGGAAGTTCCGGCCTACAGCTATTGTTTGGACACATTAAAGCAGCTGCCCAGCCTGGGCTCCAGTCTCCCTTAGTTTGGGGGCATCAGCTCTAATGTTTTATTTTTATGTATTTATTTTTAAAATGACTTATTTATTTATGTATTTTTGACTGCCCTGTCTCTTAGTTGCAGCAGACAGAATCCTTTGTTGCAGTCCTCAAGCTCTTCGTTGTGGCCTGTGGGATCTTAGTTCCCCCACCAGGAACTGAACCCACATCCCCTGCATTGGAAGGCGATTCTTAACCACTGGACCATCAGGGAAGTCCCTGTTTTATTTTTAGATGCCTCAATTCCTCCTGGTCTTTCTCAGGTTTCTGACTAGTTTGCACTTATCACAAACCTTTCCTGGATTGTATGTCTTTCTCTGTGTATTTTGTACATATCTTTTAAAATACAGGCTCGGAGGTGGGCGAGGGGTGCGGCAAGGTGGAGCTTGCCCATGCCGTTTCTTAGCTGTCTTTCCCCTTCTTCCTCATCGGGCTCACAGAACTGTATAGTCTTAGAAAGTGCATCATGCCTGCCGCTACTGTGAACTTACTGCCGTCTGTAAAAGCCTGTCTGTAACACCTGGTCTGCACGTCTCACCGTTCTCCCTTCTCCCTATGCTCAGAAGCTCTGAGATGCTGGGACCCTGTATTAGTTTGCTAGAGCTGCCACAACAAGGTCCTGCACACCAAGGAGTGCTTAAACAACGGGAGTTTATTTTCTTACAGTTCTGGAGGCTAGAAGTCAAAATCAAGGTGTTCACAGGGTTGTTTTTCTGGAGCTTCTCTCCTCGGCTTTTAGATGGCCATCTTCTCCCGGTGTCTTCACGTGGTCTCCCCTCTGTCACTGTCTATGTCCACATTTTTTCCTCTTAGGAGAACACCAGTTAGTTGGATTTTCCTCCCCCTAATGAACAAATTTTAATTTCATTACCTCTTTAAGCACCCAATATCCAAATTCAGTTACATGCTGAGTTGTTAGGGATTAGCGCCTAAACATGCGAATGGCGGGGCGGGGAGACACAGTTCAGCCCCTAACAAGCCTCTCTTCACTTTAGTTGGCACTAGCAGATGAGAATTAGGCCCGTGGTACTAGTTTGTTCTTGTTGTTGTTGTTATTTTGCCTTTCTGCTAACCTTTCATAGATGCAATGTCAGCAAAATGTCAAGTTCATCTGTGTTGATCTGCTTTTGAGAAGGCTCAGCCTAGTGTTTCAGGACTGAATTCATTTAACTCTCCTCTTCCTTCCTTCTGAGAAAGCAGCCTGAACACATGCCTTCTGTGCCTTTGTTCAGGGCCTCTCCTTTGGCTCAGCAGTAAGGAATATGCTTGCAATGCAGGAGCCGCAGGAGATGTATGTTCAGTCCCTTAGTTGGGCAGATCCTCTGGAGGAGGGCACGGCAACCCACTCCAGTATTCTTGCCTGGAGAATCCCATGGCCAGAGGAGTCTGGCGGGCTATAATCCATAGGGTTGCAAAGAGGCAGACACAGCTGAAGTGACTGAGCACGCACACATGCCTTTGTCCTAATTACGTCTATCAAAATCCTCCTATCCACCAAGCTCAACTCAGATACCACCCACTGTTTTCCTGCTCTCTGCTGCCATAGTCTTCTGTCTGTATGGTAACATTTATAGTTATTTACTTTTTCTATTGTGTTAGTGTTATTTGCGGCTAGTCCTTCTTGCTCATGGACTTCCCAGATGGCTCAGTGGTAAAGAATCTGCTTGCAGTGCAGAAGACCCAGGGTGGGTCCTTGGGTTGGGAAGATCCCCTGGAGAAGGGAATGGAAATCCACTCCAGTATTCTTGCCTGGAGATTCCCATAGACAAAGGAGCTTGGCAGGCTAGAGTCCCTAGGGTTGCAGAGTCAAACACGACCGAAGCGACTTAGCAGGCATGCTTCTTGCTCATATAGGATGATGAGCATCTTGTAGAAACATCCTGATACCATATTCATCTTTATTCACCCTAAAGTACCAAGTGTGTGGTTTGTACCCAGCAACCACTCAACAAATATTACATTGGTTTGAATTTTATCATAGATTTAGACTAACATTTGAAACAACAAACTGTAAAATTATGTTTTATAGTTACAAATATTTTCAAAAGAACTACATAAAAAATCATTGATAGGAAGAAAATAATCATTGGATTATCTTAATAGTTACTTTTAATGGCTGCTTGAAGTATTTAGCCTAATTAAAATGTATATTTTTCCATAAATTTTTCATGATGATCTCACCTTCTGAACTCCCAAAGCATTGTTTGTTCCTAGCACGAGTTAATGATGGCATACCCTTTTATCAACATCTTTTCTAGACACTTATATTAAAATATAGTTCCTTGGTGAACAGGGGCAATGGTTTATAAATGTTCCATCCCTGACACCTGTTACAATAAACAGTAGATAATGCAAGGCAGGCCACAGAGGGTTACTCTATCACTTGTGCAAGTTACTATCAGATCACGGTCACAAAAGTACTCTCAGAAAGAGCTTGTTTGAAAGAATTGTTGAATCTAGCAATTAGGCAGCTTTCCTCCTAGTTTATCTCTTAGCCTCTTTTTCCCACTGCATTTCACCTAGTCACCTTTTACATATTAAAATATTAATGAGCACCACTTGTATTACATTTTATCCTGAATAAATAGAATGTCTTGAAAGAGAATAATGTTTGGGGTGGCAGTAGGGGCAACGCTACTATGTGTGGTTGTGCATGTTGTGCACTGAGCAGAGACATCAGCCAAAGGGAGGATGCAGCTGAAACCAGTCTGATTAAACCTCATCAATTCATGCATCCTGGCATGCAGCTATGTTAACCCAGAAAAAGGAAGGCTTTTTCTAATTAGCATGGAAGTACTGTACATTTGTCAAACTCTGCATCTGTAGAGTTTCATCCACCCCAAGGGACACCTTTTTTTGCAGCTTTTGTAAAGATACCCTGTGAACTGGCAGCATCCCTGGGGGTTAGAGAGAGATGGATCTACCACATATTGCACAACTGGGGGGCCAGAGTAGAAGTAGAGAAATTGGTTGATAAGCTCTTGTAGAAACCCAGGAAAGAAATGAGGTTGTCTAGGACCAGGAGATAGAACTGAAGGACTTGCTGATGGATTAGAGACAGGGGTGTGGGAAGGAAGGGGTAGAATGGAAAGGGTCCGCGGAACACTGGTCTGAGCATTCAGTGATCAGAGTTGCCATTTACTAAGATAAGATGGGAAGGACTGGAGGTGAGGGCCAGTTATGGAGAAATTTAACAGTTCTGTTGTGAGGAGTCTTACTGTAGTTGCTGCTTGAGGATTTTTTACTTTATACGTCTCTGGAGTTCCAAAAAAGCAGCCATGAGAAGGCTCAGTCTATTGTGTGCCCAAAGCCTAAAAAAGGCAAAAGAGCCTGGGCTGACCATTTAGGTAAGTGAGCCACCATCTTGGGGCCCATTTGCCATTACTCATTAGGTACTCATTAGTACCAAAGTACTTTCTTGCCATAAAACACCACCATTAATTTCTATATCCTTTTCTCATTTTTATGATATTATATGTGCATATCACTCCGGAAAAAAGGGTGGCATTAATAGTAAACTAATGCAGATTCTCTAAGAGAAAAAACAAAATCAGCAATACATGCAGAAGCCTCAAGCTGCTCCCTGACATTTTTTTTTTTTGCAATAGTACTGGCTCAAAGACAGACACTTGGAAGACTTGTGGACATGTTTTCATGCCTGTAATTCCAGTGAAAAACTACTCTCCTACCCTAGATTTAGATCCTAGGAGGGTACCTGTGGATTACAGAGTGTTCTGTTAATAGTTCTCTCCCAGATAATCATCAGCCTGGCATTTGACTTTGCAAAATGGGAAGGAAAGTCCTTCTTCCATAAGCCAGTTTCACAAAACAAAAAACAATGCCTCAATTCTTGACTTGAAGCCTAAATGCTGTAATGGTCCCATAAATGATTAAAGCAGCAGCTGGTAATGTCTTGGAAACAGATTGATCAGTTGGAATGCTTTAAAATCTGTCTGAATTCTGCATGCCTTTGAGCAGTAGGAACCAACTCTGATGTGAGACTGAGAGTGGGTGTTTAGAACTCAAAGATATCCAGATAGTTATTAAAATACTGGCAGGGATTGTATCTCTCTAGGACAACCACTAGCATATTTTAACCCCAAAGTTGTATATAAATTTTAGAAACACTTGGGATTATGAAAACTCATGGTGTCCCCTGTTTAACTGGCCAGGATGCTCCAAGTCAATTCTTCTAGGATAGTATTGTCATTTACTCATAGCAAATGGGTTTTGAATGCCTATGATGAATGCAGTTGTGATGAGATGGAATCCCTGCCCTTGTTGAGCTTATGTCATGGTGGAAGAAACAGACAATAACTTATTAAATAAAGATTATATGTAAATTCACATAGTAATAAAAGCTGTGTTGGAAATAAAGCTGAAGTGGTAAGATACTACTTTAAAATGAAATATCAGGAAAGGCCTCTCCAAAAAAATAACAATTGAGCAGAAGTTTCAATAATGAAACATAAAGAGCCAACAGGATACATACCTGGAGGAAAATCTGCATGCCAAAGAAGGAATAGCATATGTGAAACCTTGAGGAAAGAATGGACTTGGAAAAGTTGAAGATTGGTGAGAAGGCAGGTGGGGCTGCAGTCTGAAGTGTGAGGAGAAGAAGAAAAAATTGTAGAATCCAGATTAAGTGTTGCCTTCTAGATCATAAGGAATTTGGTTTAATTCTATGGGGAAAACAAGAGTTTTAAATAAGAATGGGATTGACAGAATTGGTTTCTAAAATCATCCCTCTGACTACTGTGTGGAGAATGGACTCTGGAGGGCACATATGGAAGGAGAAAGACTGAGCAGGAGGTAATTGCAGTTGTCCAGGCAAAAGGAGATGATGGGACGGGACTAGGGTGCAAGTGAGAAGGCTGGTCACAAGTGGCTAGAGATGGAATCGGGTTTGAAGGAGGAACCGATGGAACTTGGTAGAGGATTGGATTTGGGAGATGAGAAAAGAAAAAGACATAAAAGATGACAGGTTGTGACTTAAATTTTTCACCCTTAAGCAACTGAGTGGATTAGTCTTAACTGGATAAATGAGCTGGGTCTTTAACCCAAATGAGTAACAGGTTTAGATGGAAGTGATGGAGAAATTCAGAATTTAGTCTTGAACTGGTTAATGTGAGATGCCTAATATCCAACTAAGTGATGATGTCTGGTCGGTCATTAAGGCTCACTTGATGAATTACCAAGGGAGTGAAATAGACAGAGGAGAAATCTGAGAAACAAAACCTAAGGCCCATTAATCTTTAGTGAGTACACAGGAAGAGGATCCAGTAAAGTAGGAGAAAACCAGCAGAATATGGTATCCTGGAAGCCAGGGGAATGAAGTACTAAGAAGATGAGTCAGTAGAAGACTGGTAACTGACTACTATATTTGACAAGACAAAGGCCGTGGCTATACTTGCAATAGCACTTTCAGTAAAGAGGTGGGGACAAAAGCCTGCAGTGGATGCATGGAGGGTAGACGAGTCTTTGAACTTTTCCTCTAGAGGACTTGAGGGAAATCATGTGATAGCTTGGAGGGGTTGCCTTTCATTGCAGTTCTGTTTTTAAGGTGGCAGTTATAGCATGAATCTGTGCTATTGAGAATGATCAAGAGAGAAAATCAAGATACAAAACAGAGAGCAGGGGTATTCTCAAGAGCAAAATCATCTAGTAAGTGAGAGAAGATGGTGTCCAGGACATGGAGGGAAAGTTGGCCATTGATAAGAGCAGGGAATGTCCTTCCATACAAGCATCAGGGAGACCACATGGGATGGAGTGAAAGTTGCTCAGTCATGTCCAACTCTTTGCAAGTCCATGGACTGTACAATCCATGGAATTCTCCAGGCCTGAATACTGGGGTGGGTAGCCTTTCTGTTCTCCAGGGCATCTTCCCAACCCAAGGATTGAACCCAGGTCTCCTGCATTGCAGGTCAATTCTTTATCAGATGAGCCACAAGGGAAGCTCAGGGAAGACCGCATATACAGGACCAAATAACTTAGGTGTGTAAAGGACGTGATAAGTAAACCACGCAGATCTTACAAGAATGCTTTCATTTTTCCAGTGAAATGTGAAGCAAAGTTCATCAGCTGAGAGTGAAGAAGGCAGAGAAAGTGGTGATGAAAATTTAAGGAGAGAGAGAAAGCAACTTTTTCAGGGAAATAGGGTACGGTTACTTCATAACACTTAATGCTCTCAAAAGATCTGTCATTAATCTGAACTTATGCTCTTTGTTTTATTCACTGAATATCTCAATGGAAAAAGAGCATGGTTTTGGGCAAAGGATGAGGGGGCAGAGGTTAGAGATTAGCTGTGTAAACAGGGGCACGTTATTACATTGGCAAAGTCTCATGTTCTTTATCTGTGAAATGGAGGTGGTAAATTCTGCCTAATGGGGTGATTGTACATATTAAATTGGACAACATATTTGATGAATGTTTTGCTTTAAAAAACTTGCTATTAGTCTTTTTCTGCCCATTTGTCATTGGATAAACAGCTATGGGGATTGGTGATTAATAAGTACTGTGCAGGTTTTTTCCTTTTTATCTGACTCAATCTTACATATTTGTTTGTTTGATTTTTATTGGAATATAGTTGCTTCACTGTGTTGTGTTAGTTTCTGCTGTACACTGAAGTCGATCAGCTATATGCATACATATATCCCCTCCCTCTTGAATCTCCCTTCCACCCCACTTCCCCTTCCCACCTCTCTAGGACATCGCAGAGCACCAAGCTGAGCTCCCTGTGTGCAGGTTTCATAAGTGCCTAAAGTGGGCCTAAAACTTTGAGGCATAGGGAAAAGGAACATCAAGTGAAACATGACCAGTAAGTTTCCCAGGGGCTCAAGAAGAAACAAAGCTGGTAGAAGGCTGATATGGAGGTGCAAATGGAGTTGGAGTTAAAAAGAAGCAACTAGGAAGGAAAGAAGGAAGTAGAAGCAGGAAAAGGTAGAGAGGCCAGGAGTGTGGAATGGAGTTGTGGACCGGATGAAGGTCACAGACACAGTTCAGCGTTTGTGTTTAGGGTTAAGATGGCTCCATAGCTGGTCCTCATCATTACCAATTCAGTGCCAAACCCTAGACCTGGGTCCCCAGTTTGCTCATTTTACTTTGACAGAGGAAAATGCGAGAATGTAGGCCCTGGGAAAGGCATGGTCAAGTGTACTCTCTCAGGAGTGGGGAAGGGAAGGAACTGAATCAATAGAAGACTGGGACATTGCTGCTAAAACCTATTTCTCTGAGCTTTCTCTGTCCCAGACTCAACCTCTTCCTTCAGTGAAGAGAGTTGCTGATTCAGGACTGAGATTTGCAGTTGGTAAATACTGAATAAATAATGATTTGCTAATACCATGGACATAGATATTTTTAGGTAAGCCTAAAATCTTGGTCTAAGAATTTACACCCTATGTCTGAATATATAAGGTTTCTTTAGTTAAGGCAGAAGGCAGTGAATTATAAATTGCAAGGAATAAAACCACTTGTAAAACAAGTCTTTGTAGACATGGTGCCTCTTTTAACTACTGCAATTCTTTTTTGGGAAAGGCAAGGCTATAAATAAATAATCATAGTTCTCTTGGCTGAGTTTCCAAAGTGCTTGGATCTTCGGCTTTGACTGTTCCACACTAAACAGCCCCTGGTCACCCAGGCACTGTTGTAAAATCTCTTTAGAATGCACAGTAGATGTGCCTTTCTTGTTTCTCAAAATCCTAAGTGTTGACTGCATGATCACACTTCATCTCTAGTTTTCTTCATTCTAGAACTTTCCTACTGAGAAACTTTCAGTGAACTAAGGAAGATGCATCACTCACTTTCCTTTTCAACTGTTTATTTGTTCAACATCTAACTGCAGACATGCGGTAACCTTACCAGAAAATGCAGAACTGTGACTGGAAATATGTTCTACTATTCATGGTATCGTTCTCCCCCACCTCCATTCTGCTGCTTATTCTACTATGTCTGTATTTCTGTGCTCAAGCAGAATACTCCCTCTCTCTCTTTTGTTCTACCCAGAACTGGTCATACTGTTTTGTCAACCTGCCTGTTTTGCGATTGCTGGATCTCTTTATCTTCTTTTCAGTTCAGGATCTCAGAAACCTCTCACTTCATTCTTAACTGGCCCCTTTTCCTCTCTTTACCCTTCTCTCTGTTTTTCGTTGCAGCCTAGATGCTTCTTCTAAAAGTCAAAGCTATCACTTCTCTTAAAATTCATACAACTGCTTCCAGTTGCCCCAGGATAAGGGTACACTCTGAGGCTGACTCATATGGTTCTCCCTCACTGGACCCCACATCCCTTTGTGGCTTCATATGTCCCAGCTTCCTTTTATCCTATGCCTGGACCATAGGGTACTACCTTCAGGACAGCTTCATAGATGTGGAATGAAGGAAGGCAGGCAGGAAGATGGAAGGAAAGAAGGAAGGGAAGGAGGGAGGGAGGAAGGGGGAGAGATGGAGGGGAGGAAGGAAGAAGGAAGGAAGGGAAGGAGGCAGAATGAAGGAGGTGAGAGAGGAAGGGAGGAAGACAGGCTTCTAAGGAGAGGAGGGTCCGAGGCAAGTGGGGTTTTCCCTTCCTTTTAAAACATCTCCCCCCCATTTCCATTTGTCCCGAGCCAGAGCGTTAAAGTCTTTGTGTTTTCTTCTCTTTTAGAAGGTTTCCAATAAGTTATACCTCAGGGGTGTGCGTATATCTCTGGCTCTTTTCCTTTTGGACCCAAGGGCGATGGAAGCCATCTTGGTCTAAATGTCAGCCGTCAGCAGCGGGATGTCCGAGGTTACAGCCGGAGCTGAGTCTGACAGCGATATTTTTTCTGTGAAGATTGCTTTGTACAGGAGAGAATATCCAATCTCACATCTCATTTAGAGAATTATCTTATTGCTAATACTAGCTGCAGCAGCTGATAATGCCCCAGTGGTCATTCTTTGTACAGATTAAACAAAGGACACTAATCCATTAAAAACAGCTGCTGCTGCTGCTATGTCACTTCAGTCGTGTCCGACTCTGTGCGATCCCATAGACGGCAGCCCACCAGGCTCCCCCGGCCCTGGGATTCTCCAGGCAAGAACACTGGAGTGGATTGCCATTTCCTTCAATGCATTAAAGTGAAAAGTGAAAGTGAAGTCACTCAGTTGTGTCCGACTCTTATCGATGGGTGGATAAGCCTACCAGGCTCCTCCGTCCACAGGACTTTCCAGGCAAGAGCACTGGAGTGGGTTGCCATTGCCTTCTCCATTAAAAATAGCATTGACCTTAAGTCGGTAATAATCATCCCACGATTACCAGTTACCTAGCAGTTATTCTAGAATAAAGTTTTCAGTCTTGCTAAGTGAATAGGTGTGGTCTAGGAATTCCTGGTGTTCTCACACCTATTTATAAATAGTTTTTTTCCAAGTACCAGTGTCTCCTTTCTAAAAATAAGATTACCATGGCTCTTTGTCCCCTGTGTGCTCTGCCCTCACACAGTGTGAATGGAAAATTCACACTAATACCAATACCCTTCATTAATAACAAGAGTACTTCAGTTCATTCCATAAGTATCTATAGTCTATTATATGCCAATACAGTTCTAGATGCTGAGGATACAACAAATGAATCAGTCAAAAATCTCTGTGCTCCTGAGGTTCATGTTGTTGCTTCATAATAGGAAGTTGCCAAGCACTTTCATATCCATGTCTACTTTCGATCTTCACAATAATAATATGAGGTATGTAAGGCTTTTGTCGTTTTAGTCATTAAGTCATGTCCAACTCTTTGGCAACCCCATGGACTGTATCAGAGAAGGCACTGGCACCCCACTCCAGTACTCTTGCCTGGAAAATCCCATGGATGGTGGAGCCTGGTAGGCTGCAGTCCATGGGGTCGCTAAGAGTCGGACACGAGTGAGCGACTTCACTTTAACTTTTCACTTTCATGCATTGGAGAAGGAAATGGCAACCCACTCCAGTGTTCTTGCCTGGAGAATCCCAGGAATGATGGAACCTGGTGGGCTGCCGTCTGTGGGGTCGCACAGAGTCAGACACGACTGAAGTGATTTAGCAGCAGTAGCAGCATGGACTGTATAGCCAGCCAGGCTTCTCTGTCTATGGGACTTTCCGGGCAAGAATGTTGGAGCAATTTGCAATTTCCTTCTCCAGGGGATCTTCCCAATCCAGGGACTGAACCCATGTCTCCACTGAACCAGCTAGGAAGTCCCCGACAAGGCTATTATCCTTTGCCTAAATTAAGAAAACCTGAGCTCAGGCTTTGTCTTGATGATTTTAAAATTCATACAGCTGCCTCCAGTTGCCCAGATCAGAATCAAGGTCTCCTGATGCTAGAGCCAGTGCGTTTTTCATCCTCCAGTTTTTCCACTGGCAATCCAGTTCCTCCAGCCAGTGGGCCTGGTGCACTGTACGCTGGAAGTGAAGATCACTAAAGCACCCCACTCAGGGAGCCCTACTGTTTTTCTATCAGCTTCCCTTTCTTTATACTTCTAATGACTTTTTGCTTCTTTCTCTAACTCCCATAGTGTGTAGTTTTGTATACTCCCCTCTTTTTATTTAGGTGGCATCTTTGAATGGCTCTCCATTCAAGAATAGAAGTCTCCAAAGGCAGTATTTTCTCTAATATATTCCCAGTTTGATGACTAAACTAATGTAACTCATAATATGCCTTTGGGTAAAATGATTAGAGGTGGAATTTTATTTTTACTAATCAGGGCAAAGGAGAAATCAAATAAGATAATATTTATTCTTATATTTTATTAATAAAATATATGAAGACTAGAAGGAGGGGGCGTCCCCTTCTCGGTGTGTTTCCCCCTCCCCCACCCAGGTCCCTTTATTTTCTCAGCATGGACTTGGCTTCTTCTCCAGGATTCCTGCTTTGTGCAAGCCTCTAGGACTGCCTATGAATGATGGATGATGGTGTGATAAGGGCCATGGAGAAAACAGCATCAGGAAATGCAATGTTGCTAGAGAAGTTAGATAAAGGGGAGGTCACAGGGAATTATGGTCATGGTGTGAGGGACAGAACCATATCCCCTAGAGGTTAGAGGGGAGATTTCAGCAAGATGGTGATGAGGGCCGCAGTGCCACTAAGACAGGCCAAGATTTTCCGATCTGAGGGCAACCTCATATGCTCTGACAAAATCATTAAGAGCAGTGATTCTTAAACTTGAATCTTTTAGAAGCCTCGTTTAAAGAGGTTGTTGGTCTCTTCTGATACAGGAGGTCTCATGCTATTAGCTGGGGGACTCTGTTTTGAGAACTACTGATCTAGATACTACAGCTGTCAAATAGGGAAGACATATAACCAAGGAGACAGCCTACCTCTCTGTCTCTCTTCTTCCTCAGCCACCACCAGAGTCCCTTAGTGCTGACTGCTGATTCTTGGAACTGAAATGCCGTCATGCAGTCTCTCATATAAATGGACTTGATTGCTCAGGGAACTGGAGGCAGTTCCTCAGGCCGAAATGACCTAGTGACCAAGGGCATAGCTCAGGTGAGCCGTGAACCAAGACTCAGTGCATCCTGCCCCTGGGGGTTCCCACCTTGTACAGCCCGCAATGGACGTAGCTAGGGTTCCAGGTCACACCTGGATTGATTAAAGAGGTATCCATCCTTATTCCTCTTGTGCTCTCAAAATAGCAATGGAAACAGCCTTTGGTTAAATGTCTAAAAGCTATTGGTATATTTTTGCTCCTTTGTTATTCTCCATAGAAAAAACAATGCATTGGTTTGAGTGTGATAAGTAACATGATGCGTTTTGCATGCATAACGCATTTATCCTCACTACAATCCAGTATGGTAAAGGTTGTTAGTATTACACTCTTTTTATAAAATGAAGTGCCTGAGGCACAGAGGGTTTAGATAACTCACCCAAGGTCACTCAAGGTATAAGTAACAGAGGCAGGATTTGTACCAAGGCAAAAGCCTGGACTTTTGTTTTGAACTATTATACCGTTTTGTATTTATCACCTAAGCTGAAGCCTTTCATGAACTTAACAAAATGGTTCCTAAGTTTTGAACCAAATAGACCACTGAGATAGCCACCCAGAATTAGCCAAACTCAAGGTTAAGGGCACAACATCCCACAAGACTGCTCTCACTTCAGACACCAGCCTGGCCCAGTTAAGGGGGTCCCACAGCCACCTTCACTTCAGACTGGCTCCAGATGTGGGGGTCCCTATGAACTCCCTCAGGCTTGTTAATTTGCTGGAATGACTCACAGAACTCAAGAAAGTGCTCTACCTAATGATTAAAATTTTTTCATAGCAAAAGCATATACATTAGAACCAGCCAAAAGAAGAGGCCCATAGGGAGAAGTCCAAGAGGGTTTCAGATGAGAAGCTTCCATCATCTTTGGGGATGTGTCCCTCCCCATATCAAAGTGTAAGAATACTCAGAGCACTACCAACCATGCATGGCAGCTCACCTAGTTGTTATTGAAGCTTCCTGATCTGAACTGAACTGAACTGATGCAGGCATGACAGATTGAATCACCAACCACTGGCTAAACCCAGTCACGAATCCCTCTCCCCTCCATGGAGTTAGTGCTCAAAGCCTATCAGGGACTCAAACCCTGGACATGATTGGTCTTTCTGGTGTGGCCAGGCTCCATGCTTGAACCACATCCTCAGCATAAACTCTCAGCTGTGGTCCAGGGACCCACCATGCATATCAAACACACTCCCATTTACTTGGAAATTCCAAAGGTTTAAAGATTGCCTCCCAGGACTGGAGACAAAGGCCAGCTAGATTCTTTAATACATGGAAGCAGAGCCCAGCAAGGTGGTGGAACGGGGCTGCCTGCTCCGATGTGACTTTTATGACATTTTTTTAGGTCAACAGCACTACTTCTGGGCCAGGCAGTCGTCTCACTGTCATAGAAAGGGGAGGAATTTTCTCCTGGAATTTCTGCAAATAAGCACTAAGTCAGAAAAAGTAACACTGGAGAGAGGGTCTAAATTGGGAGAAAGCCAGAGAACTCTAAGCAGCGGTGGCTGCCGGTGCCACAGCCCTGCAGCAATTTGCAGTGAACTTGCTCGCAAACAAACCAAACAAACTCCTTAGCAAGACAGCGAGTGTCTGCTGTGTGAATTGAGGGCCGCAGAACTCCGCAGTTGTGAAGCTTTTATACACCCCACATGTAAATTACAGTGCTTGTGAATTGGGGTTGGTTCACATGTAAATGAGAAAATGCCAGAGTTAACCAAGTCTGTCTTTGAAAAGAATGGATATCTAGGAACTAAAGACTGTACTGAGGTACTTGCAAATAATAGGGAGAGAGAGAGAGCTGTTCTGATTCCAAGAGACCTCTAGAATGAAAAATAATGAGGGATGGAAGGGGGAAGGGGAGGGTAAAACATCAGAAGAGGCAATCTTCCATGAAAATCTGCCTGTACACCATTAATGTCTGTCTCTACAAATAAGAACAAGCAGATGAGAAAATAGTAAGGAGGCACATAAATAAAAGCAGGGGTGAGCTCTGAGGGGAAGCCTGTTATGCATGGGTGGAGCCTTTTATTTTAAAGGGCTGGCTGTTATAAAAAATATGCACATTACACACATGTTTATAGCTCACTCAAAACATGGGATTTCCTATTATGTTCAGCCCTCTTTTCTCGGAAACTGAAGCCCATCAAATCTGAAGAATAGAATCAGGATTTCCACTAGGAAGAAGGAAGAGGTGAAGGAATGTTTAATTTTGCCTGAGTATACGCATCTGAGTATCCTGGACGTTTGCAACATTGATTGATTTGCCTTCTCACTGGCAAGCAAGTGAACGAGCTAAGTCGCTTGTCATGTCCAACTCTTTGTGACCCCATGGAACCTGCCAGGCTCCTCCGTCCATGGGGACTCTCTAGGGAAGAATCTTGGAGTGGGCTGCTATTCCCTCCTCCAGGGGATCTTCCCAACCCAGGGATTGAACCCACATCTCTTATGTCTGCAGCATCGGCAGGCAGGTTCTTTACCACTAGCTCCACCTGGGAAGCCGTGCTGTCTTTATTCTTCACTTGCTAACTAGACATCTGAGAGAGATGGGATTTTATGATCACTATGGCAGCTTTTAAACTATTAAACTCCTCCCTTTAGGTCCCGTGCTTCTGGGTTAAGCAACATAAACTGGTACCCAATGACAATGTATAGCAAGTACGTTTTCCTTTTTCCGCCTTTTTTTTTTTTTAAGAAAAAAGAATGGGTTAATATTGTAATAATTACAATCAGCTTGTTTGTAATGTGACAGCTCTGGGTGAGGATTAGAAATGTCAGTGGAAGCTGAGTGTAATTTTTATGTCATGGCACAAGCGGTGCTGAAATCAGTTGCTTCACATTAAGAGAAAGCAGCCACTGCTGTGCCTTAGGAACTCACCCGTGGGATCTGAGGCTTAATGCCTCCTGTCCTCTTTGAATTCTCCCTCCCTAGGTCTGTCCCCATCAGCCAGAGGTAAAACCAGTGCTTGGCAGGAAAAGAAGTGTTTCCCTGAAAGGAGCAGGTCTTGATACAGAAGAAAACTCCCATTTAACACAGCTGGCTATGATGCCAGGGCAGTGAAAAGAAAAGGGACTTCTGTATCTGCCCAGACCTACATTTGTACCCCTGTTCAGTGCTCAATAGTCTAGGGCAGTTTATTCTACCAATCTGAACCTCCATTTACCCATATGTAAAATTGAGATGATCTTTAGGTCTATATTCCAAAGTGGTTTTCAGGATTGAAAAAGTGAACATATCTGTAGTTTCTGAAACACAGTAGATGCCCCCCTCCTAAGAAGAATACATTGAATATCAAGTTAATGAATTTCTAATGCAAAATTAAAGCCAAAAAGATTATCATTGACTTTAAAAGTTGATGCACATCTTAGAAAAACAGATGTGTATTTTCCTTTACTCAAATACTGCCACCACACTTCTGACACCTGATGTCTGGAAAGGTTTTCCACGCATCAGGCAATTCTGTGACACCAGCTGGGTGTCCTACAATTCAACTCAGTTCTTATACTATCTACTTTGTATTAGCATCAGATCCACAAACTAATATTTCCAAGCCGAACTGCAGTCTGCTTGCCTACGACACAGCAAAGCCAATCTACTGACACCTGGCTGTAGTGAAGGAGAGTACAGCATTTATTTGTAGGGTGCCAGGCAAGGAGGACAGGCAACTCACCGGCTATCAGGGGAGGATTTTTAAAGGCAACTTGTGGGGTGAGGGTTGCAGCTTGTAGACTTTCTTCTGATTGGATGGTGGTGCGGTAACAAGGTGGTGTTTCTGAGATCTTAGTCATTAAGCTTCTCGTTTCAACCAGCCTGAGGTCTGAGTGCTTGTGGTCAGCATGTAGTCACCACCCCCTACCTGGCAGACAAATTTCTTATCTGCAAAAGAATTCAAAGATATGCATCAGATTGATATGTATATTGCTTGAGAAGGAACTAGGACTCTATTTTATCACTGAGTGTGTACATATATATACACATATAATATATATATTTGATCTATCATTACTTTTCTTGCTTAACTGCTTTTCCTTTGTTTATGCATTCCCTCACTTTCCTAATTAGTAACTGTTGAGTCTGCTCATTGGAACTCACGGAAGGCCTAGGACACTAAAGCTTTTTTCTGCAAACAAGAAATGGGGGGCAGAAAGGAGTTTTTATAAGTGGGAGGTCCCCACAGGGTTCTGCTGTTTCCATCCCCTTTTTTTCTTCAATACTCCACAATCCCGAGGGGAACAGGGGCACAGCAAGAAAGGGAATGAAGTTTTGGATAGAAAAGTTAATCACGAACTCGGCAAAGGAATTTGGTTTTAGGGAAATTCAATTCATTATGATCTCTGTCCCACAACAAGCCCCTGACTTCAGATGCTAATTGCAAGTTCCAAGTTGTCACCTATACTTCTTACCAACCAGCTATAAATCAGGATTCCTACAGCCCCTTTATTGGGTTTGATAATGTGCTAGAAAAGGTCACAGAACATTTACCAGTTTACTATAAAAAGATATGGTAAAAGATAGAGATGAACACCTAGATGGAAGAGATACATAGGTCAGGGGTGGGGGAGGGGCCTTGGGGCATCCCTGCCTTCTCTGTGTGCATCACCCTCCCAGCACCTCCATATGTTCAGCAATCCTGAAGCTCTCCAAACCCCTTTCTCTAGAACTTTCTATGCAGGCTTTGTTACACTGGCATGATTGATTAAATCATTGCTAGTTGGTGCTGGAACTCAATCTTCCAGCCTCCCTCCCCTCCCCAGAGGTTAGGGTTGGGACTGAAATTTCCAGTTCTCTAATCATGTGATTGGCTCCCCTGGCAACCTGGCAGCCAGCCCCCATCCTTAAGGACTTTACAGAAGTCACCTCATTAACATAAACTCAGATGTGGTTGAAAGGGGCTAGTTATGGATAACAAAAATCCCTCATTTCACCTTTATTGCTCTGGAGCTATTTCAGGAGCTGGAAACAAAAGGTGTCCCTTTAGTTCCTTTTTTTAAACCTTTATTTTATAATTAGAGTGTAGCCAATTAACAATGTTGTGATAGTTTCAGGTGAACAGCAGACAAACTCAGCCACACACACACATATATCCATTCTCCCCCAAACTCCCCTCCCGTCCGGGTTGCTACATAACACTGTAGTTCTTACCACTTAGGAAGTTGCAAAGGATTCAGGAGCTCTGTGCTGAGAATGAAGAATGGAGACTAAATACATATTTCTCATCATAAATCACACTATCACAATGTCTAGTTTATCTTATGAGCTGTCAACTTAGTGACCTGCTGTATCGGGGTTGTAAGGTCCAGCTGAGAACATTCATCTGTTGGTTGGCAGCATGCCCTTTGGCTCTCTTGCGCTGATGCCTGCTGCCCTAGCAGAAGGCTGATTCTGTCTGCATGTCAAGTGGGTAGAGCAGCCCCCCCCCAAGATTGTGCCCACCTAGACCCCTGCCCTCCATGCCCAGGTCTGGGAAGCCTTAGGGAGCACTTTTCAATCCACTTGCCAAACATGCTGCCCCAGAAATGGCAGGGGCGTCGCCACAGGGCGCCAAACGATCCCACGTGTGTGTTGGCTTATTTAGGGAAGCGTCAACGGTCTCTGGGAAGGGAGACGGCTTATCTGGAGCTGTGAGTGGCACCTCTCTACCCTTTCCTGTCCTTCTGCAAGAGAGAGCGGGTCTTTGAAGAGAGGGGTCATGTCCCAGCGCATCCAAGCTTGCTTTGTTTACAAGTGAAGCTTGTCCAAACTCGAATGATTGTTCAGCAGCCTGGAAATGGTTTTTACACTGAACGTTTTACACTGAACATTTTCGTTTTCCATCATTTAGTTCTGCCAGAAGTTATTTTTAACCAATAATGCCACTTTAAAAAGCCTCAGAGTTCAAAGTAGATGACTAGTTTTATCAGCAGATGCCTCCTAGTAAACTTACTCTGAAAATGTCAACACATGGAAGAAATACTGCATATTCCTTCCTGGCCAGGTAACATTTTAAACACCATGCATGCCAGTTCAGAATCATATTGGACTTCTCTCCTTTCTTCTGTAAGGACCGGCTAAGCAAAGGCAAGAAGAGTCTTTTCCTGCCTTAAATTTCCAAATTCAAATTAGCAAGAGAAACAAGTCACATTTAATATAATAATTTAATATAAAATTAATATAATAATTTAATATAAGTTCTACCTGACACAGAATCCTCACAAGGAAATGAGAGACAGACCTGGGATATATGTGCTTGGACTGATGGAGAGTCAACAGTCACATGGGCTTCCCAGATGGTGCTCATGGTAAAGAGTCTGCCTGCCAATGCAGGAGACGCAAGAGGCATGGGTTTGATCCCTGGGTTGGGAAGATCCCCTGGAGTAAGAAATGGCAACCCACTCCAGTATTCTTGCCTGGAAAATTCCATGGGCAAAGGAGCCTGGCAGGCTACTGTCTGCGGAGGCACAAAGAGCTGGACATGACTGTGCGACTGAACACACACCCGCACAGTCGTGTAGCAGTATGATCAGCCACAGGGTGTGAGGTAAGTGGGGTAAGCTGGGGAAGCTGAGCAAGGCCTGTTTGTTGGGTTCTTCTCGGAGTCCCTTTGTCTTGAGGCTGTGTCTTTCCTTTAGATACAGGGAGGACACCTCACAGTAGGAGGGTTTTATGACCTGTTAAAAGGGAGAAGGGCAAGGAGCTGGAGAAGTGGGATTAGTGCCCTTCTTTTCTCTACTATTTTCTCAAACTCCTTTGGCATAAAACATTAAATATGTCAATGTACCATATTTTGGAGTAGGAGGTCTTGAAACCCCCTTTTCTTCGACATTATTGAAGTACTTGTATTTAAATACTCCAAGGTATATTTAGAGATTAGATTGTGTCTTGCATGGTTCAGAGGTTGTATGGCATAGTGCTCTAGAATAAGATTGCCCGGACCAGATCTTGGCTTTACCATCTATTGGCTGTAAGCTCTTGGGCAGATTACTTAACCTCCCTGATCCTTACAGCATCCATGACATGTAAATACTAAGGTCAGGAGCATAGGATTCTCATGAGTTTCAGGTAACGCATGAAGCACAGTGTCAGATACAGGATAAGGGCTCCGTGAATGTTAGCTACTTTCTTCCTTGCTTATGGGGAATTCTGTAAGTTTTAGTAACATTGTTTTCGTTGTTTGTGGTTCGTTTCTCAAGTTCAGCCCCTGTGGACTTTGTATTGTAACCAAATACGTAGAAGAGAGAAATCACGGGGCCCTAACTAAGATGATTTTTCTTAATGATTTTTCTTTATTCTTAATGAATAAAGAACTGAAAATAAAGAAAATATATCTTTCTGCAAAGTCTCACTATAGCTCCTGAAGGCAGGAGCTGCAAAGCTTTGGACCAATGTAACACAAACCCCAGTGATCTCCAGCCATTTGCCTCTTGCCCTTTCAAGGGAAAAAGATCCTTGAGACTAAATCTACCTGTTCCGTCTTCTCTGTGTTAAGCCCGTAGAATGACTGCTCCCCTCCAAGTCCAGCCCCTCTAGTCGCTATGACTGTGGTGTTCTAAGCTTCCTTGTCCTAGACAGGGACCTCCTTGCTCCTTCCCCTTCCTGAGTCCTTCTGTTGTACCCTCCAGAGCTGCTCCTTCACTCTTGTATTTCCACACCCTGTTCTGAAAGCCTTCTCTCCATTCTGCCTGGTTTTCTCTTGAGGATGCCATTTTTCTCAAAGGGTAGCTGAGTGTTATTTTGCATCTGTGGTTCCTCGGGGTAAGGCAGCAGATCAGTTGCTCTGTTTGCTTTGTTACATCCAACTATAACCTAACCCCTTCTCTTGTGAACATGCCATTCACTGATGCCCCCCTTTCTTGCTGTTTCCTCCTCCCCAATCCTGCTCATCCATAGAAGACTTGGGTAATTGCTTCGTAGTCTCCATCTCCATCTCCAGGAAGGCCTCAATGGGCGATTTCGATATCCACGTGAGTGATGAGCCGTTTAACACCAAATCTCCCACCCGTGTCTCTCCTCTTCCTTGACCTTCTATCGTCTTAGAAACGCACCCTATGTCTACCCCTGCACTTTGCGTCAGCATCTCCAAAACAAGTAGCCCTGGCCTTCTACATTCTGTCTGAAACCTTCTCTTGTTCTGGTTTGTTTGCTCCACTACTCACACTGTACCCATTCTTTGACATTCTTTCCACTTCACCATTCCCTCCAGTTCACTGACCTCTTTACTCATTGCCCATGTGTCTTTTAATAGCATCCTTGGGCTTCCCTGGTGGCTCAGAGGTTAAAGCGTCTGCCTGCAATGTGGGAGACCTGGCTTCGATCCCTGGGTCGGGAAGATCCCCTGGAGAAGGAAATGGCAACCCACTCTAGTATTCTTGCCTGGAGAATCCCATGGACGGAGGAGCCTGGTGGGCTACAGTCCACAGGGTTGCAAAGAGTCGGACATGACTGAGCGACTTCACTTCACTTTATCTATCTTAGATTCAAAGGTCTATTTTTCTAATACGACTCTAGCTGATACCATTAACTTCCTTCCTTCTCTGTATTTTCGTTAACACTCATTAGATAAGAGATTGAACTCTAGAGGAACACACTTTAATACTTAGTTCATGCCTATTTCTGACCAGTACAGTGCTGATAGAGAAGAGTCACACATCAAAGTAGATAATATGATACCGATTCATGGGCTCTAACCTCAAAGGGACCCTTCGTGCCACCTGGCAAACCTCCTTCTTTTTCCTATTCATTCTCCCAAATGCCACAATAAATATTTCAAATTATCTCCAGTCTTCTCAAAGCTCAGTTACTCCATCTCTGCTTCTTTGTACTCTAAGGACAAATTAGTAGCCATGAGCCAGCAACTAGGTCTTGATAAGACTGATGTTATCAAGTCTGAAAAGCAGTGACTCAGCACGCATCCTCTTTCCCTCACCTTCTGTAGGCTAGGAGAGCAGACCCTTTGTAAAACTAGTGATGACCCCTCCACCCAAGCTTTCTAAACTATCGTTCTGTTTGCTCTAGAAATCACAGCTATCAGTTCTCCTTGGCCTCTCATTGCAGTCAGCATTTTACTTTGAACAGGAACTTAAACTCGAGAAACCTTGATTCCTCTCGCCATACCAACCCAATGATGTACTCTCATTTTCCTTTTTCTTGATGGCAGGACCATCCACCCAGTTGCTCATGGCAACGTCCTCAGACATCCTTGTTCCTTGGTTTCTTTCTCAGCCATGTGATCCATCAGCAAGTCTTGTTGGCTTTATATCCACTCGAGCTAAGTCTGATCGCTGCTCAATTTCACTGCTACCTCTCTCTTCCATGTACTGGAGTGGGAGCTATCTCATTGGTCTTACTGGTTGTTTCTTTTGATCTCTTATCCACCCCTATGCACTAACAAGGAGACTAATTGCTTTAAAGTTTAAATAAGCTCATTTACTACAAGATCACTCCCCCTGTTGAAAACCCTGTGAAAACATCCTATTGCGATTAGAATAAAATTCAAAGTCCTTTCTATGACAGAGGGGCTATGCCTCCCTCTCACACTTTATTTTCTACCACTTCTCATTTTCCATACTCACTGACTACCCTGTGTTCAGCCCTTTGGGCTCACCAGACTGTGTGTTCCCTCTACTATACGTGATCCTTCTCTTCATTTCAGCCTCCACAGAAATGCCTTTTCACCACCACCATCACTTTATATCATTTTCTTTGTAGCATTCATCATCAACTGAAATTAATGTTATTTGCTTATCACTTATTCCTGGTTTCTATAATACATGGCAAGTTCAGTAAGGATGGGGATGGAGCCTATCTTGCTGGTTGCTATGGTCTAGTGCTTAGAACAATGATATATAGTAGATGGTGAGGACCCCCCAAAAGGCTAAAAGCGCTAGGAGTCTGCTTGCAGGTGCTTTTTGACATACATATGTAAAAACACCTTGGATGTATGATTAAAGCAAAGGGAATTACTTGAAAATCTTTTCTCAAGAGCAGTTGTCTCCCTAAAATACCTTGTCTGTTTTTGCACCATGTTATTATGAGAGCGTGGGTTGGGGAATTGTTTTGGATTCCATTCTTACTGTGTTTTCCCCACGCTGAAAACTATCAATCAGCTACTATCTATTAAATTTTTTTTATCAAGCTGAAGACAGAGAAATGAGTTTAGCTTCTTGTGATACAGTGACATTTTATGGATGTATCATTTTCTCATGCTGGGAAAATTAAACTTCTCATAAGATTAAATTGTAATACTTATTACTTTTCTTTGTTTTGAATCGTTCTCAAGTCCTTTAGCCTGTGCTTCTTTGAAGGCATTTCTGCTGGGTATATTATAAGAGTTTCAAGTCAGAGACACTGAGAAAGCACAGTGAAAGTAAATGAAGAAAAATGTCAAAGGAATGGATTAATTTAAGATGGAACTTCACATGTAGGAACAACTTCTCATTGTAGAAGTATCACAAGAGAGAAAAAATGAGACTCACGTTTCAGAAGAAAGATGAGATTCAGATAAGAAAAAGTAAGGCAAAGCCTTATAATAAAATCTGAATATTTGAAGTAATTGAATTAAAGAGGCTTACCTACACAGATGAGAAATGGATGATATAAACAGATGCGGAGCATATGGAGAAATTTGCATGGCCAAAGGTGGGTGACTGTGCCAGGCCCTCGGCCACAATCTAAGCGAGCAGGAGTGAGTGACTGTGGGAATGCTAGCTCTTAGAATTCCAAGAGCATTGACTGATGCGTCTAGGGATATTTCCTAAACAACCCTTGTCTTTATTCTTTCCAGCGCCAGAGGTATGACAGCATTCTGTTCAAGGCTCATACATAAACTTTCTCTCTGCACCACCTTGAAAGGAAAGTACCGTGTTCTAAGTAAACAATGCTCAGGATCACGCTTCAGTTGGATATGAACTCTCATTAGGGTTTCAACGTCTAGCATGTAGAATGTAAGAACTGGGAGAATATACAAACCTTTCTTGGGAGAAAAAACAAAAACTAAAATTGATCTAAAATAATTTGAGAGAAATGTGTATTAGAAAGAGGAATTATTCTAAGTTACTTTGTCTTAGAGCAGGAATAAATCACACAGGATAGTGTATTGGTAAATAGAATACCAGTAATCCACACATGGAAGATATTTAGCAATTTATTTATTGAAGAAAGATAGTAATTCTGAGGCATAAAAAACTAATCCTATATTGACATGTAACAATGTAAACCTTTCTAAATCCCTATGAAGAAATGCACTGATCATCAGGATATCCTTAGGGAGACAAATGCATGCACACACGCACACAAAGAAAAAGAAATAGGAAAAGAACCTGTAAGGAACATTGAGAGACTGGTAGATCCATTCTCTCAGTTTCTGACAGGAGAGAACTCAGAAACTATACCAGAAACACCAGAGTTGGGCTACTTTTAAAGATACATGGGAAGGGAGATGTCATAACTTGGCTTAGTGACTCAGCCCAGGTTATTAACAGCTTTAATAATATTTTATGATTTTTTTACTTAACTTAAAATATGTTCTCTCTCTTCTATTCCATAACTGTTAATATTTTGTAGTTTGAGTGTCAGCTGTTAAATGATGTATTTGCAGTGTTCAATGACTTGTTTGCTTGTTTCTACTCAGCATAGTGTAATACCTAATACTACAAATAATGACGCAAAAATACTACTATTAGCTAACTTACATTAAGCCCTTTTATATACCTTGTATCATTTAGTTTTTGTAAGACGTAGGTACTAGTTTCATCCCTGATCTTCTGATGGGGAAACCACACCTCAGAGAAGCTGCTGCAGAACTTAGCCAAGGCTGCTAAGTGGCAAAGTTGAGGCTTGAATTTGGCTGCGTTGGACTCCAGAGCCCAACACTTACCCATTACACCTTCCCTTCCCTCTATAAATACCCCACCATCATCACAATAATGTTTCAGGTTTGCTTCCTACCTTTAGTCAGTATTGGTGGAGTATTTTCGCCCACAAGTGAATTACCATGTTTATTTTCTCCCGGTTTCTTATATTTCTTAAATATTGCCATTACTTGTGTTCTTCAGGTTTGCCTCAAAGATGTCTGGTCTCCTAATTTTCTTCCAGTGATTCATGGTCTCACTCCTTTCACACCAACTGTTGAAGTCTTTCCCTCACAGCTTTTCCTTTCCATTCCACAGTTTACATGATTCAGGTCCATCCTGTTGTATCAAATTGGAATCAGGACCACTGGGTTGGGAGGAAATAGTTTATTTAATATATCTACTGTTTTCATTCAGTGTAACAATGATTGCCTTTTTTAAAAAGTAGAGTAGCTTAAGCGACACATAATTTGCTGCATTTACTAGCCATGCGCATCTAACAACAAGAATATGTGGAAGCCACTTGACACAGAAGTTGTTTATCTTAGAGACTTCTAAGTTAGGATCCAGACTATTCTTCCCAAACAGATGCCTTCAGTTATTAGTTGACTTTTAAAATCACAATTCTCTCCGAGGGACTCTCTCTGCTCTTGCTTCAGATAATGAGGAGCATCAGTCAGCTGATTTTATTGCCAGCACACTTCTGCATTGACATAAAACAGGAACTAATAGTATTTACAATGTGCTACGTTTTCTGGCGGTGCTTTGCTGTCCTCTAATCAAAAGATGGGCAGTAACTAGAAGTCCATTTCCATATAATCACAGCACACTATCAGTGCCTTTGTATGGAATTACACTTTTAACCATGAAAGACTAAAATGACTGTTTAGAAAAGCACCACTAAGATATCACCACTTTCGTGAAATAGAGGTATAATAAGGAAAGGATCAGTTGCTCAGGCATGTCCGACACTTTGCGACCGCATGGACTGTATAGCTCACCAGCCTCCTCTGTCCATGGAATTCTCTAGGCACGAATACTGGAATGGGTTGCCATTTCCCCCTCCAGGGAATCTTCCCAATCCAGGGATTGAACCCGGGTCTCCCTCACTGCAGGCAGATGCTTTGCCATCTGAGCCACTGGGGAAATAATAATTCAGCCGCTCAGTCATGTCCGACTCTTTGTGACCCCATGAACCACAGCATGCCAGGCATCCCTGTCCATCACCAACTCCCGGAACTTGCTCAAACTCATGTCCATTGAGTCGGTGATGCCATCCAACCATCTCATCCTCTGCCGTCCCCTTCTCCTCCTATGCAACTGAAGAGACTAGCCTTGACCTAAGCATCTTCATCAAGGTCATTGTTTATTGTGTTCAGAGACACAGCTTTGTTTCAGACCTTGTGGCTGATCCAGCTGAGCCTCTTGGGTGCAGCTGTATCCCTAATTATACACTGCTGAGCTTGTCGCAGTAGTGACCCCAGTAGTGACCCCAGGAAGAAAGATTTATGCTCCAGGTGTCAAAGCTAGCCATCACCTACCTGCGAGAAAGGAGATAAAAGGAAGATTTGTAGAGGAAGATAAGGCTCTAAAGTTGCTAGAGAGGAAGAAAGTGCACTGACCAGATACCAGGCATGCAATTGGCACATGCTGATTGACAAATGGAAGTAGAAGGAAAATTAATAGTACCAATAGGGAAAAAAAGTCAGGTGAAAGAGGAATCAAGGACAAAGTGGTGGTTTTAATGATCACATCTTAGTCTCTTCTATTTATTCGAGAATTTAAATACTTTTATTTATAGTATTTTGCAATCCACACAACATTTAACATCAGTTTCTTCTTTGGGGCTGCACCACCAGTCCTTAAAGTGAATAGTGCAGTCTACAGATACTGAAACTGGCCAGGAGGGGGTGCTCTCTGCACCACACTAGGTGTCTGACCCTGAGACAGTCCAGGTAATTCTTAATCTAACCTCTGAGGTTTTCTCTCATTTTTACCTAACCACAAAATAACTCTATTAACTTAATATAAATTTAAAAATGATAATAAGGAATAAATAATCAAATAACTGGTTGACAAAATGACAGAGCAAGGTGACTTGTACCCAAGTAAAAAATGAATATGGATTTATCATATCCAGGAAATATCTGGCTAAAGTTAATAAAAGTGTTAGGCTTCCCAGGTGGTGCTAGTGGTAAAGAATCTGCTTGCCAGTCCCCAAAACCTAAGAGATACAGGTTCAGTCCCTGGGTTGGGAAGATGCCCTGGAGAAGGGCATGGTAACCCACTCCAGTATTCTTGCCTGGAGAATTCCCTGGACAGAGGAGCCTGGCGGGCTACAGTCCATGGGGTTGCAAAGAGTCAGACACGACAGAAGCAAGTCAGCACGCATGCAATAAAAGTGTTAATATGAAAAATGTTTAAAAGTAAAAGGTTTATTGTTAAAGTCTGAATGAAAAACAAATATTAAGCATCAGCCTACCTTCCATATCTTTTTCTTTATTTGACTATTTAATGCTGAACTGTTGGAGAGACATGGAAATTTTCTTTTCATCCTTGAAATAAATTCATGCAACTGAGAGATCTGATGTCTTGATGAAAGAAGGCTTGGAGGACACCGTGTTTCAAACTGTCCCTTCGTGTAGTGTTCCCAAGTTCTGTTTATACCCCAAGTCTCCCTTGGCCATGCTGAAATGCAGGATTTGTGAGAGGTATTCATTTCTGTTGTAAACTGGGAGAAAGAAGATTGAACAAGAGATGAGAAAGGAGCTCTTGCTTGACATTCAATCATAGGTCTTGGGCAGATCCACTGAGGAGCATACACAGGGAAGCTGATGTTCTGCAAATGGGTTGTCTTCAAACTGACTGTACTTGCAAAGCTTTGTACAGTTTCTCTGGGGACACATAGCCCAGTTTGAAGACCACTGGATTGTAAATGAATACAAGTGTGATCAGCATTTTGCAACTTTCATTTGCAAGTTAATGAAAATCTTGAAGACATGTATAGAAATAAAGCCTTCCTTCTGGGGGCATTATATATATATTGTTGGAATATAATGTCTATAACTGTAATATGATTCAAGTCATATTTACAATCATCTGAGATTCATAGAGTAAGCAACACACACCAAAATGAAAATGACATGACAATTTATGGTATTTAAATAGTGCTTTAGCATCTAACAAGTGGAAAAGATAAATACATTATTATATTAATCCATTCTAAATTGCTTTAATATGTTATAGTTCTGAAGACTCATTATTCTAAAAGCAAAAAGAGAAAATTTAAGGTGTGTGTGTCAAACAGTGCAACTGAAAAAATGCAACCAATGAAAAGAATGAAGAGTGTGGAGGTAAAAACCTGAGTGTGATGGTTTATGTTTTACAAGGGAAGAGTGGCTTGAAGTGGTTAATTCATTTCTATTTCTGTGGTTTTCAAGATGCTTTCTGGAACAGTTTTTCTTGTAAATTACTCAGTTCACTTGTATTCACTGAATCTCTGCCCTGTGCTGGTGAATATTGCTGGGTGCTGAGGCTGTGGCAAGGAACACGATGGTCTCTGTCACAGGAGGCTTGGTGCTTCTCTCTCCCACACTGGGCTCTACACACAGAAAGGACAGTAGAGTTCAAAGAAAAAGAAGGGTTGTTTGGTTTAGAAGGCCTGCTTCATACCCCAGCCTCATCATGTGAGCCTGGTGACCTAGGTGCCGTGAGAGTCTCCAAGCCTCCTCAGGAGCCTAATGAAGAGCCTCATCAGTTTCCTAATCTAAAAGTTAGGAGATAGTGTATGGACTCGATGGACATGAGTTTGAGCAACGCCGGGAGATAGTGAAGAACCAGGAAGCCTGGTGTGCTGCAGTCCAGGCTTTCGCAAAGAGCTAGACATGACTGAGCGACTGAACAACAGCAAGAGTTATTGTAGCAACTAAATAAAATCATGTTTATAAAAAGCATTGGTAAAATACCATCAGATGTGGGTTATTGATGCGATTGTCCCCTTTCTGTTCTTTATCAAGCCCTCCAAGCATCTTCTGCTTTACCCACATCATTAAACCATCTAGCTTCACTGGGTCTTTAGCGTTTACTACATTAATGCTGCTCTTTTCTGGAGTTGAAATTCTCTTTCCTCCCTTGATTTTTCACTAAGACTGGACCTTACTCTCAGACCCAGATGGCCTGCTGTCTGCTTTCTTTGTATGGAAGCCACCAGGAGAGACACAGGACAACCCATGAATAACCCATCCAAGATAGTTTAATTTTATGTTGACACTTGTGTCTGTTCAAACATCTCATTCACCTGTTCTCCACTCTGTGTTTCTTTAAACTCTCAGTCTCATTTTCTTCCCTGCCTTTTCAAAAGCCTTTGCCTCCCATTTTACTGAAAAGATGGGAACCATCCAGTGACTTTATTTCATGTTCAGGGACCTACACTGCATCCTCTCGTTTTCTTTCTCTCTTTCGCTTCAATTTCCCCTTTTCAACTTGTTTGCTTCCTGTTGTGTTTGCAATAATATTCTTTTTTTTTTCTTTTTTTAAATTTTATTTTATTTTTAAACTTTACAATAATGTATTAGTTTTGCCAAATATCGAAATGAATCCGCCACAGGTATACCTGTGTTCCCCATCCTGAACCCTCTTCCCTCCTCCCTCCCCATACCCTCCCTCTGGGTCATCCCAGTGCACCAGCCCCAAGCATCCAGTATCGTGCATCGAACCTGGACTGGAGACTCGTCTCATACATGATATTATACATGTTTCACTGCTATTGTCCCAAATCTCCCCACCCTCTCCCTCTCCCACAGAGTCCATAAGACTGTTCTATACATCAGTGTCTCTTTTGCTGTCTCGTACACAGGGTTATTGTTACCATCTTTCTAAATTCCATATATATGCGTTAGGATACTGTATTGGTGTTTTTCTTTCTGGCTTACTTCACTCTGTATAATAGGTTCCAGTTTCATCCATCTCATTAGAACTGATTCAAATGTATGCTTTTTAATGGCTGAGTAATACTCCATTGTGTATATGTACCACAGCTTTCTTATCCATTCATCTGCTGATGGACATCTAGGTTGCTTCCATGTCCTGGCTATTATAAACAGTGCTGCGATGAACATTGGGGTACACGTGTCTCTTTCCCTTCTGGTTTCCTCAGTGTGTATACTTCTGCACAACAAAGAAAACTATTAGCAAGGTGAAAAGTCAGCCTTCAGAATGGGAGAAAATAATAGTAAATGAAGCAATGGACAAACAACTAATCTCAAAAATATACAAGCAACTCCTACAGCTCAACTCCAGAAAAATAAATGACCCAATCAAAAAATGGGCCAAAGAACTAAATAGACATTTCTCCAAAGAAGACATACAGATGGCTAACAAACACATGAAAAGATGCTCAACATCACTCATTATCAGAGAAATGCAAATCAAAACCACTATGAGGTACCATTTCATGCCAGTCAGAATGGCTGCGATCCATAAGTCTACAAGCAATAAATGCTGGAGAGGGTATGGAGAAAAGGGAACTCTCTTACACTGTTGGTGGGAATGCACTAATGTTCTTAAAGGGAGGTGCAGTACTCACTTGACACTGTTGAGACCCTGCAACATTTACTGTTTTCTTCCTTTCTACTCTTTGTGACCAACTTCTCAAACTTGCTCACACAAGTGGTCTGTGACCACTAACTCATTCCTTGCGCAGCCTAGATTTTTTGACCCATGATTTTGGTGAAAAAGCAGATGTTGTTGTTGTTCAGTTGCTAAGTCGTATCCAACTCTTTGTGACTCCATGGACTGTAGGCCACCAGGCTCCTCTGTCCATGGGATTTCCCAGGCAAGAATCCTGGAGTAGGTTGCCATTTCCTTGTCCAGAGGTCTTCCCAACCAGGAATTGAACCCACATCTCCTGCATTGGTGGATTCTTTACCACTTAGCTACCAGGGAAGCCCCTATTTGCATATATTTGATTCTAAATATCATAACTTTTATCAATACAAACATTTCCAAAAAAGAGTCTTGTAAAGAATTGTTACTTCATTTTCCTGAGTGAGAGGATACACATTTTTGTGGAATAGCTTGCTTCTCCAAGAACACTGTCCTTGTGGCTTATGACATAGATCAAAGAGAGAAAAAAATAACACATGGATATTTGCAGCAACTGCATTCTGAAAGCAGAAGGAAAAAGAAAAGGAATGGGGCATGTCAAGGGAACAGTGCTGAAGTAAGAGGGTGTCTGAGATGATCAGAGTTGATTTCCTTAGTACCAAGGGTCAATAACTTGGAGTCGGTTTTATCAGTTTCTGATAAATAGGATGAGTCAAACAGCAGTCTAGAATAAAGGTTTTACATTAGTATTCACATACAGCAAGTCAGTCCGTGTTAATGTGCAGTTTGATGCCAGAATCAATCTACAGAATGTTTCCATACCCTATAGATTCTTTGTACCTTTGCAGAAAATTCCCCCCTGAAATCCCCCAGCTGGAAATAGCTGTCACTGTAGTTCTGCCTTTTCTAGAATTTCATATAAATCAAGTCATTCAGTTAGTTCTTAACTTGTGTCTGACTTCTTTCTCTTAGCATGTTTTTGAGATTCATCCATGTTCCATGTATTAATATCTCTTACTTCTTTATTGCTGAGTATTGTTCTGTGATATAGATAGAGAACAAATTTTTTATTTACTTACCACTTGAGGGAGGTTAAAGTTTTCTTTTTTTTTAATTAATTTTTTTATTGAAGGATAATTGAAAGTTTTTTTTTTTTTTGCTGTTATAAAGAATGCTCCTATGAACATTCTCATATGCATTTTTGTGCATCATTTTAATTCCTATTGGATCAATATCTAGAAATGCAAATTGCTACTTTACTCAGGGAGATGTCTGTTTAACTTTATGAGATTTTTCAAAGTGGCTGTAGTGTCTATTTTGTGTTCGTATCAGCAGCCTGTGAGCATTCCAGTTGCTCTGAATCGTCACTAACACTTGGTGCCATCAGTTCTTATAACTTGAGCCACTCTAGCAGAGGTGTAGTGGGATCTCATTGTGGCTTTAATTTGAATTTCTCTGATGACTAGTGATGTAGAGCATCTATTTATACCTTTCTTGGCCATTCATATATCTTGGGATGTGTCTGTTCAAATTTTGTACACATTTTTAAACTGGATTATTTGTCTTCAAAAAATTGTTTTAAAGAATTCAGGAGTCTCTGAGTTCTCATGAATACCTTCTTATGTGGAGGAAGTAACAAATCCGGTGAATAAACAGAGGAGAATTCACTTCGGGAAGGAGCAGAGCTGGGAGCTAATGAGCCTCCTCTCCCAGGTTGGCTGCACATCAATGATGTACTGATACCCATGGTGGGGTGTGAACGCAAGGCCCCGTGATGAAAACGGCAGCTTCCAGGGATCATATGGTTTGCATTTTTATTTATTTGTTTATTTTTGCTGCAGGATCCAGGCATGGGTTCCTCTTGAGCTAAGAGATATTAAACTATTCTTTTTTTGGATAGAAGTTCCTCCAAAATAACATAAGGAAATTTTTAGACATATTGAAGTGAGAGGTATTTCAAAGCTATGTGGTGATAAATCTCAAAGCACAGAGAATTTAACATGGTCATTAAACCTTATGTTAGAAGAAAAGGATTATAGCACAAGCATTCGTTTTTAAAGATTCAAAATAGAATGCTTATGTACCAGATATTGTAAAATAATTTAGCAATTACAGTATTTTTTAATTTTAGAGATTATTTAAAGATATTTAAATTGTTGTATTAATATCTCACACTACTTTATTGAAGAGTTTTGTTCTGTGGTATAGAGATAGAACAACTTTTTTATTTACTTAACACTTGAGGGAGATTAAAGTTGCTTTCTTTTTTGCTATTATAAATAATGCTTTTATGGTCATTCTCATATATGTTTTTGTGCATCATGTTTTCATCCCTATTAGATAAATATCTAGAAATGCAAATAATACAATATATGCTATCTATTACATAATAATTTTGTACTAAGGAGTCATTGCCACATAATATTTATTCAGCTCCATTGTGTATATTGTGAGGTACCCATGAGAACTACCCAACATAAGCTCAATAATCTTGGCAGTTTACCAAGAAATAGAAATTTTCTCTGAAAAATATTGTGTTTGTTTTTTTCAAGATGAAATAACAGGCACACATTTTTTGAGGGACATTCAGATCACTGTAGCTGATCTTTTGTAGATATCCAATTCAAGTCGCATAAATAACTTAGATTTTGCCATGCTGAGTGTAATAATTGAGTAAATAACAGATGGAGATAAAAGATAAATTAGGGGGTAAAAAATTATGATAGTCTTTGTGAAAATAATAAGATTATATACTGAAAAAGATAGTTGTTGAAGTGGAAACCAGAAAAGACAAGTGGCATAAAAAAGGATCAGGTTTTGGCCACAGCACAAAGGACTCCTCCAGCCACGAGGTTCAGGTTGGATCTGACATACCCTGACTTTCAGAGCATCTCCTCTCTTCTTCTGGGCTAACTTGACGCCAGGGATAAACATGCAGATGGTCTCCCACAGTGCACAGTGCCTGGCATCGAGTAGACAGTTGGCACAATTTGATGAGCTACTTGGAAATTCGCAAGAATGAGAAGAATTGTATCCAGAGCAAAAAAGAATTTTTTTAAAAACTTTCATGTCTGGTGACAAGCACTGATGCTACAAATAGAGTTAGCCGAGACCAGGCTTATGAAACCTGCACTATCTGGATCATTCCTGAAAATCTGCTTGCTTTTGTACAAATAGCACCTCTTTAAGCCTCACTTCAGCCAACCACCTGCTCCTCATATAGAATCAAATTTAACTCATTCAAGAAGAAATTGAGAACTTACTTTGTATTAAAAGCAGTTCAACAGTTCCCTCACATATGCATGATCATGGTTACCATACCCTCAAAAGTAAGGAAGTCCCTTTATATCTATCGATTTAAATTTAGAAGGGAAACATTTGGCCGTATTATCCTATGGTTTACCAACCCTTTTTTGCACATAGTTCAGACCTTATAAAAGAAAGTTTGTTGAGTTAGGTTTTCTGCATACAAGCAGTTTTCATCTTTCTTGAGATAAATCAGAATAACAAACACAGTCTCAAATGCTTATTTCATTGTACTTTGAAAGTAAAGATGGGAATGGGAAAAAGTTGATGGTGGAGAGTGATGGGTGAGCCAAAGCCTCATGAAAGGCCTGACAGCCCCTCACAAGATTCGACACTGAAGAGACACAGACAGAATTAATTCTGTTAAGACTCTTAAGAATTTAACAATAAAAGAGGCCCTTTGCTTTGGCTGCCAAGAATCTCAATATTAAACTTGTCTTTTTTAAAGTTTATTTTTTAAATAGCACAATCACTTTATTTTTTTAAATTTCGGCTGCACCCTGAAACGTGTGGGACGTTAGTTCCTCAACCTGGGATTGAACCCACAGCCCTTGCTTTGGAAAGGGGAGACTTAACCACTGGGCCAGCAGGGGCTCCCTAAACTTAAGTCTTAACTGTAGTAGCTCAATGATTATCTCTAGTTCTTGGCATAATGACCTTTTGTTTCTTTCTTTTTTTTTTAAACTGCTGTCCTTGAAACCCTGTGTTTAAATGTTTGTTTTGTCAAAAACATAATACATATATATACATATATATAAATTTTAAGTGATCTCAATGCTTTTTTGAAAGTAGAGCACCAATTCAAAAATAGATAAAAATAATAACAATGCAAAGAAGTTTAATGTTATGAGCTATCAAAAAGCCAAGAATTAGGTGAAAATAGATTTGATTTAGCACCTATTTCTTATATCTATCCCCTGATTTGGTGCAGTGGTACAGAATCTGCCTGCACTGCAGGAGCCGCAGGAGATGTGGGTTCTACCCCTGGGTCAGGAAGATCCCCCGAAGGAGGAAATGGCAACCCACTCCAGTATTCTTGCCTGGAAAATCTCATGGACAAAGGAGGTTATATTCCACAGCTATATTCCAATGCTACATTCCGTAGCATTGCAGAGTCAGACATGACTGAGCACACACACACACACACACACACACACACACACGCACACATGCACAGATACATACATCATACACCCTGACTGACCATGATTAGCATTAATATAGAGATATTCACTGCTTTATTTTATTATGCATTCAGGGAAGCTATTCAGAAGTATAAATTAGAATCTGTGGCACTATTCTATTTTTAGAAAGTTGAAAGGGACCTTAATAAAATTAACTATTACCTCTAGAAAACACATGATGATACAGACACCATGGTAAGGCCTTACTAATTCTGATCTAATTTAATATTCACAAAACCATGTGTGACATCATGACCCTCATTTTATAGTTGAGAGAACTGAAGCCCGTGAGTGTTATGTGTGTTGATGAAGGTGACATCTCCAGTAAGTTGCAGAACAAGGATTTAAACCCAGCACTGTCTGGCCAGATTCTTTGCCACTGTATAGATACCAGCTCCTTGAGGATGAGTTCAGTGAACCACCCTCTCCTTGCTCATTGCACAGAATCACATTTATTTGTGTAAATGAGAAATTATTTTGTCTTCAAAGACATTAGTCCAGCCATTCCTTAGAGATACATTCTGATGCTTAATATTCCCGTCAAAGGTATGAAGCCCTCCTTTGTGTCTAGATTTATCTTTGCTGTGCTCTCCCGTGTTCTTTCCCTTTTGTCTTTTTGTCAGTCGAGGGCAAGGCTCTTAGACACACTGACACACCGTGGGAGACTTATGGGAAAATGCAATCCTCAGGTTTTTAGATATCAGTAAAGTAAAAATTACTAGGTGATTTACTAGTAGTACAACTGGGGATTTCAGAATAAGCTCCTCTTGCACTTTATGTTTGAATAGCTGTTCTTGTCTTTCAGAATCCAACGTTGTCATCAAATTCTTCAAGAAAAAAGATTCCTCCATTTCAAAATTTATATTTTCTTTTTTAAAGTTGCCCTCAGAAAATGGGAAACTGATAAAAATGAAGTCTACTTTTATTTTTAGAAGGTAGTTCATGGCCCAGTGAAATTTTATTTGTATATCTGAAATGAGGCAAAATACCAATATAATGATTGATTCTAATTGAAGAATTTAGCACAGAATTTTTACATGTTTAATATATAAGAGCATCTTTACTCCAGTACCCTCATCTCTTTTTTTCTTTCTTTAATTCAGAAAAAATATTGAAATAGAGTAGCATAAACGCCATTGTCAGCTAGAACCACTGAAACTCAGCGGTGGGGAGCCTGTGACAAAGTGCCTGGGAGCTTGATTTCCAATGGCCGATGGCCCTGTGCTTGCTAATTGGAAAGGACTCAGTACCAAGTAAAGCTGCTCATGAAACAAGCTTTTGCCAAGTCAGAAAAACTTTATTTTCACTGCCATAATATAAGATATCAAGTGCAGTTCTGCCAGCTTACAATTTAACCCCAGCACTGGGAGCCTGGAAGAGCCTGGGTAAATGAGAGGTACATGATCAAGTTTACTTTCATTGTGTGCTTTTAATGCACTACCTTGCCAAACTTTTAACCAGAGCTGCCAACAAATGACTAAATGAGCTTATTTGAGTCTCCAGGCTTTTATACCTACCCTACCCTGCCCCTTATTCCCTCATGAAGGAACTAACAAGCCGTGCTGCGGCCAAAAGGCAGGCTGCAGAAAAGAAATGGAGAAAGAGAGCTAGAGTCAAGTTTAATTCAGTCCCTGGCTAATTGGTGTCCAAATAATTAAGAGCTGGCTTAAAAAAAAAATACCCAACACTTAATAGAGGCTCAGCAATGACTACAGCACAGGAAAGAGCATTGCAAATTTTGGAGCATTTATCAACTACTGGGGAGTCCACGGCTATGGGGTAAAAGCAGGAAGTTAGATAGAAACAGAGACCCCAGTAGAAGAGAAGGAAATTAGACAGCTAGCTGGCAGCAGCAAAGTCATCTAAGAGCTGGAAAAAAGATCAGCTTTCATTTTCAGTGATGAGATGGTGGGTAATTGGTAGTTTGAATAAGATTTATTCTCAATAGCCCCCCTTTTTTGCTTTTTTATGTTCCATTTATGTTGATTAATAAATACCTATCTACAAACTAAAGTTAGAACCCCGAGAGAAACACTTTTCTGGTTATGTCTCCAGGTTCAATTAAAATGAGGGTAAGGCAATTATTTAGAAGATTTAAAGGAAAACAATCAGGTGGCTAACACACACACAATCTCATTTTTGCCTTTATTAACTGGCAAATTCAATGAAAGACTTAGACTTTAATTTCAGCACTTAATTGTTGTTTGGTAGAATTGATGGTCCAAGGTAAAATATTTAGTGGGTATTATAAAACTATTTCTAGAAATTCAATACCAAATGACATATTTTTTTACAGTTACCATGGAGATGGGTTCTACACTAACAGATAAGATATTTAATAAATGGCAAGGAAAGAAATTGCCTGTGTACACTTTTAAAAAGTGAGATCCTTTTGTGCCTTGCTGTTTTTTGAGCTGAAGCTTTGGAAAATGCCAGTGGACTCAGGGGATCTTTGCAACCCTTAGTGTTCCTTGAACAGAATGACAATCTTAGGCTTAAAATGAAAATCATTTCTGAATTGACATCTTGCAGCCTTTAATGAACTCCTAT
The DNA here is from genome assembly GCF_000754665.1 of Bison bison bison. NCBI lineage: Eukaryota > Metazoa > Chordata > Mammalia > Artiodactyla > Bovidae > Bison > Bison bison. Next base: position 12,570,412 of record NW_011495034.1, on the reverse strand, counting down.
CATTGTCAAAATATCCCTCCATTCTCCAAAACAACTTTCTTGAACTGAAGGTATGCTTTTGTTCCATTGTTGAGAGTTTCTAGAAACTCTGGGTCAAAATGATGATTCTGGAAGCATTCACTTTTAGATGGACTAAGG
>NW_011495034.1:12513876-12570174 GCF_000754665.1 Bison bison bison | reverse complement strand
GTGCTGGTGGTAAAGAACCCTCCTGCTAATGCAGGAGATGTTGAGATGTGGATTCAATTCCTGAGTTGGGAAGATTCCCTGGAGAAGGGCATAGCAACCCACTCCAGTATTCTTTCCTGGAGAATCCCATGGCAGGCTACAGTCCATGGTGTTTCAAAGAGTCGGACATGACTGAGCAACTAACACTTCCTTACTTATGCATCTTGGGCAGAAATCCAAATCACAGACCTGAAGAAAGCTGCATTTTGAGTGGAATTTTTCTCTTGAGGGATTTGTAGTCTTAGGGGATTTCTGATTTTCTCAGAGACCAAGAACTCTGGGAGACATGAATGTTATCTGGATTAAGAATCAGAGGATCTGGGCTCTAGGCTTGGCTTTGCCACCAGCAAGTTGTGACCTTGAATTATCCACTTAGCCTCTCTGAGTTTTATTTTCCTCGACTCTAAAATGAAAGAGATGGACTGTGTGATTCTTAAGCTCACCCAATCTCTTGAGATCTCACAATCTTAAATTAGTGTATAATTACTCTCTACTCTCAAAGGCAAGAACTGTTAAATCTGTTGGATTTGGTTTAAAAGATAAAATCGTGGAAGTTCTGGGATAATCATTCTCTTTCTCTGAATGGCACTCTCCAGTCCAAGAATCCCCTCTACAGTATTAGACCTGCATATCCCTATCTCTGTGAGAGAAATAAAATATTAACAGTTATACCCACACTGGAAGGAAGCACAAAATCCTCCACTGCCTTCCCCTTATCTGAGGGCTCAGGCCTCTGTTGTAAATGAGCCCAAGTCCAGACCTGATCTGCTTCAGGTGACATTCCGAGGTCACCTGTCAGACCGCTTGAAGATTCTAAACCTAATGAAAGATGCACATCCTTATTTACATGCCTTTTCCTCCCTTTCTCTTGGGTAGCACCCAAGTGCATTGATTCAAATCTAGTCTCAGCATACAATAAGAAATGCCATGTATTCTCAGGGTGCCACTAAAAAACCTAACTATAAAAATGACTGTCAGTTACAATTATAAATGCTATTCTTTCTGGTGCCTGACCTCTTTCTTTCTGCAACTCAATATTCTTTACCATGTGCAAAATAGACAGCAACAGAATGAATGAATAGTAAATTATAATGCAGCAAAACTTGATCAACCAGGAGCCATGGACAAAAGAAATGCTGGAAGGGTGTCTTGCTGCTCAGCTTCTCATATATATATTCCCACATTCTAGAATCTCGAAAGTATAAGAAAGAATTTGCACAAATTTCTGTGTCTTCAGATATATGGATATATAAGTAGATACTTGCAGACATGTGTGTGTGTCTTAAAACAAAAATAAAGAACATATTTATTTATAGAAAAAAATGGTATTTTCAGAATTAAGCACTTGGGTTTTGTTTCTGATTACTGAAATTGATTACAAATATTAGCTAAAATCTCTTGTTATGGGGAGTGTAGTGTTTTCCCTCCATGCTATCTTAACTTTACACATTATTTGGGCAAAGATACCAAATGTATATGTGTGTATATGTATGTATTTATATGTCTACATATATATTTATATTTATACATTCACATATATATAATTTGAATATTTTAAAAGCTCATTTGTTTGTCATACTTACTGTAGATTTAATGTTTACATATGATACATAGTTATTCACTAACATTTTTCTAAAAGGTGAAAATGAGCAAATGATTTGTCCTTGAGAAGGTTTTATGTGGAGTAAGAATTAGACTCCAATTGACCCGTTTATTTGTGAGCATCTCTTGAATGTTCTCTTGTGGCTTAGCTGGTAAAGAATCTGCCTGCAATGCGGAAGACCTGGGTTAGATCCCTGGGTTGGGAAGATCCCCTGGAGAAGGGAAAGGCTACCCACTCCAGTATTCTGACCTGGAGAATTCCATGGACTACAGTCCATGGGGTCGCAAAGAGTTGGACACGACTGAGCGACTTTTACTTCACTTTCACTTGAGTGTTCATGGACTTCCTGGGCAGTGTGAATTAAGCTCCATAGGAGCTCCTCCAGAGTTCCTCTCTTTTGTTAGCATTCATAAAATATGAGAGCCCACTAACACAGTGCTCAAGTGGTCTCATAAACGGAACCCCAAGCTGGTTCTACTTTTCCATGTTTCTAAGAGGAAGGGTTTGCCAATGCACCATAGATGAGCAAGCCGAGCCAGATGACATCTGTGATTTTGATGAGATTTTGGAGAAAAGGCATATTGAATACCTGACCTTGTTAATATTATTACAGCAACTCTCAGCCAGTCACCCCAGTGAAGGAGGAGGACTGGCAGTTCCATGGCCTGGAGCAGCTTTTGGGCTACTGCCCATGTGGATAATCTCTATTCTTTTTTCCAGCTTGTTTGGCTTAATTCCTAAGGCAGTAGACATTTCTTGCTAGCATTTGGCCATGGAAACCCTGCCTGAGTTAGAAATAATATGAGATCAGAACATTTTAAGAAAATAAATTCAGGACTGTATACAGTCGGAGTTTTACCTTGAAAGGCTGAATAGTTAGTCATTAAGCCTTTAAAGATGATAGCCCTGATGTTCCATTCACCAACTAACGAGCAATGACTCTCTTTTCTGGACCTGGTGTCTCATCCATTAAAAAAAAGGACACAAATAGCACTCACCTTAGAGGCCTGTTGTTAAGATTAGATGAAGAAACTCATACAAAGCACTTAGAAAAGAGCCTGCCATATAACAAGTGCTGTATTAGGTTACTTAAAAAAAAAAATCTTTGAATGTCAGTGTTTTAACTTTGGGTATTTCATGAAAATGATGAAGCAGTACCTGCTCAGCACACTCATTGCTCCCTTTCCAATATTTCACTAGATTGTTATTGATCCATTCATCCACTGTTTATTAACAGTCTCCATGTAAGGGGCAAGGAACTGGACAGGCAAGATACAATGTGCATAGCGGATCCCCAATCTCTTTCCTCACAGAGCCAAGTCTAGTTGGGAAGATACATGAATAAGTAAGCAAATGAGTAAGTCAAATAATTATGGATTTTGATTAGTGCTGTAAAGGAAATCAGTGGGAGTGGTGGTAAAGAATAATAATAAACAGAGTCTCAGGTTAGGTGGAGGAGATGAAAAATGGCTTCTCTGAGGAGGTGCTGCATGGCATGGTTTATGAAGGCTGAGAACAGTGGGGCGAGCATGTTCGGAGCAGTAGGAATAGACAGAATGTGTGAAGGCCGAGGCTCTATCCAGGGACCAGAGTGGCTGGAGCAGAGTGAGAATGGAGGAGGAATCAGAGCATCAATGGCTTGTTAAGTGTAAGGGTTAACGTATTGTGGTTTGCATTTCCTAGACTCCTTTAGCTGTATTATAGAGTGGGATGAATTGAGAGAATAGCATTGGAAACATATACATTACCATATGTAAAATACATAGCAAGTGACACAGGGAGCTCAGCCTGGTGCTCTGTGGCAACCCAGAGGGGTGTGATGAGGTGGGAGGTAGGAGTGGCGTTCAGGAGGGAGGGGGTGTGTGTATACCTGTGGCTGATCCATGTTGATGTATGGGAGAGGCCAACACAATATTCTAAAGCATTTGTTGTTGTTGTTCAGTCGCTAAGTCATGTCCGACTCTTTGTGACGCCATGAACTGCATGCAGCACACCAGGCTTCTCTGTCCATCACTATTTATGGAAGTTTGATCAAACTTGTGTCCATTGAGTCAGTGATACCATCCAACCATCTCATCCTCTGTTGCCCTCTTCACCTCTTGCCCTCAATTTTTTCTAGCATCAGAGTCTTTTCTAGTGAGTCAGCTCTTTGCATCAGGTGGCCAACATACTGGAGTTTCAGCTTCAGCATCAGTCCTTCCAGTGAATATTCAGGATTGATTTCCTTTAGGATTGGCTGGTTTGATCTCCTTGGAGTCCAAGGGACTCTCAAGAGTCTTCTCCAGCACCAGAGTTTGAAAGCTCCAATTCTTCCACACTCTGTCTTCTTTATGATCCAACCCTCACATCCATTTAAAGTAATTATCCTCCAATAAAAAGAGAGAGAGAGAGAGAAAAGAAAGGCCAAAGAAAAAAGAGAGGTTGAAGAGTGTGGAGTGAGGATGATGGGAGCAGGGAGAGTGGTGGCACTCCCAGAGTCTAGATGGGAAAGTTTGGTGGCTTGGACCAGGCTATTTGCTGTGGTGGTGGGAATAAGGGGTGGCCTTGAGAGATGTTTTGGAAATCAGATCAATAGGATTTGCTGCAAATGGACTGAACTGGGATATTAGAGATAGGAAAGAATTAAAGTAGGGAAATGAAAGTCCCTGCCTTAATTTTGATGATAAATATGATGACTATTAAGTCAGTGCTGACAAAGGAACAATCTTTACATATTTAAGAGAAGATTTACATATAATGCATGTAAATATAAGATCCTACACTGCATGATATGGGACAGAATCTAATAGCTAGAAGAGTTGTATGATGTTTGGGAAATTTCTCTGCTGAATAGAAGAATATTAGGTAAATTTCCTAAATTTATTTCTCCTTGCTAGGTTGCCTTAGATGTATCACCATTAATTTTCCAAACTCTCCATCCCCTTATACATACTGTAGGTTATGGTTTCTAAACTACATGATATTTACAAAACACTTTATAATTCTAGAACTTTTTAAGCATTCTGTTATGAGCAATTTGAACTATTTATCTTCCTACCTTGAACCTGCAGAAATAATAACCTCCCTTTATTGACTTCTTCATCTGCATACTGAAATTTAACAGTAGCACCTTCCTCAGTGGGTGGTTGTGAAAATTAAGCAACTCAGTACCTGTAAAGTGCTATGCAATGCCTGTCACATAGAATTATTTCAGTAAATTTTAGCTCTTACTATTAGTCTAGACAGGCTTCTTAGTAAATGTGTGCATCAGCTTCTTCATCTGCGAAATAAAGATGGTTCCCTTCTCAGAAACCAGTGGAGAGTCTGGTGTATTACAGAATGCTGAGCCTTTCTAAGAAGCCGTTAATCCAACAACAGGGTATTCAGTTCAGTTCATTTCAGCCACTCAGTCAGGTCCAACTCTTTGCAACCCAATGGACTACAGCATGCCAGGCTTCCCTGTCCATCACCAACTCCTTTTTTAAAAAAAATTGATTTATTTATTTTAATTGGAGGCTAATTACTTTACAATATTGTGGTGGTTTTTGCCATACATTGACATGAATCTGCCATGGGTGTATATGTATTCTCCATCCTGACCCCCCCCTCCCACCTCCCTCCCTATCCTACCCCTCAGGGTCATCCCAGTACAGCGGCCCTGAGCTCCCTGTCTCATGCATTAAACCTGGACTGGTGATCTATTTCACATATGTTTCAATGCTATTCTCTCAAATCATCCCACCCTCGCCTTCTACCACAGAGTCCAAAAATCTGTTCTTTACATCTGTGTCTCTTTTGCTGTCTCATATATAGGGTCATTGTTACCATCTTTCTAAATTCCATATATATGCATTAAAATACTATATTGGTGTTTTTCCTTCTGACTTAACTTCACTCTGTATAATAGGCTCCAGTTTCATCCACCTCATTAGAACTGATTCAAATGCATTCTTTTTAATAGCTGAGTAATATTCCATTGTGTATATGTACCACAGCTTTCTTATCCATTCGTCTGCCAATGGACATCTAGATTGCTTCCATGTCCTAGCTATCGTAAACAGTGCTGCGATGAACATTGGGGTATATGTGTCTGTTTCAGTTCTGATATCCTAGGTGTGTATGCCCAGCAGTGGGATTGCTGGGTCGTATGGCAGTTCTATTTCCAGTTTAGGACTCTCCACACTGTTCTCTATAGTGGCTGTACTAGTTTGCATTCCCACCAACAATGTAAGAGGGTTCCCTTTTCTCCACACCCTTTCTAGCATTTATTGTTTGTAGACTTTTTGATAGCAGCCATTCTGACCAGCGTGAGATGCATCACCAACTCCTGAAGCTTGCTCAGACTCATGTCCATCGAGGTGGTGATGCCATCTAACCATCTCATCCTCTGCCATCCCCTTCTCCTGCCTTCAATCTTTCCCAGCATCAGGGTCTTTTCCAATGAGTCAGTTCTTCGCATCAAGTGGCCGAAGTATTGGAGTTTCAGCCTCAGGATCAGTCATTCTGATGAATATTCAGGACTGATCTCCTTTCAGATGGACTGGTTGGATCTCCATGCAGTCCAAGGGACTCTCAAGAGTCTTCTCCAACACCACAGTTCAAAAGCATCAATTCTTCGGCACTCGGCTTTCTTTACAGTCCAACTCTCACATCCATACGTGACTACTGGAAAAACCATAGCCTTGACTAGATGGACCTTTGTTGGCAAAATAATGTCCCTGCTTTTTAATATGCTATCTAGTTTGGTCATAGCTTTTTTGGGTGGTTCACACCAAAGGCACTTGGCCAATCACAGTATGTGATACCAAATGTTGAAAAGTGTGGAAAGATATATTCCTTAAGGCAGTAAGTTTATTTTTTCAATTTTATGTACAGTTTTACCTGCAGAGAATGGCCAGTACTTTATATGCATGAAGTGTTGTTATTATTTCTTACCTATTTACACTGTGTTACATTCAGAAAGGATTTGAGGTGGACTACAGTAAGGGGCTCAGAGATCATAAATCATTAAAAGTAACAGAACTAAAGCAAGTAAAGGAAAGGGAAAAGTATATAGAGATTTTATAAATATTTTATGTTTTCTGTAAGAATTTTTTCATGCAGTTATTTACAGTTACTTTACAATCTTCTGTTTAAACTTCATAAAGTGTGTATCATGGAAAGGTAGCAAACATTGCCATCACGCCAGGAGTGTGAACATGTCACTGTCCTACTAAAGTCAGGGTTAGGCATCGTTGGCATAGGTGCTGATTGCTCCAGTATTTTGCTTTCCTCAAACACATATGTTTTTCATCAATAATACTTTTTTCCTGCAATTTTGAGTAACTTTGCAATGAACTTAATAGAGGAGGATATATTCAATATTCAATAAGATTTTTTTAATTCATCCCATCAAATCCATAACATATAAGGAAAGCAAAAAAGAGGCAAATCACTCTGTTGATATGCACAAAATAATTTTATGCAGTTTTAAACAATTTTTATTACAATGTTTTTCACTTGGCATTATTTTTTAAGCATTTTTACATCTCTGTAATCTTTTGGCAATAGTATAAAACTGCTGTCTACCAGTCAATCAGACTGATGCCCTGTGACTTAGTGAACCATTAAGTTATAATAACATTTAGGTCATTTCCAAATTTTTGTCTTTATGACTAATAATCCTGATACAAGCCTAGTTTATCCATCTTTTTGGATGACTTCCTTATAATACATTCTCAAATAGATTATTGGAAGCATCAAAGAATATGAATATAGTTGTATCTGAGTATATAAAACTGTCAGTAATGCAGGACATGTTTTGTTCCCTTTTTAAAACATGGGTGCTTTCACCTTTTCTACTTTCATGAGTATAAGTTGATGAAAGTTTCTCATACTGACGCAGTGACTAAATTTTGCATTCTGGCAATCAAAGACAGTTGAATTTATGCTATGTTATATTAATATTCTGTGCTATAATATCATATACTACACACATGGAAATATAATACCGATATAAAATGTCAGTATTTACAGTATATTTATATACTGATATAAATAATATGTATCACCCTACTGACGAATTATTTCATCATCATGCTAAAACTAATGATTTTATTTTTTTAAATAGCTTTTCTAGAAATAAGTAACACCACATAAATATAGTTAAATCTTGTAAGAAAACTCCATAAACTCCCTAAGTGTCAGATACATAATCCATCTTTTATAGGAATACTATTTTGTAAGGACCTCAAAAAATAGATAAACCAATTTAGTAAATAATTTGAAAGATTGGGCCTTGCTCTTAGGAAGTTGTTATTTGAAGAATCATAAACAGAATAGAGGGATCTAAAAATTGTAACATTGAAGACTTAGTGGGTGCAGAATATATGAAAAAGAAAAGTAATGAAGTAAAAAAAAGATAGAGATGCAGTAAAGCAGTGTAACATATGTTGATGAACACTTGTGTGATGTGTCTGTGGATGGCCATATAGTTTGTGGCTAAGATCCAGGAGTTGGAATTTGACTGTTTGGATAACAATTCTGTCACTTGCTAGCTGTGTGATCCTGGGCGGGCACTTAACCACTTTGAGTCTCAGTTGCTTCACCTGTAAAATGGAGAGAATGAAGTTACCTATCTTACAGGATTATTGTGTGATTAGTGCCTGGTACATAGTAAGTGCTTAATAATTGCTTAAAAGTTAGCATTGCGATTTTATTATCACTGTATGATAAGAACTGAAATATCCAGAATGACTTGTTTCTTTCAGTAAAGAATTGAGTAGAGACATTTAATTCGCTTTCATTTTATAACACATAGACGACTCCAAAATATTTGCCCAGAGGGTGTGATTGGAGCAGTATGTGGAAGACTACTGTCAACCCTTGCTGTTGTTAACTCACTAAGTCGTGTCCAGCTCTTTGCAATTCCATGGACTGTAGCCCGCTGGGCTCTTCTGTCCTTGGGATTTCCCAGGCAAGAATACTGGACTGGGTTGCCATTTCTTTGTCCAGAAGATCTTCCTGACCCAAGGATTGAACCCACATCTCCTGTTTGGCAGGTAGATTCTCTACCACTCAGCCACCTGGGAAGCCCCAACTCTCAACCATGTCTTCCACTAATTTGTCAAGTCCTACTGTTATACCATTCCTTTTATTGAGTTTTACCCTACTCCCTTTATCACCACGTTTTCAAATGGAGAAAAGTGGTATATTACTTCACTATCTCCTTGGCATCAACAGGATTAGCAGAATTTCTTGAGTGGTCAAGACAACACAGGAGCCCATGCTGCTTCTAAAGGAAGGCATGGAGGTGGGAACAAAGGCCTGAGAGTGGCCTGTGGGACTGAAGGTGGTTCCTGCTGTGGAGGGAAGAAAGGTTGACATAGAGCTCCATGCACTTTGGGGGTTTTGCATCTGGATATAACTAGAATGGGGGCTTCGCAGGTGGTGCTAGTGGTAAAGAACCTGCCTGCCAATGCAAAAAATGTAAGAGATGCAGGTTTGATCCCTGGGTCAGGAAGATCCCCTGGAGGAGGGCATGGCAACCAATGCCAATATTCTTGCCTGGAGAATCCCATGGACGGAGGAGTCTGGCAGGCTACTGTCCATGGGGTCGCAAAGAGTTGGATACAACTGAAGTGACTTAGCATGCACGCACACATGACTAGAATGGACTTGAATCTCTGCAGAGGACAGATCCAGGAGCTATATGGCTGATCTGAACAAGAGATCTCTACATTACACTTGAAATGATGTTTTCCTAGAACCGGTAATCTGTGATTTGCCCTTGGATCCGGGGGCAGGATCTGTTCCAAAGAACTCTGTAGGCAAGAAAAAAGATGAAAAAAAAAAAAAAAGATTAAACCCAGCTGCAAAAGCGTGCGTTCTCAGTGAAATGAATGAGCAGAAAACTCTTGCCTTGACTTAGAAGGTTTTTTTCAAAATTAAGTGACAGAACTATTTTTAGGTTCTTAAAAAATGTCATTCCTTTTTACTAAAGCTATCTTTTAGGTGTGTAAATGGCAACATATCTGGCTAGGAAGAAAAAGAATTTCCACCTAGAACAAGTTTATAGAGAGGTTAATCATACTGATAGAATAAAATAGACCAATTTTTACCACAAAGAAACATTTCAACCTGCCGAATTACCAGAGAGGAGAATGTTTTCCATTTTGGAGTTAAATTTACAGAAAACCGCGTTCAACTCTCAAGGAAAAAGCATTTTGATTTCTTTTCCCCCTCTTTTCCTTATAATGCAGAGATCTAGAACACTATTTTGGTATTGGTGTTGTTGATGCTTATATATTCTCTAAATGTCAAAAATAAGGATTCTTCAATTTACTGGTAGATCACGTAACTCCTAGAGGTGATTACACACATCTGCTCTGACCTCACTTATCACAGTCTCAGGAACTAGGACCATGTCGCTATGGTTCTCACTGGATGCCCAGGAGCTACATAGCATGGTCCTGTTGAAAAATCTAGGGCTCTGTGTCTTTGAGTCATTGGCCTTTCTGTCCCTGGAGAGCCTTCCTGGTTAACACCTGTCCACCCCTTTCTCATGTCTTGACAGCTCTGTTTCCTAAGCATTTCTGAGACTATCAAGGCAATCTCAATGTGTCATGTGTTGAGGGTGTCCATCTATCTATCTCCTTTCTATGGAAGATGAAGCACAACCCACATTTAAAAATGCAATCCTTGGGATTTGCCTGGTGGCCTATTGGATGGGAGTCCACCTTCCAATGCAGGGGACTTGGGTTCCATCCCAGGTCGGGAAACTAGGATTCCACATGACTCAGAGTAACTGAGCCTGTGCTCTTCAGCTACAGAGAAGCCTGCACACTTCAATTGAGACCCAACACAGTCATAAATAAATAAATGATCTTAAAAAAAATTCAAATCCTTATAAAATCTGAAGTTAATAAAGATATCAGTAAGAGGAATAGATTACTGCATCACTAGAAAAAGGAAGACAGCCCTTGATACCACGTTCAAAGGTGAACTGCTGAAGATGGTCATTGAGCCTTAAAGAAGAATACATTGTTAGACAGGATCAAGGTCTTGCTTCAGAGAGGATAATAGTTTGGCTGAATTTTTTCATGTGTTATCTTGTTGCTCACTCTGAAATTCTCCTCCCAGCCTTTGGGATACTTGCTTTATCATCTGTCAAGTCCGGTTGGAGACAGGGGATTAGGAATATTGTTGGCTGTTTCCAGCTCTGAGTCAGCATTTTGGGAGCATGAGAGCCAAGAGAAACGTGTTGGTCTGCAAACGAGCTGCTCACAGCAGCAGATGGTTGATGAAGGCTGGTCAGTAAATAGTGCTGAGTCCCAGAATGAGGCCACATGATACAGAGTTTAATAAACACAGTCCCAAGGTGAATTTTTTTTAAGAGTTATGCCATGTTTATTTTTTTTTATAAGTTAAAAACCTTTCCCAAGATGAATTTGAAGCAGAGACATAGAGCAAGATGACTTGATGTGGGCAGTAACATTCTATTTATCTCTGCTTCCTGAGTTTGACCCTGTGAGGTAGGCATCTCTTGGGGTGTGCAGCCAGGGACTGGAAAGATCTAATGACACACAAAAGAAATGCCCTCCAAGATATGCCCACATGAAGAGTGGCTCAGAACTGCACTTTTAGACACCTGCCGTTGCTTCCCTCCATAACGCAGCAGAAGTAACATCAGGATCTGCTCTACTTCCTCCTCTTCCTTCCTCTTCTCCCTCTTACTCTTTCTTCTCCTGCTTGTCTTTCTTCCGTGTCTCCAAATTTTGTCTTTCACCTTTTTTCAGCCAGGGATTAAAATTTGAATCTTGACTTCCAAAAACTTACTTTGTAATGGAAGTTCTATATACAAAGGCTAAATCAGTAGATGGAAAAGCTCAAGTAGGTAGAGATCAAGACAAGAATGTTACCTCTCTATGGTCTAATGAAGAAACAGTGCCCCTTTCCTATGATGTAGATTGCTTTTTTCAACCCTCTCCTTTTCATTTAAACAGCAAAAGCCCCCATGACTTCACAAATGTGTCTCTTTTTTAAAAAATTAATTTTTATTGGAGTATAGTTGCTTCTGTGTGTATGTGTGTTAATTGCTCAGTCATGTCTGACTCTTTGTGACCCCATGGACTGTAGCTTGCCAGGCTCCTCTGTCCATGGAATTCTCCAACAAGAATACTGGAGTGGGAAGCTGTTCCCCTCTCCAGGAAATCTACCTGACCCAGGGATCAAACCAAGGTCTTCTGCATTGCAGGTGGATTCTTTACTGCCTGAGCCACCAGAGAAGTCCAAAAGTTGCTTAACAATGTGGTATTAGTTTCTGCTGTATAGCAAAGTGGATGAGCTATATCATCCGTGTGTGTGTGTGTGTGTGTGTGTGTGTATAAGTGAAGAAGAACTAAAGAGCCTCCTGATGAAAGTGAAAGAGAAGAGTGAAAAAGTTGGCTTAAAGCTCAACGTTCAGAAAACTAAGATCATGGCATCTGGTTCCTTCACTTCATGGCAAATAGATGGGGAAACAGTGGAGACAGTGGCTGACTTTATTTTGGGGGGTCCAAAATCACTGCAGATGGTGATTGCAGCCATGAAATTAAAAGATGCTTACTCCTTGGAAGGAAAGTTATGACCAACCTAGGCAGCATATTAAAAAGCAGAGACATTACTTTACCAACAAAGGTCCATCTAGTCAAGACTATGGTTTTTCCAGTAGTCATGTATGGATGTGAGAGTTGGACTAAAAAGAAAGCTGAGTGCTAAAGAATTGATGCTTTTGAACTGTGGTGTTGGAGAAGACTCTTGAGAGTCCCTTGGACTGAAGGAGATCCAACCAGTCCATCCTAAAGGAGATCAGTCCTGAGTATTCATTGGAAGGACTGATGTTGAAGCTGAAACTCCAATATTTTGGCCACCTCATGTGAAGACCCTGATGCTGGGAAAGATTGAGGGCAGGAGGAGAAGGGGACGACAGAGGATGAGATGGTTGGATGGCATCACCGACTCAATGGACATGAGTTTGAGTGAACTCCGGGAGTTGGTGATGGACAGGGAGGCCTGGCATGCTGCAATCCGTGGGGTTGCAAAGAGTCGGACACGACTGTGACTGAACTGACTGACTGATATACATGTTTACCCGTTTGGCTGGGATTCCTTCCCATTTAGATCACCACAGAGCATTGAGTTCCCTGGGCTATACAGTAGGTTCTCATTGTTACCTATTTTATACATGGTATCAATAGTATATATATGTCAATGCCGATCTCCCAAGTCATCCCGTTCCCCCACTGTTCCCCTTGGTATACATGTTTGTACCCTACGTCTGTGTCTCTGTGATGTATACAGCTATGGACCATGCTAGGCACTTTGAGCAGTGTCCTGCCCCACACCCCAGCCTTTATTCTATAAGTGTGCTCAGGATACTAGTTTACCAGAGAGCCATTAAAACTCAAGCCACATTTCAAGTATGGCTCTTGATTACTGACATGATAATAAACTGAAAAGTTAAAAATCCTTCTAGTCTTCAAAATTGTTCTCCAGCTTATAAACTCTGTCAATCATAGCATTCTCTTTAAAATACTATTCAAGAAATGTCAATTGCCACCTGAACTCTCTATTACGTTTCTACAGCAGAAATATTGTATTTGTTGTTTAACAGAAGGGCATATATGGAATGAAGGGGAGGATGGAAGCACTGTGAAATCTCCACCTTTGGAAATGTTTAGGCGTTTGGTACCAGCCATCTGTGCTGGTTGTTGTGTGGGACCTGCCCAAACCCTTCATTTGGCTCAGTTGCTCTGCAGGCCAGCAGAACTTCCCCCTTGGCTCACAGTCCAGTTGGACTTCAGCATCTGTCTCTTCATGCCCAGATTAAACACCTGCTGGCTTTTAAACCCTCTGAAGACCTTTGCCGCCCATTGAGTGAAGGGAAGTTGGAGCTTGGACAGTGCATTGGGGCAGTTTCTGACACTACAACTAAATACACTGTACAAAATTCACATTCTCTCTAACACAACTCCCTTACTAATTCTCTTCGAAATATTTCTGTAGAGGGAAAATAGCATCAGGTGTCAACCACCTGTCTCCCGTAGTTGGGAGATGAATTATATCTTCCTCATGGGTCCAGAAGCTAGATCCTCACTTCTGCCAGTGGTCTTGTGAAAGACTGGGCTGCCTGGGTTCCCACTCCATGTGCTGGGCTTTAGGGAAGACCAGGACACAGAGGATCAGAAACTCTAAGGTTTCTAATGACCTTAGGTCATTGCCATCATGTTGAATGCAGGAATTGGCTTTGACAAATAAACACCACCATATAAAGACTATCTCTCTTACAATGTCTCCCACAATGCCATATTGTGAGTATGTCATATCTCTTCCCACTTCCTGCCCTTAGCTGGCTACTCTGTGCTATAAGTTGGCATTATTTTTTTAAAATAATTCTCCTATTGTTAACAATAGTCTACATTTTCCTGAGAATATTTGTGAAGAATTCAGATGTCTCCTTATCCTTGTCTTATGTGTAATCTATAGTTACTAACCCATTAAACACACTGTTCTATGTCTGTATTTGTTTCATCTTTGAAGGGATGTAGATATAGAATTGTCCCCATAGTGCTGAAGCATTTAACAAAGCTCATTAAAAAATACCCTCTGGTCTATTTGAGTGTCTCTATTTGAGGCTTTTTGGTCTCTATGCTAACATGTATGCCTTGATGGGAATGAAACATTTTTTCCTTCTAGTTTATAATTTTATTGTAGTTGAGTCACAGTGCTTGTATCTTGAAGGAATTTTTGTACTAGTAGAGGACGGAGCCTTGTTTCTCTCAGTAGCCCGTCTACTTTCATTCCTCCCCTTTTTATTCTTAGAAACCCCCAAAGTGGTTCAGGAGTCTTGCTCTACTTCCATTCATATATTTTCAGTAAATATTTTCACGACTGCGTGCGTGCTCAGTCGTGTTTGACTCTTTGCGACCCCATGGACTGCAGCCTGCCAGGCTCCTCTGTCCATGGGATTTTCCAGGCAAGAACACTGGAGTGAGTTGCCATTTCCTATTCCAGGGATTTCCATTAATACCAGATGGGAAAATGCTTGCAGATGTGTTCTGAGACTGTCAACTGAACCAAAGGTTTGTGTGCCAAACATGAAAGGGTGAGTTGGTGAGAAAACTTGCGCCTCTCATCTCTCTCCCTGATCCAGCTCCGACAGCACTGGGAATGTGCAGAAGAGCACACTCTATAAGAAAACATTTTATGAAATATGTATCACAGCAGCCATCGTGTTCTGTTTTTCAGAGGGTTTCATTTCTCACCTTCCTCAGATTGGCTATGGAGCTGGAATGTAGGTTAGCAATATCCATCCATGCATGGCTAGGTAATATTCACAGGTTCTTAACCCATTCTCCTTTAATTTTATATGTTGTTTTAGAAAAATGAGTAACTGTCATATGAATAGCTCTATTTTTCTAGCCATTATTGCACATGATCCTGTCTACTCCTCATTCATCCTTGAGCACCTAATTTAAGTGTCTTTTAGCTTTATGAACCTTTCTTTTCTGCCCCTTCCTCATCCTCTCAGACTTTACTTGTCACTGTCTCCCAAAGTTAAAGAAACTATAATCCTTTCCCATAAATAAGTTCCAAGCATTTCCAAAGAAGGAGGAAAAGAGGGCATTTTAGGGAAGCAAAGTTCTTTGCTTGTGAATGACTTCTTATCTAACCAAAATGGAAGTAAAGATTCCCAACAGTGGAAGAAATTGAGACCTTCTCTTCCACAAAGTTCCACAAAACAAATTAAATCTGACTCCAAGTTTCTTGACTCTGGACTCAGAGAAAATTCTCTCAGCCATTTAGGGGAGGGGTTCCCTTTTCTCATTCCCAATTCACCCCAAACCCTAGCATCCCACTGCTTACCATCCCATCCATTCCTTTAGGGCCACATAGATGACTCAGGCTCTCATGCATGTCAGGATACACTGGACTACCAGAGTGCAGATTTTCCAAGCCTGCACTGTCCCTTGGAATCCCACAGCTTTGTGAGTTTTATGCCACCATGGCACAAAAATCAGTTCAGTCTAGGAGCCCTGGTTCCTGGGATATAGCTTCCCTTGATGGTTTACCAAAGCTTCCCTGGCTGATTTACCAAGCCAATTCACCCAGATGTCTGCACCTTTCCCCTCCGCAGAGTGGCCCTTCCCCAGGGGCTAGCTCTGGGTCCACTTCGTTTGTAGAATCAACCGTAGTCTTGAGGACTGTTCCCTCAGCTTGATACTTCTATGCTGTCCTCTCTTTAGCAGTCTTGCCTTCCTTACCCCTGACACAATCCACTCCAGGGGATTCAAGAAACAATTTAGCCCTCTGTTTTTAGTCCTTTGTTTTCCTTCCCAATAGTTCTTATGCCAGAGAACTCAAAGGCTGAGAGGAAAAAATATAGGGGGAAACCCATATATCTAAATGCCTTAATAAATTATTTCACTATCAACATAAAGTAAACCCTAATCTCTTTTTAGCCAGTCTTTCTGAAGTTAATGTAATATCTGTCTTACTCAAGAAATAAAGGACCCAAGGTCAGTCTGACCTCTTATTCCCTCTAAGGGAATATATCAACAACTGAGTCATTAAACAAAGCCCATTCTGCCTTTCTTACTCATAGAACTTCATTAGGTTTATCTAAAATGTGCTTGAAAAATAATCTAATTTATCTTGCTCCACGTAATTTAATTAGAATTCAATTAAATTCAGCAGAATGCATACATCATTGTAGATGTTGCACCTTGATTCATTTTATTTGCTATTTTTACTTTAAAGATGGAGTTGTTTAGCCCTGCAGTAGCCTATCCACAGTAATCTACTTCATGCATAAACTAAGTGGTCCTCAGGAGCACTAAGGGAAACAAAATGTGTCCATCATTATGCAACTCATTTGAATTTAGTCTCTTTGGCAGCGTGTGCGCTGGGAAGACAGGTACTTGATGTATCAGTTCACTATACTTCCAAAACAGAGACCTTTTTAGCCCCTCTCTTGTTTTCCTTTAGACACACACACACATAAATAGATCAATAAAGGAAAAAAGTGATATTCAGATTCTATCCAAGTCACCTTCACAATCACTATCAAATCTTTACGGTGTCAATCCAAAAGAACAGGCAACAGAAGCAAAAATAAACAAGAGGGACTACATCACACTAAAAAGCTTCTGCACAACACAGGAAACAGTCAACAAAATGAAAAATGCAACCTTCAGAATGGGAGGAAACATTTGCAAATCACGTATCTGGTAAAAGGGGTTAATAGCCAAAATATATAAGGAAGTCATATAACTCAATAGTAAACAAAAGTGAAACCAATTTTAAAACACTGTCCGAAAGAACGGAATAGACACTTTTCTGAAGAAGACATGCAAATGGTCAGTAGGCATGTGAAAACATGCTCACCATTATTAATCACGGAGGAAATGCAAATCAAAGCATAATGAGGTAGCTCTCACCTCATTTGAATGTGTATTATAAAAAGATAAGAGATTACAAGTGTTGGCAAGGATGTAGAGAAAAGGGAACTCTTATACACTGTTGATAGGAATGTAACTCGGTACCTTCATTTTGGAAAACCATATGACAATATGGAGGCTCCTCAAGAAGTTAAAAATAGAACTACAATATGATCCAGCAATCCCACACTGAGTATGTATTCAGAAGGAATGAAATCAGTATCTCAAAGATATATCTGCACTCCCATGTTCATTACAGCGTTATTCATGATAGCCACAATATGGAAACAACCTAAGAGGCCTCGGTGGACAAATGAATACACACACAGATACACACACATTTGTCCCACGTGGCGCTAGCGCAAAGAATCCGCCTGCCAATGCAGGAGACATAATAAATGCAAGTTTGATCCCTGGGTCAGGGATGATCCTCTAGAGGAGGAAATGGCAACCCACTCCAGTATTCTTGTCTGGGAAACCCCATGGACAGGGGAGCCTGGCAGGCTACAGTCCATAGGGTCGCAGAGTTGGACACGACTGTGGCGATTTATCATGAATATATATATATCATATTTGTCTCTCTATCTATGTGTCTCAGGCTGTCATGCATATCCAAATACATTGGGCTACCAGGATGTATATTTTCCTAGCCTTCACTGTTCCTTGGAATCCAGAAGCTTTTATCTAAGGAGCATTAGCTGCTTTTAAGAAGTTAGGCTGGAAGAAACGGCAGGGGCGGGGGGCGGGGAGGAGTAGGAAATACACCTATAGCAAAAAAAAGTTAGAATTAAAATTGGAATGTTTGTTTTTAGCTCTTGAAGTTTTACATAATTTCCCTGTTAGTGGAACTTAAAAAAAAATAATAAATGAAGGCATTCCCTTTTTTTAAAAAATTGGAAAGACAGTGTCTTAGCATTGTCTCCTTTGGCATTTTGCTGCATACTCACTCATAGGATGCGCTCTGTTCCTTGGACTCTTTAGAATCATCACTGCAGGCTTTACTAGTTGACACAGGTGAGCTAGGGGAAATGTGTGAAAGATCTGAGAATGCTTGGATTTACCCTAATCTTTAAAAGGAAGGAAAGGTGGTTTGTAAATGGTTTCTGTTGGAGATAGTGAATGACTCTTTCCCCAGAAGTCCTCATTGTAAAAGGGCCAGACATGATTGAAGCCATGGTGAAGGTTAGGAAGGGACCTCGCCCTACCCCTTCCTACTCTGGAGACTGGATTTCATGAAGTCGGTTGTCTCAGAGCACACCTCGTGACTTCAGCATCATTTCTCAGTGAGCTCAAGGAGGAGAATGGTGAGTGTACAGTTTATGTTTACCTAAAGTGGCCCTTCATTTTTCTTTTCCTCCTTCTTCTTAAAGAACACGCCTTGAGGGCCAGAGACTGGTTTTCAGTCATCACTTCGGCAACTACTCCACTTACAAGAATAAACTGATCTCTGTTATATAGAACATGAATTTAGTGAGAATAAAAACACTCAGAACAAAAACAATATGGCACCATTGGCTTGTAATCTGCCTGATATTTCTGTTTGGCCTGACGTGTTTACCATAATGCTTAGTCTTGGTACCTTTAAAAAGTTGAAGTATTCTGTACCTCACGAACCATCCTGAGTTGTCTTTGAATGGCTTTGCCAGGGGTCACGAGTAGTAGAGAATCTGCCTGCCGATGCTGAAAGACATAAGAGGCAAGGGTTCAATCCCTGGATCAGGAAGATCCCCTGGAGGAGGAAAAGATAACCCACTCCAGTATTCTTGCCTGAAGAATCCCATGGATGGAGGAGCCTGGTGTGCTAGAGTCCATAGGGTTGCAAAGAGTCAGACATCACTGAAGTGACTTAGCTCGAACTTGTCTTTGACCAAATTCCTCAATTTAATATTCTTATTTTCTCTTTTTCCACCAGCCCCACTCCTACCTCAGGTCTTAAAAATTTTAAAATCCTCCTTCAATTGCCTGACCTCAGAAGGTCCCTGCACTACCTCTCACGCCGGTCTGTCCTTCTGTCCTCTTCCATCTTGATGGCAGCTGAGAACCTTTTGGTATTTCCCATTTGTGGACATCCCTTCCTTCCGATCTTCTAATTGCCATTTCCTCTTTAACCCTGAAGCAGAAGTGGCAATGATATTTTTTTTTTATTAGAATCATCCCTATAGTAGAAACTTCAACAGGTCAGATTTCTTAAATAAGTAATATTTAATTATAGTTAATAGTCAGTGTTCATTCTTGCAGAAGACCTTTTCCTCTAGAATGAATTTTGTCCAGCCCATGTTGCAAACATTGGATTTTGATGTAGTTTTTAGTTGTTTTTCCAGGTAGTATGTCAGGAGTACTGAGAAAAAATTACTGCATTGTTGTCAGATCCTTGTGATGGGACAATTGAAGTCATCTTTTGATGCAAAGAATGAGGTGGGAAAATGTCAGCCAGTCTCCACTCAGAGAATCCTTTTATGATTTGAAAGCAAAAGCCAGATTTATTTGTCTTCTACAATGAGGCATGGTTTCCCTATTTATTTATCCTGAGTTCCCTGCAAGTTCTTCCAAGTAAAAGGCATAATTGATGATCTTAGTTGATTATACATTTTTCAAGCAGGTTTTAATTGTATGTGAAGAAGTTCAGCACTTAGTGGAATCTAATTTTCCCAATTTACTCTTCTTCAAATACACTACACTTCATGCATACAAATTTGGTAAATATGTGATGAAATAACGGAGTTTGACATGGGTCTTTATTTTTAAAGAAAGGTGGTCACCAGTCCACTTGCGTACTTTCTTTGTTTTTATTTATTCAATAGATTTTTAAAGTTAAATGTTTGCCATTTGGCCTCAGGGTTCATAACATAATTCAAAATGCGGAGTTAAAAGCATTTTGTAATGAAAAATGTCAAAGTCCTTTAAGAAAGAAGACATCAACACAGTTAGGCTAAAAATGTAGAAATTTATTTCTTATTCTCCAAGATGTTAGGAAGTGTAAGAATTCAAGTCAGAAATTCCTGTTTAAAACTAAGATCTGTTAGTTTCATAGTACGCATGTCAGGTGAAACTCCTTAAATATTCCTCATTATTTTTTGTTCTTTTTTTTTTCTTCTGTTTCTTCTTGTTTGTTTTCTCTCCTTCCCCAATTTCTGCAGAGCAGTAATCCTTTAAAATTTCTCTATTTAGGAATAAATTAGTCAGAACTTGAAAAAATAAATCTGGGATGCATGTTAGCAATACTTTCTCTACTTTTTTTCTCAATGTATCATACTGCAATCATATAGATTTAAGTAATCAATAAGAACATTTGGTACTTACAACGTGTGCTAAAATGTAATAAGAGCTATTATTCTGAGTATTTCTTATGAGCCAGGTACTATAGAAAGCAGTTTATGTCAACTGTCTTGTGTAGTCCTCATGATAGTCCTGAGAGATATGTATTATTAATATTATCCCTATTTTATAGGGAGAAGGCAATGGCATCCCTCTCCAGTACTCTTGCGAGTCCCAGCTGGTTAGTGTAGAGCCAAGATCCAAATTCATTTCAAAACATAAACTTTTTTATATGATATTAAAAAGCACATACTTTTAAGGCACACTTTGCATTTCAAAACATATACTTTTTTCGTATATTTTATGACACCATACAGGTTCTCCAAAGGAAGATGACAAACGTTTTTACCTTAAAAGCTAAGGATTAAAAACATCTTTTAAGTCCATTGTCTCCAAAGTGAGAATACACATCTAAAAGAAAATATAAATTGATCCCCTGGAACCCAGGAAGAATATATCATCATTACTTTATATTTGGTGGGGGGGAAGATAATTAAACTTGACTAATTTTTAACATTCAAATTGACCCTGGTACAGTTTCTGAATTTGTAGATTAGATGGTTGCAGCTTCATTTCTTATCTGCTGTATAATTTTATTTTTCTTTCCTTTATCTCTTTTTCCTTATCTGTTTTATTTCCTCCTCTCTTCCTTTTTTCTCTTTCATTCTTTTTAGTAACAGCTTTATTGAGATATAATGCACATAGCATACAATTTATCTGTTTAAAGTGTACAATTCAATTTTTTTTAGAATATTAATATTTTGTAGACAGTTATGTGTGACTAACACCATAGTCAATTTTAGAACATTTCATCATCTTGAAAAGAATCCCCCTACCCTTTAATTATTGCCTTCCCATCTCCCCATCCCCCCAACCCTTGACAACAAGTAATCTGCTACCTGTCTGTAGATTCTCCAATTCTAGACAAGTTGTATGAGTGGAATCATGCAAATTGTGGTCTCTCATCGCTGGCTTCTTTGGACGATTGATGCTTTTAAGGTCACCTTAAGGTTTAAGGTATATTAGATTCTTTGACTGGAGAGGGCAGTGGCACCCCACTCCAGTACTCCTGCCTGGAAAATCCCATGGACGGAGGAGCCTGGAAGGCTGCAGTCCATGAGGTCGCTGAGGGTTGGACACGACTGAGCGACTTCACTTTCACTTTTCACTTTCATGCCTTGGAGAAGGATGGCAACCCACTCTAGTGTTCTTGCCTGGAGAATCCCAGGGACAGGGGAGCCTGGTGGGCTTCTGTCTATGGGGTCACACAGAGTCGGACACGACTGAAATGACTTAGCAGCAGAAGCAGCAGATTCTTTAACAGAGGAGTGAATGTTCTTCTGACAGATGGGGTTCATGGTAGTCCCTGACTTCACCCAGTTAATGTGAGTCTGGTTAAAGGATTTAGCAGTTGCATTATCTCAGGAACAAAGCTTCCCAAAGAGGATTGTTGACTTACAAATGATTCCCCACACAAAATTTGAGAGTCAGAGCTAATACCACAGTGTATCATAAATAACCAAAAATGGTGCTCAATTGAAATTTCTCTTATTCTTAATTTGACCTTTCTCCATCAGCTATGTGGCAAACTAAAATAAACACAGTGAAATGAATCACATGTAACAAAAATATTAGCTACAATTTGTGATTGTCAACAATACAATAAAAATATGCATTTCTTCTACTTTTATTAAGAATGGGCTTTGCTCTCAGTATACAGTGTGCCTTAAGATATTACCTGACACATTGCTGGCAAGCAATTAAAAAATTAAGCAGCCATAACGTGAAAATAACCTTTCCAAATTTAAGGGGAGGAAAGGAAGATAAGTGTCATACCCCCCATCATTTTTAAAATGCCATTAAATGTAATAATAATTATTTAATCCACCTCAATTGGTATTCTTACTTATTAATGAATGATCAAAATCCTTATACTCCTGGAGAAATTCCTCTTCTTTTTATCACTGTAAGGATGGCTGTATTACACCAGAAGAACAAGATGGTAACAGACTAAAGCACAGTCTGCAAATTATGTTGAAAGTGAAAGTGAAAGTTTCTCTGTCATGTTCAAGCAACCTCATGGACTGTAGTCCGTGGAATTCTCCAAGCCAGAATACTGAACTGGGTAGCCTTTCCCTTCTCCAGGGTCTTCCCAACCCAGAGATCAAAACCAGGTTTCCTGCATTGCAGGCGTATTCTTTACCAGTTGAGCCACCAGGGAAGCCCAAGAATACTGGAATGGGTAGCCTATCCCTTCTCTAGTGGATCTTCCTGACCCAGAAATCAAACTGGGGACTCCTGCATTGCAGGTGGCTTCTTTACCAACTGAGCTGTATTGAGAGATGCATAAAAAGCTCTGCTGAAGAGAAGCAAAAATTAAAAGCCTGCAGCTTTGCAGTGTTGAGATGAAAATAGAGATAGGTCTATCACACTGGGTCAGGGGTGAATGTACCATGGAACTATGGAGTTTCAGAGTGCCAAACTTACAGAAGCATCTGGCTTTCCAATCGTTCTCCTTATTGAAACTTTCCCACTGTAATATAAACAGGATTTGGTTCTGACTAATGGAATGAGCTATCACTGCAGATGGTGACTGCAGCCATGAAATTAAAAGACGCTTGCTCCTTGGAAGAAAAGTTATGACCAACCTAGATAGCATATTCAAAAGCAGAGACATTACTTTGCCAACAAAGGTCCATCTAGTCCAGGCTATGGTTTTTCCAGTGGTCATGTATGGATGTGAGAGTTGGACTAAAAAGAAAGCTGAGTGCTAAAGAATTGATGCTTTTGAACTGTGGTGTTGGAGAAGACTCTTGAGAGTCCCTTGGACTGCAAGGAGGTCCAACCAGTCCATTCTGAAGGAGATCAGCCCTGGGATTTCTTTGGAACGAATGATGCTAAAGCTGAAGCTCCAGTACTTTGGCCACCTCATGCAAAGAGTTGACTCATTGGAAAAGACTCTGATGCTGGGAGGGATTGGGGGCAGGAGGAGAAGGGGACAACAGAGGATGAGATGGCTGGATGGTATCACTGACGTGAGTTTGAGTGAACTCCGGGAGTTGGTGATGGACAGGGAGGCCTGGCGTGCTGCGATTCATTGGATCGCAAAGAGTTGGACATGACTGAGCAACTGAACTGAACTGAATGGAATGAGCAGAAAAATTTGGGAATGTTATGACAGGAGCTTGCTTCACATTCCTTGCTTAGAAATTCCAGAGAACAATTCTTACTGAATTAAAACTCTGCTCTACACTTTAGGTTCCTCTGTTTCTTACTTCTCTCAATCCATCTCTATTATCAGAATTCTTACCAGCCAGCCTAGTGATTTGATGTAGCAGCTTCTGAAACAGCAGTGTTCTTTTTTTCTGAGATAGCGTGCCAAGTTCAAAATACCAAAAGTACCCCTCTTCCATTATTTAAAACAACACCCCCCAGAAAAAGCCTCAAAACTATGCTCTTCTTGAAACTTTTTCCATATTTGCTTTGCCCAATTTTAAAGACAAATTATTTGCAATAACTTGTAGCAGTTTTATATAGACTTACTGGAGTCCATAGGTATTTTTATGTTCTCTATTCAGATAGTTTCATTTGTTTACGCTCCATGCCCCTCTATGCCTTTTGGAGGCAGGACCAGACATTCCTTTCTCATAACCTGTACCCAGCAGGCCCTTGACAAATGCTATTGACTCATCTGTTTCTCTGCAGCTAATCCCCAAACCCGCAGAGTGTGTGCATAATAAACAAGTAAACATGGCTGGTAACTCAGCTACCAAAGCGTTTAATCAAATACACGAAAGGAATAGACTTTAAGATCGAAGGTACGAATTCCATACACATCAGCGTCTTCTGCAAGTAAGTCACAATTACAGAGTCGAAGGAAATGTAAAGTTCATTATCTTAGTCTGAGTTCCCCAGAAAGCAGAGGTTTAAGTGCTGTTACTTTATTAAGGACTGCAATCCAGGGAGCAGGAGTGAGGAGGGGAAGGAGAGACAGGCAGTACTGGGGCACTGAGTCCCTAACAGAGCACCTTGTCAGCCAGGACATCTTCAGAGAGCTTGTGGAAGTGACTGCTGCTAGGGATGGTCTGCCTGGGAGGAGGGAAGGAGAAAGGAGAATCTATTTGTCTGCTTTAATTTTCAGGATATTTTTAAAATTTTTTATTTTTAATTGAAGGATAATTGCTTTACAATATTGTGTTAGTCTCTGCCATACATCAACTTGAATCAGCCATAGGTATACTTATGACCCCTCCCTCTTAAACCTCCGTCCCACCTCTTATCCCGTCCCACCTCTCTAGGTTATCACAAAGCACTGTGCTTTTGTTTTCTATTGCTCAAGTGCAGTCATTCCCTGGCACCTCCCAGTCCCTGGTGAGTGGGTACAAAATTGGTCCCTACAAGGTCTGGCCCTCAGCATCAACCCGGAATCTCCAGGGTAGGAGGTGCAAGACACACAGAAATAGTGTTGGTTGCAGTTTATTCATAGCCTTTCATGGCAGCCACCACTGAAGCTAGGGTAGTGAGAGAGACCTTGGACATAATGAGACCAAGAGGATCTGAAGGAGGACATAAGTGTCTCAGGGCTTCCCAGGTGACACTAGTAAAAAAAGAACCTACCTGCCGAAGCAAGAGATATAAGGGATACGGATTCAGCCCCTGGGTCAGGAAGATCCCCTAGAGAAGGGCATGGCAACTCACTCCAGTATTCTTGCCTGGTGAATCCCACAGACAGAGGAGGCTGGCAGCCTACAGTCCACGGGGTCACAAAGAGTCGATCACAGCTAAGGAGACTTGGCACGCCCACAAGCACACACATGCATGTCATATCACACACTCATCAGTTAAAATACTCCTACTTTGCACAAAGGAATCCAAGCTCTGAGTTGGAGATGCACGAGATCATGGATCTTAATCAGTGGAATTCAAGAGCCAGGGGCTTCAATTTCCTGTTTTGTGCTTTTCACTCTTCTACACACTTCTCTAGACATACAACGTCTAATACACATGCACGTCTCTGACTCATCCTCTCACGCTAGAGCTTCGAATGTCTCCTATACTTCCTACCTCATGGAGTCAGTGAAAGATCGTGGGATCTTTGAGGGATATGAGGGATTCCTTATGGTTTACTTCAGTTCAGTTCAGTTCAGTTGCTCAGTCATATCCAACTCTTTGTGACCCCATGGACTGCAGCACGCCAGGCCTCCCTGTCTATCACCAATTCCTGGAGCTTACTCAGACTCATGTCCATTGAGTTAGTGATACCATCCAACCATCTCATCCTCTGTTGTCCCCTTCTCCTCTTGCCTTCGATCTTTCCCAGCATCAGTGTCTTTCCAATGAGTCAGTTCTTAACATCAGGTGGCCAAAATATTGGAACTTCAGCTTCAGCATCAGTCTTTCCAATTAATATTCAGGACTGATCTCCCTTAGCATGGACTGGTTGGACCTTCTTGCAGTCCAAGGGACTCTCAAGAGTCTTCTCCAACACCACAGATCAAAAGCATCAATTCTTTGGTGCTCAGCTTTCTTTATGGTCCAACTCTCACATCCATACATGACTACTGGAAAAAACATAACTTTAACTATACAGACCTTTGTCGGCAAAGTAGCATCTCTGCTTTTTAATATGCTGTCTAGGTTTTTCATAGCTTTTCTTCCAAGGAGCAAGCGTCTTTTAATTTCATGGCTGCAATCACCATCTGCAGTGATTTTGGAGCCCAAGAAAATAAAGTCTGTCATTGTTTCCATTGTTTCCCCATCTATTTGCCATGAAATGATGGGACCAGATGCCATGATCTTAGTTTTTTGAATGTTGAGTTTTAAGCCAGCTTTTTCACTCTCCTCTTTCACTTTCATCAAAAGGCTCTTTAGTTCTTCGCTTTCTGCCATAAGGGTGGTGTCATCTGCATATCTGAGGTTACTGATATTTCTCCCTGCAATCTTGATTCACATGTATACCTGTGGTGGATTCATTTTGATATATGGCAAAACCAATACAATATTGTAAAGTTAAAAAATAAAATAAAATATTAAAAAATAAATAAATAAAAATAAAAAGTAAAAACAAAACAAAACTGACACGACAGAACCAGAGAATAGGTTAAATTCCACAAATGCAGAATCTGAGTCAAAGAAACACCAGTTAATGTTATTCTCTGGAGATGTGTATTTGATTCCTGCCTAAAAATCTCCTTACATCGAAGTCTAATTAATACTCAAAAGGAATAAATCCTTTCAGCAAAGAGCTTCAAGAAGTGAATGTCCTAACTTCTGAAAACAGGAATCTTGTCAAAGAACATAGTAGAACACATTCTTCCCATGGTCAAATGGTATTGTGTTTCATCAAGGCAGTGTAAGTGTTCTTATGTTTGTATATCTGAATTCATATGCTGACTCAGATCTTACATGATTTGCCTGAGAATAGTTAACAGAATGATGATGTCTCTACGTAAAGATTGATGTGCTCGCGTTCAAGATGATGACATAATTGTTTCATTCTCATGCCAAAGAATTACAAAGCAATATGTTTATGTAACTCTGTGTTGAAATTTTTCATACCTTTTTAAAGGAATGTATTCTTTAATGTATTCTTCTAAGGGAAGAAAATGAGATTCAACGTATTGTTTATTTTAAATCTTATTATTTTGAATATCGACTTTGTAAAACACAGGTTTATTCACAAGATTCTAATGTCTATTTCTTGAACAGAACAGAGTGCTGTTGGTAATGGTTTATGTCAGTCTTTATGAGTACAAGCTCTATTATAACAGGTATTCAGCTTCCAACAGCACTGTTTTTCCTGAGACTCATGCATTTTTCATTGTCTAGTCATTCTGAATTTAAAGTGGAGAGGATGTCCTTTTAAATGCATAAACAAAGAAGAGAAAATGTGTATCATAATCTCTTCTCCATTTCTGCTGCTAAAATTATAGGAACTCTATATTCTATGTTAGAATGCATCTGGTGTGCTATTCTATAAACTACATGAATAACCAACAACTCCCAGTGCAAAATTCCACCCTGCACCATATTTAGCATTATTTTTGCAAGATAGCACCTTACCAGGCTTGTGCAGAGAAGAGTTTATTAATCTCACTAACTGGCAGATGGAATACAGTAAAAATGAGGTGTTTTTGTCTTTTGGAGCTAATAGTTTTTCAAGATAAGATAAGCAGCTATCATCTTCTGATCCTTTTCATTTATAGATATTTGTTCACTTGTGAATTTGTTCATTCATTCTTCTGTATTTATTGAGTATCTATCTCCTTCCTGGGGCTTCCCTAGGTGGCTCAATGGTAAAGAATCCACCTGCCAAAGCAGGAGATGTGGATTCGATCCCTGGGTCAGGAAGATCCCCTGGAGAAGGAAATGGCAACCCATTCCAGTACTCGTACCTGGAAAACCCCAGGCATAGAGGAGCCTGATGGGCTACAGTCCATGGGATCACAAAAGAGCTGGACATGACTGAGTGAATAAACAACATCTCCTTCCCTTTCAGCAGTCCTCAGGGCAGCCGGGAATATAGAAATGATTAGAATGCACTCCCTTTTTTTAAGGAGCTCATGAGTTAATACAGTATGGGAAGCACAAGTAGAGATAGGAATATACAGATGAGGACACTTAACTCAGCCTTAGTGAGCAAGGGGCGGCCAAGGGGAGGCTTTCTGGAGAAGATGGTGCCTTAAGATTATGAGGGGTTAGGTGAAGGGACCACATATCTCCTCTAGTGGTTAGTACAGGGAGAAAATTGTTAGGAGGGATAAGGTGACAGTAGATGAAGAGAAAAGATCCTAAATCACAGAGAGTGGTAAGAAGACATTCTGAGAAACAAATCCCCAGAAGTATTCATTCTGTGCTAAAAGAGAACAGAAGAGAATTTCATGAGAGGAAAACGATGGGGGCAGTGGAGGGGGTGGGCATTGGAATTCGCAGAGTGTCAGCATCTGCGTTTACTTGTATTCTTATTTCTTTGCCTATTTATTTTGCTTTGGGTCTCTAGTAACTTAGTATGGATTTTGCAGACGGCAGTAGTGACGGTATCGAGCTCCCTTCACGTGGAGAGGGATTGGTGAACTGATCTGATAAAAGGTCCCTTCCTTTCCTTCTTGTTTTACAAGTCATGTTGATTAGCATGATGGACAAAACCATAATTTGCATTTTTATCAAATCATACCTGCAGCACCTGAACAGCATGGCCACTAATTAAAAGGAGAAATTGAATACAGTAGATTTGCTGCTTTGTTTGGCTGAGGAAACAAGGATAGGCTTGTGTTGACCTCTGTTGAAAGGCGCACATTACAGATGTTTTGGTGGAAGAGCTTTCATCAGTCAGTTCGGCTGACTTATTTTATCTTCACCTTCCCC
Source organism: Bison bison bison (assembly GCF_000754665.1). NCBI lineage: Eukaryota > Metazoa > Chordata > Mammalia > Artiodactyla > Bovidae > Bison > Bison bison. The sequence continues at coordinate 12,541,416 of NW_011495034.1, read as the reverse complement.
AGAATATTTCTGGAAGCCAGCCACCCAGGTTTAGCACTGTGCTCTGTGCCCTTTGTGAGGGCAAAGAGTATTTTGGGGGCAGCGTAATGGTGGCGTGGCATAGTTGTTAGGAAGTTGGGATTTGGAATCATACGATTTAGTTTCCATCCAGATTCTCCCACTGCTAGCTCTGTGACCTTGGGCTGGCTACTTACCTCTGTATGCATCAGTTTACTTATCTATAAAATGGAACCATGACAATATCTGCCTTATAAGGTTCTTGTGAGGATTAAATGAAACTGTATAAATGCCAAGCCTAGGACTTGGCATGTAGTAAGGACTTATTAAATATGAATTATTATTTCTATTTCATCTATTTTATAGTAAGTTACTTGAGGACTAAGCTCCAAAATCTTGGTTTAGTAGTTCCCCAGTGACAAGGACTATGCTTATTCATCTTTGCATATATAGAGCATGACATGGGAAGGCTGTTTTATAGTGTATTGGCACATACACATTAGAAGGTCTAAAATCTTATTCTCTTATGTAATTAATCTGTCACTTTTTATGGCCTGATTTTGTTCAAGATATTGCCAAGGTTTCAAATATCATGGTTGTAACTTAAGCAGGTGTAGGAATGACCATGTCCTCGAAGTAGTTGTTGACCTTCTTTTCCCAAGGAGACACACTCCATACCCAGCATCCTCTCGTAGACACACGCAGCACCAGTACCCACTCCCTGGTGTATGAGTCGTAGCTCTCCCCTGCAGCTCATATTAAGGATGTAAGTTATTATGCAAATAAGAATGACCCAATGAGGAGGATAATCATGAATCCACTCTAAATTATTTTTTAATAATTTTAAACATTATTATTTTAACTGTTATTTTATGTTATGTGGTGACTAGATCAAACTTCTGCAAATAATTCTTTGAATTCTTTAAAATTCTTCAATGTTAGCACCGTTGTTTCTCATCACTTCCTGTCCAGTTAGTACCACTAACTCTGTGTGCGTGTGTGTGTGCGCGCGCTAAGTCGCTTCAGTCGTGTCTGACCCTTTGCAACCCTATGGACTATAGCCCTCAAGGCTCCTCTGTCTATGGGATTCTCCAGGCAAGAATACTGGAGTGGGTTGCCATACCCTCCTCCAGGGGATCTTCCTGACCCAGTGATCAAACCTGTGTTTCTTATGTCTCCTGCATTGGCAGGCAGGTCTTTACCAGTAGTGCTTCTGTGAAGTTCTCCATTCCCTTCTTTTCCATGATACCCCTGTTGCTCTGGTATTCTTCACTCAAAAGTGGTTTACAAAGGCTGACGGTGACTTTCAAATCATCTCCTATCCGTCCTCATTCATCCTGCCCTTTAAGCAACATTCAGTAGTACATCTGTTTCTTCCACAAAAGCCTCTATTCCCTTGGTTTCCTTGACACCAAGAAGTATCATGGTCTTCCCTTTAGACTTCTAACTGCTTATTTTTTTATTTATTTTTAACTAGGGGACAATTGCCTTACAATATTGTATTGGTTTCTGCCATATATCAACATGAGTCAACCATAGGTATACGTAATCCCCTCTGTCTGAACCTCCTTCCCGCCCCCCACCCCATCCCACCTCACAGAGCACTGTTCTGCTTCTGACTCCAATGATATGCCTCTAGTTTCTTCCCTAACCCCAATCTGGGGATTCTCCAAGGATTTTCCCTAGGTCTTCCTATTTTCTCTCCTTCCTTCCATTGGAATAGCATCCATTTCTAGTGCTTTAGCCACCACATTTATATTTATATGTATAACTTCCATATGTTTCTCCTGGTTGACCTCCCTGTTCAACTCTGATCCCAGAATTCTGATACTCTGGATCATTTGGAAGTTCATTTGGCAGCTCAAATTCAATACACCAAAAAATGTTTATTATCTTTACACTAAAGACAACTCCTTATCATGATTTTTTTGCAAATCATTTTTTAAAAATGTATTTATTTGTGTGCACCAGATCTTAGCTGTGGCATAAGGAATCTTCTGTCTTCACTGTGGCACGTAGGATCTTTAGCTGTGGCATGTGAGATCTAGTTCCCTGACCAGGGATCTAACCCAGACCCCCTGCACTGGGAGAGTGGAGTCTTAGCCACTGGACCATCAAGGAAGTCCTGCAGCTCCTATCATGATTTTTGTTAATGGATATCACACTTCCTAGGCTGGCTTAAAAACTCTTGAGTTGATTCTGGTACTTCTCTTTACGTCTGCCTTAAAAAAAAAAAAATCATCCTTTCATTTCAACAAAACCATTCGGTGTTGCCTATTTGTACCTACTGTCTTTGACGTGTTCATTTTCTATTTCCTTTGAATGGCATTGCCCAGCTGCAGACAGAGTGAAGAGCACTGTACCAACTTCCCAGTAAAAACAGTCATTATAAAACAATGATACAAAAGTAAAGGAGATACATCCCAGGGAAAGAGAGGGCAGAGAATACTTCTTAAAGGGGATAACATAACATGCGGGCCAAATCTTGAAAGATGAATGAGAGTCAGACTGACAAGTTGGGATGAACACTCTGGAAATAATAACACATGAGAAGACATGCTGACGAAGAAGACCGTGACTCATTGTTGAAGTGCGAGTAGCTCTGTAGGGCTGGAGCTCTGGCGCTGTGGGAATAAAATGGGGGAAGCCAGAGGCAGGGCTCCAAGGTGCTAGGAGTAGAGGGCAGAGGGGGCATCGAAGGCCTTGTTTCAGTAGCTGCTGCTGCTGCTTAACAAACCACCCAAAACTTCATGCTCTGAAAGCACCACCACTGATTATTTCTCACAGTTCTCCAGTTGGGCAGCAGTCTCTGGGGAAGGTTGATCTCTGCTCCACGTGATGCAGGTTGGCACCACTCCACTGGGCCCAGAGGATCCACGATCCTCATGCACATGTCTGGTGCTTCAGCTGTGATGGCAATGGTTGGCGGGGGTCTCTCTTTTCCTTTTCTCACAGCCTCTCAGTATTCAGTGGTCTAACTTGGGGTTCTGTACATGGAAGCTGTATCCTAGGAGGGCAGAAAATGGAAGCCACAGTGCTTCTTAAGACTTAGGCCCGGAAGCCACTTGACATCTCTCCCTCTACTTTCTGTTGGTTAAAGTAAGTCACAAGACAAGCTCAGCTTCCTGAAAAGGAAAATAGAACCCACCTCCCTTTGGGAGGAGCAGCTTGAGCGTAGAAAGATATGAGGCACTGTTAGCAGCCACCTTTTTAGACAGTGTAACATAGGCTTTATAGATCACTGCGTTCTATAGGATGCCATCTATGGGGTATCATCTATACGGGAGGATTTTAAACTGAAGACTGACGTTTTAAACTTATCTGTCTAAAAATATCTCTGACTCCTTTATAAAGATTGAATTGAGGAGTCAGGGTCAGTACTTGGAGACAGAACAGTCTACCAATCTACTAAGGCAGCCTCTACCAACAGATTTCAAGCTAACCTGTGGAGAGTCTTTTTCATGAGCCCACATGCCTTGCCACAATGTTTCTTCCTCATGGAAGCAAATGGAATGAGTGATGGATTTGCCATTTTTTTTAAAGGATACCACCAAGGTATCTACCCAGCTGAGGCCTAGAGTCTATGTACCAGGTCAGGAAACTCTGGTCCATGTGTCACATCTGCTCACCACCTGTTTTGGTAAATAAAGTTTTATTGGAACACAAAACAAGGTATCTACCCAGGACCCTTCCAGAAAGATGGATTCACAAACACCATGGGGAAGGAAATATGTAATGCTGCAGATGCTCTGCCTAATGCTTCTTTGTTTAGAAATATGACTCTTTGCTTATTCGCTATTGCTTTTTCTCTAAATAAATAAGCCTGGAAAGTCAGATGAGATTCTTGGCGAGAGCAGAAGCCTGCTTTGCTAAAGCCAGGGATTCGTCTTGTGTCAGAGGATACAGGTGTATGTGACCACAGAGACCACATGAGCATTTTATTTCTATGCAAAGTGAACTCTTTGACTCTTGCTAGTAATCTCGACTACAAAAGTCTTTATGGTCAGTGCCTATAAAAATGCCATGGAAAATATTTATAAAATTTGAAATCTCTTACTACACCACCTCAGTTACTAAATTTCCTTTATGAATAAGAGTTGTAATATATCAGCAACTGTGACTTGAGCAGAGGAGAGCAGAGACTATGCTTATTAGTGTTCATTAGAGCAAACTGAGATTCAAAATCTGGGAATGGAGAGGAGATACTCCTAGATTTTCAAGGGTTTCTATAGCCCTTTCTTCTAAGTGTTCCTAGAGCCAAGATTTTAGTTTATGAAAGAGAAGAGTCTCCCCTTTTTGATATGAGAATCTTAGGACAAGGTTGGAATATGGTCCCTCCTGGTCAGTGTTTGGGTTCTCTCTCAGGTTTCTGAACAATTTGTTCATGCCATGGTGGCAACAGGAAAATGTTAATTTCCCCTAGAGCTCTAGGGGAAGTGGGAAGAAGCCAGGAACACTTGGAGAGATTTGATCTCAACTCCCAACTTTGTCACTAATTATGTGACTGTAAGCAAATTCCTTAACCCTTCTAAACTTTGGTTTCTTCCTCTGCATGCATGCTAAGTCACTCTAGATGTGTCTCACTCTTTGCAACCCAATGGACTGTAGCCCACCAGGCTCTTCTGTCATGGGATTCTTAGGGTAAGAATACTGGACTGGGTTGCCATGTGCCCTTCCACAGGGTCTTCCCAACCCAGGGATCCAACCGGCGTCTCTTATGTCTCCTGAATTGGCTGGCAGGTTCTTCACCACTAGCACCACCTGGAAGCCCCCTTCCTTTGCACAACCCCAGTGATAACTGCACTTTCCCAGTAGGATTGCTGTGATGAATTAAAAGAATCACTGTTTATTGCATGTAGCCTAGTAAGTGGCATAAGTATTCAGTAAATTTTAAGTGATTGTTCTATTGGACTTTCTGCTGATCTTTACTATGTTTCTCTTTATTTCTCAGGGAGATGTTAATCTCTGTGGCTCTAGGCCAGGTGTTATCCCTCCTTATTTGTGGAATTAGCTTGACCAGCAAGTACCTGTCAGAAGATTTCCATGCCAATACACCAGTCTTCCAGAGTTTCCTCAATTACATTCTTCTCTTCTTGGTCTATACCACCACACTAGCTGTCAGACAAGGTAAGCATGCCAAACCCATTTCTCTTTTACCAGTATCTTCAAGAGTGATGAGCTATGACCAGATTAACTTTTTTCACTTACAGCATCATAAGACAATTCAAAACCCCAAATCTCACTGTTCTGTTTTGTGATAATATAGCAAACAAAATGAATGAATAAATTACAAAGAAGCATGAATTATGTAAACTCAACGGGAAATAAGAAATGCATGTATAGGCCGAAAAGTACAGTTGCTTACTACTTGAATTCCTGTTAGCATTTCTTATACCCCTCAGTGAATCTAAATAGCCAGCTTCCCTGGAACCTGAAACAGTCTTGATGAAGCTGTCCCTAATACCTGCTAGCCCTGAGAAATCCAAGGGGATTGCGGACAAATATATGTCTTTGAGAAAGGAAGATAAAAATAGTAAATGCAAACAACTCTAGTAATAACAAAGGGGAAAAGAAAGAAAAAACAGCTACCACAGTCATGTGACTTGTTCTGTCTAAACTTAAAAAGCTAAGGCAATGGAACAAATCCTTCAAGACTTGATGCAGGAAAAACTTATTAAAGGGCAGTTGCAGTTGAAATCCTTGTGGTATATCTCTGGAGGGTATATTTCAGAGACATATGATAATACCATTGAATCTGGTATAAATACTCTTATCTATGGCCCAGAAATAGCCAATAATGTCGCTATTATTAGCTGTAGCTATTGACTATAAAATATGCATTGAAAAGTAACCATAATAGGTTTGAAGATAATTATATACCTTAATAATGAATAAAGATACATGAATAGCTATATACAGTAATCCTAACCGTCATACTTTTTTGAAACTTTGCCACAAATCATATCTCAGCATTGTATTTTTACATTTCCGTATTTGGATTATCATCCAGAATAATATTGCTTATTTATAATGATTTGGCCAGGACTAGATTTCATCTTAGAAGAAGAGTACAAATGAACAAGTTAGAACTGACTTCCAGTTTAACTTGAGATTGTCTAAGGTATTGCAGAAGCTAATTTCATTTACTTCTCAAAAATTGGTGTTATTGGTGTTTGTACAGGTATACCTGTGGCGGATTCATTTCGATATTTGGCAATACTAATACAATATTATAAAGTTTAAAAATAAAATAAAATAAAATAAAATAAAAATAAAAAATAAATAAATAAAATTCAATATAGGTAAACATAATTAAAGAATAAAATTTCAAACAAAACTTCAGGCTATGAAAGTTAAGACACTGAGTCTCAGCTACATTTCCTCAGTATGATTTGGAAGCCATTGATTTTGAACGCTACAAATGCATTATCTAAACAGTTGCTTCAATCCAGGAAAGGACTCCAGAAAATGAGAAAGTGGAGGGGGTGTATAATTAGAAATTTACTTCTGAGAGACTGTCAATACGAAGAATGTATCATTTGATCATATCAAGGAGAGCTATGCAGTTCAACTTAAAAATAATTTCATGAAGACTTGAATGATAATTTAGAATTATTAAAGGATAGAATTATTTTAGCCCAGTACAAGGATTATAATTAAAAATAGTAAGATTGAAGAACAAATTTGCAACATTCTGATATAACAACAACAACAAAATCTCATGGAAATGGTAAATTTGTGTTCTCTGGAGATTTTCAGAACCAGTCTGCCAGCAGTCCCCAAACTTTTGGCACCAGGGACTAACGGTTTCATGGAAGACAGTTTTTCCATGGACCAGAGTGGGGGACAGTTTGGGGATGATTCAGGTGTATTGCATTTATTGTGCACTTTATTTCTGTTGCATCAACTCCACCTCAGACTGTCAAGCATTGGATCCCAGAGACTGGGGATCCCCTGCTCTAGACTATAAGGTGATGAGCTGCAATTAGTTTTCAGGTTCTTGTCACTCTTGCTTTCTAGGAGCCCAGAGATTTAACAAAAACTCTCATCAGGGAAAAAAATAAAAGTAAGCCATTCTAAGAAACAGAATAATTTCACAGTTACAGGTAGAGACAGAAAAGCTTAAAAAAAAATTTAACTGTAGAAAAAGGCCCAAAGTTAATACATGTTATTGAGACTTTATAATGTCCCAGCCACTATGTATGTGAATTACCTCTTTTATTCCTTCAAACCAAGGAAATAGGAATTATTATCTGAAAGTTTATCAGTGAGAAATTGGAGGCTCCCCTGGCATCAGGAATGTGCTGTAGGCTAGAACTAGGAAGAGTAGGCATCTCTCTGAGCCAGGCTGGGTACTTTCATGGCCCACCCTGCCCACCCATGTGGAGTCCAGGGGAGGAACGAAGAGGGGAGGGAGACATGTTTGAGCAAAAGGAGAGTTTTCTCCCTTGAATTTCAAAACCCTGGATAAGAAACCAGCCCTGGGTGAGAGGTCCAGTGCTGCACAGCAGTGAGGTCAAGAGGATATGGCTGTACGTGGTGCCGAGAGTGGATGGGCATGGGGGCCGGGCAGAGGGATGACGGGAAAGAGGCCAGGGGCTAGAAGCAGCAAGGAATTCAGAGGCACTTTGGAAGAAAAAGACTGAAAAGGACCTGAGAACTTTCTGTCATTATGGTTGATGATGAAGAAAATCAACTTCTAAAATGCCCTATCCAGAGATATCTGCCACGGCCTCAGATTATCACTAAACTTGCTGGCATGTCTTCATTTGGATGTTTACTTAGAATGTTTGTTTGTTTTAAGCTTCATCTTTAGAAGTTTTAATAGACCGGCATTAAGCTAACATCTGGAAATCAACATAGTAATTACATTAATTTTGTATAGGCTGATTCAGTGCTATGTTCTAGCAACATAATAATCTCTTTCATTATGCACCTCAAGATGTGAGAGGGGATGAACAGAGCAAAGAGGAGAGGATGGAAAGTGTGGTATGTGCGAGGGAACCACTGTCTTGGCCACATTTCCTCCTCCATTCCTGGTGCTCCCTGACTAATCTCCTGGGAGGGCTGCAGGTTAGGGTTGAACAAGATACAGCCTTCTCAATTCTTCCATCACAGACATCACTGATCCTGCAGGGCCACTCTATTCATTTGATACCACCTTAGGCCACATAACAGCAAGGGGTTAGACTCAAGAACTAACAATCTTTCTTTATCACTTTAATCATAAAATGTATGATTGTCACATGTAAACACAATGTGATAAATGCAAGAAGCCTTTCAAGAGCATTAAGGGCCATGTCATTACAAAGTCTTATAGAATTTGACTTCTGAGTTAAAGTGAATTCTTTTCATCAAATTTGCATTGAACCTATGATCAAAGACTCTGAAGCAACAGACTCTAGTATAAGTTTCAGTGTTACTCCAGTTCAAGCTGGAGTTTTGAATTTGCCCCTGGTTAAGACTCTGATGCTGGGAGGGATTGGGGGCAAGAGGAGAAGAGGATGACAGAGGATGAGATGGCTGGATGGCATCACTGACTCGATGGACGTGAGTCTGAGTGAACTCCGGGAGTTGGTGATGGACAGGGAGGCCTGGCGTGCTGCGATTCATGGGGTTGCAAAGAGTCAAACACGACTGAGTGACTGATCTGATCTGATTAATTGATTCCTACAAAATTTGTAGAAAACCAAAAATTGATTCCTACAAAGACCATCCTCCTAAAATTGTGTATTGTAGATAGGTTTTAAAGCTAGCCCTTCTTTTATTGGCACTAGGTTGTTTTTTTTATTCCAGATGGTTCTAAAATTTTTAAACATCTTGCCGTTTATCATAAAGAGCCTCATTAATACAGCACTGTAGAAAAAATGTACTTCAAAAAACTAGTTCCAATAAGATTGTATCAAATTTGAGAATTTAGATAAAATTTAGATAACTGTTTACTTAGTTAGCTGTAACCACTTTGGGGAAGCTACTCAGACAATTAAAATATCCCCGTTGATTGAAGTAATGCCTGAAATCCAAACACAGGCTATATGGGTAAGGTGGGGCTTTAGGAACTGTAAAGGAAAATGTATTCTTCCTCTTGTGTTTCTCCTTTACTCTCACACTATCGTTCTTCTGACACCAGATGTGTGGGGCTTTCCCACACCCTGCAGTTCTGTGGCACCAGCTGAGTGTCTTACAACATAACTCAGTTCTGACAGTTGTGTCGAGAGATGGATGGAAGTTATTACTGGCGCTTCTGCCCTACCTGCTATAGGTCAGAAGTTGCCACCAACCCTCCTTGGATTTAGTTAATTTACTAGAGCGTCTCACAGGACTCAGGAAAACAGCTTACTTAATGTTTACTAGTTTATTACAAAAAGATATGATGTATTTTGGGATGGAAGAAGTGAGTAAGGCAAGGTATGTGGAAGGGGGACGTGACTTCTAGCACAGCTGTCTCAGAACCTCCATGTCACATGTTCACCAACCCCAGCATTCTCCAAACTGCATGCTTTTGGAATTTTTATGGAAGCTTCAATAGGTAGACATGATCATTAACCTCATTTCCAGCCCCTCTCCTCTCTCTGGAAAATGGGAAGGCAGGGCTGAAAAGTCCAGCTTTCTAATCATAGCTTGGTATTTCTGGTGACCAGCTCCATCCAGGAGCCCACCAAGAGTCAACTCATTAGAAGAAAAAAATTCCTATCTCCCTGGAAATTGTAAGGGATATAGGAGCTCTGTGTCAGGAGCAAGGGTCAAAGACCAAATAGCACAAAATATGTTCCTAGTGCTCTTGTATGTGTGCCTAGTCACTCAGTCGTGTCCAACTCTTTGCAACCCCATGGACTGCAGTCTGCCAGGCTCCTCTATCCATTAGGATTCTCCAGGCGAGAATACTGGAGTGGGTTACCATGCCCTCCTCCACCCAGGGATCAAACCCAAGTCTCCCTCAATGCAGGTGGATTCTTTACCAGCTGAGCCACCAGGGAAGCCCAAGAATACTGGAGTGGGTAGCTTATCCCTTCTCCAGGGGATCTTCCCAACCAAGGAATCGAACCAGGGTCACCTGCATTGCAGGAGGATTTGTTACCAACTGAGCCACCAGGGAAGGCCACTAGTGCTCTTATCACTTAGGAAATTGCAAGGGTTTGAGGAGCTCTATGCCAAGAACCAGGGGCAGAGAACTATGTGTATCTTATCTCACAGGTAAATGACTAAGAAAGTGTAGTGCTGCCAAAACTTACGGATTTGAAGCCTCTTCCTCATGTATCCTTTTTTCTTAAAATTCCATGTAATACTAGCTGAAATCAGGAAACAGAAAAACACAAAAAGCAGACTATGAACAACTAAGGGCTTCTTCCCTGGTGGTTCTGCAGAAAAGAATCTCCCTGCCAATGCAGGAGACACAGGTTCAATCCCTAGGTGGGGAAGATCTCCTGGAGAAGGAAATAGCAACCCACTCCAGTATGCTCACCTGAGAAATCCCATGGACGGAGGAGCCTGGCGAGCTACAGTCCATGTGGTCACAGAGTTGGACATAACTTAGCAACTAAAGACACACATTTGAACAACTAAAGACCATGCAGTTCTTGCATTTGTGATGTAGAAGCTAGAAATGTGACCAACTTTTAAAACAAAGGTGAAATAAGATACATTTCTTCTGAAGAAAAACTTTATGTCATCAAACTTTTTCCATAAGCTTCTTTTATCAATTATTATATGAATCCTGCTTCCGCCCAGAAGCACTTTCAGTAGTTCTTAAACAATAGATATCCACGATTCTTCTCTTGGCAGTTTTTAACTTCTGAATATATATAAACCACACAAATTTTTTTCAGCTTTTAGACTTTTCGTTTTGTGCTGGGGTGTAGCCAACTAAGAATGCCATGATAGTTTCAGGTGAACAGTGAAGGGATTCAGCCGTACATACACATGTATCCATTCTCTGCCAAACTCCTCTCCTCTCATGCTGTCATCTAACACTGAGCAGAGTTCTGTGTGCTATACAGTAGATCCTTGTTGGTTATCCATATAAAGCATAAGATTTTTAAATAGTCAATAATTTCTTCTTCCTTTTCTTCTGCCAATTTTTCTGAGTTCTTTCCTCTCCAATTTCTTTTTGTTTTCCCATCAACAAGCTGCTCAGTGATGAGGGAGGTAAGAATTGCAAGGCAAAAGCAGGATGTTGAGGGTGAAAAGAAAACATTTTCATCCCTTAGTTTCCTCTTCAAGTCATGATGATGGGGAAAGAATGGGTATCTGCAATGAAAACATGAATAGAACCAGAAGTGCCGGCTTCATTTTGGATACAGACCCTGAAAAAAGAAGAAAGTTTGCCGCTATTGGGCATCATTAGAGATATTCCTGGTGACTGGTTCTGCACATTTTGCTTTTTCACTGAGAGAGGTTTTTATATCCTCTTCTAGTTCTGAATAAACGGCAAGCTTGCAGCTTGCAGCTAGAAACAGTTTGATGAGTATTGCATGAATTCTAGCAAATTCTTAACAGACATTAAAATATTTGTTGAATCTTTTATATATTTCTTTGTGTGAGTGTGAAAAATGAAGCAAGTTACTAATAGTACTAACAGCACACTCAAATATATCACTGTGTGTAGTCTGAATTTTTCCAAAAAGAATACAGAAACGTAAATTCATGCCATGTTCTTCAAGAGAAATACTCTTGGTTTGAACACTAAATACCATAAGACAGAAATTCTGGAAGTCTAGGTTCTAACTTCAGTTATCGGTGGAGAGGCTGATGAAATGAATTTGGCTCAGGCTTATGGAGCACTCACCCTCTCCTGGTCCCCTCTACCCACTATCTTCTTTTTCCTTCCAGAGCACTGACGTGATGACTCATTAGAAAAGACCCTGATGCTGGGGAAGATTGAAGGCAAAAGGAGAGAGGGGCAACAGAGGATAAGATAGTTAGATAGCATCACCAACTCAATGGACATGAATTTGAGCAGACTCCAGGAGATAGTTGAGGACAGAGAAGCCTGACATGCTGCAGTCCACAGAGTGACAAAGAGTCAGGTAGGACTTAGTAACTGGGCAACAATAAGCACTGAAGTAGCCAGATTGGCGAGAGAAATATATAAAGATAACAGTCTTGTCTATACACAACAGCTACATGCAACTCATGGCCCAGTAGTCTAGTCCCTATAAGAACATTCTCAGAAGTTCCACTAATTAGTTCCATACTCATCTTCCACTAACTGGAAGATGATAGTTGCCTCTTCCAATGTAAGACAGGCCTCATATGTGCTCCCTGCAGAAACACTACACATCTTATAATTATGTAAGCTAATTTCTCAATTACCAATGTTGCAAAATTAAAAATAGTTGTCTAATTAGAAAAAATATAGAACTTCATACAAAATAATATAGGCCTCTATGGAAACTGCAACAGTATATCAGACGCTGGAATCCCCTTCCGATCTCACCTCCCCACTTCTGTTTGTACAGCTCTGCCTCTGTGAACCTTTGCCCCTTGCCTTTGTTGGAATTTTCTTTGGTTCTTACCATAGGAAGTCCAAGACACAGGGCAGAGCAGGGGAAAGAGGTAAAGTGGGATCCAGGATTTTCTCAAAGCAGAAGCCTGAATTCTTATTTAAAAATTTTTATTTTATATGAGAGTATAGTTGATTTACAATGTTGTATTAGTTTCCATTGTATGGCAAAGTGATATATATCACTTCATGGCGAATAGATGGGGAAACAATGGAAACTGACAGACTTTATTTTGGGGGGCTCCAAAAACACTGCAGATGGTGACTGCAGCAATGAAATTAAAAGACACTTGCTTCTTGGAAGAAAAGTTATGACCAACCTAGACAGCATATTAAACAGCAGAGACATTACTTTGTCAACAAAAGTCCGTTTAGTCAAGGCTGTGGTTTTTCCAGTAGTCATGTATAGATGTGAGAGTTGGACTATAAAGAAAGCTGAATGCAGAAGAATTGATACTTTTGAACTGTGGTGTTGGAGAAGACTCTTGAGAGTCCCTTGGGCTGCAAGGAGATCCAACCAGTCCATCCTAATGGAAATCAGTCCTGGGTGTTCATTGGAAGGACTGATGTTGAGCTGAAACTCCAATATTTTGGCCACCTGATGTGAAGAACTGACTCATTTAAAAAGACTCTGATGTTTGGAAAGATTGAAGGCAGGAGGAGAAGGGGACAACAGAGGATGAGATGGTTAGATGGCATCACCAACTCAATGGACTTGAGTTTGGGTAAACTCCGGGAGTTGGTGATGGACAGGGAGGCCTGGCGTGCTGCAGTTCATGGGGTCGCAAAGAGTCGGACATAACTGAATGACTGAACTGAACTGAACTGAGACAGCATATTAAAAAGCAGAGACATTATTTTGCCAACAAAGGTCCATCTAGTCAAAGCTATGGTTTTTCCAGTAGTCATGTATAGATGTGAGAGTTGGACTATAAAGAAAGCTGAGCACCAAAGAATTAATGCTTTGAACTGTGGTGTTGGAGAAGACTCTTGAGAGTCCCTTGGACAGCAAGGAGATCCAACCAGTCCATCCTAAAGGAAATCAGTCCTGAATATTCATTGGAAAGACTGATGTTGAAGCTGAAACTCCAATGCTTTGGCCACCTGCTGTGAAGAACTGACTTATTTGAAAAGACCCTGATGCTGGGAAACATTGTTGACGGGGGGGGAGAGAGGGACAACAGAGGATGAGATGGTTGGATGGCATCACCAACTCAATGGACGTGAGTTTGAGTGACTTCCGGGAGTTGGTGATGGACAGGGAGGCCTGGCGTGCCTCAGTCCATGGGGTCACAGAGAGTTGGACACGACTGAGTGACTAAACTGAACTGATATATATATATATATATACACACACATACACACACATATATATCCATTCATTTTCAGATTATTTTCCCATATAGATTATCACAGAATATTGAGTAGAGCCCCTTGTGCTATACAGTAGGTCCTTGTTGATTATCTATTTTATATATAGTTGTATGTATTTGTTGATCCCAACCTTCTAATTTATTCTTCCTCCCATGTTTCCATTTTGGTAATCATAAATTTGTTTTCAGAGTTTGTGAGTCTGTTTCTGTTTAGTAAATAAGTTCATTGTATTGTTTTTTTTTTTTTTTAGATTCTACATGTAAGTGATATCATATGATATTTGTCTTTGACTTACTTAACGTAGTATGATAACCTCTAGGTCCATCCATGTTGCTGTAAATGACATTATTCTTTCTTATGACTGACTGATAGTCCGTTGTGTATATGTACCACATCTTTTTTATCCATTCCTCTGTTGATGGCCGTTTTCATTGCTTCCATGTCCTGGCTATTGTAAATAGTGGTGCAACAAACATTGGGGTGCATGCATCTTTTCAAATTATGGTTTTCTCTAGGTATATGCCTAGGAGTGGGACTGCTGGATCGTATGATAGGTATATTTTTAGTATTTTAAGGAACCTACATACTGTTCTCCATAGTAGCTGTATCAGTTTACATTCCCACCAACAGTGTAAGAAAGTTCCCTTTTTGCCACATCCTCTCCAGCATTTATTGTTTGTAGACTTTTTGATTATGGCCATTCTGACCAGTGCGAGGTGATATTAAGCATGCCGTTAAGCATTAAGTACGTTAAGCGTCTTTTCCTGTGCTTCTTGGCCATCTGTATGTAGAGGCCTGAGTTCTGCTCATACATAGTCTGTTCAGTGTCCACTTCTGTGGGTAACTTTGACTAAATCACGGAGGAGAAGGGATTCTTGGAGAGTTGGATAAGGAAGGACTTGGCAAATGTACATACTGAATTATAACTCCCTTGTGAGTCCTGAGGGAAATATTACTGTCACTTACCTAAGTCTGGTGAGGTAATACTCACTGGAGCCTCTTAAATCATCTTTCTTGTGGGAAACTACTTGGCAAACCTCCATTCCTCTTCACCGGCAGGTTGTATTTATGTTTACATGTTGGAGACTTTTAGCCCTCATAGTATAGAAAGGCTGTACTTCAATGACTTTTGAAATGAACCTTAGTGGATACTCCCTGGGAATTTTACTTATGTTGATAGGGAAGGGAGAAGAGAAGGTGGGGCAGGGGATAAGGGGTGGGCACTCCTCTGCAAACCATGCTGGGAAATAGTGAAGATCACAGAAGAAAATAAAAATCCAGTTTTAGCAAAATGGCTCCTCAGTATGTGAAGCAACTGGAACTCTCATATACTGCTGCTGGAAATGCAAAATGATAACGGACAGTTTGGAAAATGGCTTGATGCTTTCTTATAAAGTTAAATACCCACTTACCATATGACCCATCACTCATGTTCTTCCAAGAGAAATGAAAACATAATATCTACAAATATTATGTGCAAGTGTCCACTGCAGTTTTATTCATAAGCTAAAACTGTAAACAACCCAAGGGCTCATCAGCTCGTAAAAGGATAAAAACTGTGGTAAATTCCCACAGTAGAGTATGACTCTGCCATAGAAGGACAATGTTATTATGCAATGATGTGTATTAATCTCAAAAGTATTATGCCACGTGCAAGAAGGCAGACATGGGACCATATACATTGTATAACTACATGATGCTAGTAATGCAAAGTTCTGGAAAAGGCAAAACTATAAGGTCGGGAAATAGATCAATGATTGCTGGAGTAGGGAACCAGGGGTGGGGGTGATTGACTGCAAAGGGACACAAGGGAACTTTGGAGGTAATGGAAATGTTCTCTATGTCTTGATTGCTTAGAGGTTACATGACTGTATATGTTTGTCAGAACTCTTCAAATTATACACCAAAAGGAGTGAATTTTATCACATATAAATTATACTTTAATATACCTGACCAAAGGGGGAAAAAAAGAGAAAGAATTGACCGCCTACTCTCACCCCATGGCCGCCATGATGAAATTGCATATCACTGGGCTCGAGTTCCCACTGGGTAGCTTTTCCCTCACTTATGGATATTAGGAAAGGCCATTAAAATGTCCTCCTTCATTGTGGCATGCTTTCAGACTGCAAGAATGAGTACAGTTTCCCCTCTACTCCAGAAAATGTACCTACTCTGAAGAACTTGCTACTGGGACACAAATTATTATTTATCAAGCTCACAATCCATTAACTAGTGTAAAAGTACATGTATTTCATACATACACAGTGCTTACAGGGGCAGTCTGCACTGAATCAAGTCTCCCACAGTCTTCATCAAACTTAGAGTACCTAAGAATGCATGTCCTATTTGTGTGAAGGTGGCTGACTCTCAAATAAAGTGATATGTTAGCCAGAACTTTCAATATGACTTAGCATGATCAGTGACTTCTAGATGGAAGGAAAATGACATGCATATGCAAGGCCCTCCCTCATTCCTCATGCCAAATACTTCATTAACAGATACCCTTCTGCTTCTTCGCTTCCAAACAGTGTGTGAGTTGGGAGGGAGGGATTGTCTCCCTGTTTTATCCAGAGTCTGTGTTGACTGTTAATTCTGGAAATCTTTAAGCGTTCATCTCTCCATGCTGCGAGCTGGCACAGAGAGATACTCATTCCTGGCACGAAGCTCCAGCATTCTTGTGGGAGATTGAAGGGTGGTTACAAGATGATAACTATATTGCCTCAAGGAGATAAGTCCCCTTCTGCCAAAATAGTGCTTTGTATGTAATTAGTGTAAAAATTCAGAGGAATAGAGTTTATCCTTACAATCATCTTTCTCATTAAAAAAGAATCATAATGGAAGAACAAAGCAGTCCCTGCAGTGAATTGAATTGCTTTCCTAAAGTTTTCATTAAATCAAAGACTCAGCGGTTAGCCATCTTGCAGACACTCTTGCAGTCGGCTGCAGGAAATTTGCAGGGGGCAGAAAATAAAACAATGAAGGGGACTTTTTTTTTTCTTTCCCAGGAGTAGAATTGCCTTGTGATTATCTTTAGATCAGAGTTCCCTGTCTGTGCATTTTTTGAGTGTCTGGTTTCATTGGTTTCCACTTCTCAGTTTTTGAGAACCAGGAAGAAGAATGTGTAACTCAGCAAATTTATATGTGATTCTTGCAAATGGTGGGTTCTAACTAAAAGTTGGAGTGACTAGGCCCCTTCAATAGGCCCCTTCAGTGACCTATAAGAGGAAAAACATAAAGAAAATGACTTCTAAATAAGAGAAAAAAATGATCAGAGTTTATATTTTTGCCAATTTTTTTACTGTTTGACACTTCCTTGTATGAAAGAGCATGAATATTACATTCTTTTACCTTTAACTGCCTAGTCATGTCTAAGAAAAAGTCTCCCCTTAAGAATCATATTCAGAAATTATTGCTTAAGTTCACCAAATCTAAATCTAACTTTAGACAATTAGGATCTAGACTTTTTCTGTTTCTCAGGTCAATCAAAATTCAAGAACCATTGAGTCATCCTGGTTTAACTGGCCTGTATTGTATTTCTTCCTTTCATAAGTCGGGATAATAATAGTAGCTGCTTTCAGTTTCCGTGTGGACCAAATGAGGTCATATATGTGGGAAATTTCTAGCACAGTGTCAGACATAGAGAAAGCATTCAGTGAATGTAATCTGCCATCATTGGTATTAGATTTGCTTAATAAATGACTAATTTCCTCCCCAGAAAGTTGGATTTTACACATGTACCCCTTAATTTGAATCTGTTCTATCATGAGGAACCTGAAATTCATCAGTCATATCCCCACCACTTATGTTATCCATAACTTGTCACTGGATGTCAGAGCAGGCACTGGTATGATTCATAGAGGAATCCAAAAGGAAAGACATTTTAGATACTTTCTTACCCCTATGGTGTCCATTGTGAGTGAGGGAATTCATTGATATAACTATTACACTGGTACAGGACTAATTCTAAAATGCCTGAGCCCAAGTCCTCCTCCCCCAGCATGTAGAGCAGGGCTCCTACCGCTTGAGGAAGCCACGTTGAGAGAGACCATGGACACCCAGAGTCTGCTTAGAAGGAGCCAGAGCCCCTGCTTCAACTCTGAGGCGTAACTGCAATCAAATGGTCCAAACTACAAGAGACTGGAAGCAGTGGGAGGGTTGCCAAAGGAAAGAGCTGAAAAGACAATTCTCTTGGCAGATGCTTGCCCCAGAAATGAGTGCATATTTTATTCTAGAGCTTTGAATATGCCTGTGAAATCTCAGGATAGAATCACTTCCCACCTTTTCTCTCCCAATGGTTTTCCTGTGTGTTTCCTATCTCTTCTCCTGTTTCCTCTTTTTACCCAGCACTTTCCTTCTCACACAGTCAAAAATGATAGACAAATTGGAGGCAAGTGGAGGGAGAATATTATTATCCTTCTCCCCATTCACTGGACTGAGGCAGGACTGTCATTCAGACCCTACAGAGAAGATACAGATTATGTTTATGCCACATCTGCGAATAACCACTCCAAGTACCTATCCTTTGTTCAAGAAAAGGCTCAGAGCACAAGGACACCAGTCAAGATCAAGTATGTTGTAAACCGAGCTTGGCTACATTTTTTCCAATGTTTTTTCTTCCATAACACACGTAGAATGCATCTGTGAACTGCAACTAATTGAATAACACATACAGAAAGCAAAGCAAAAAGCAGCTGAGAAAACTACATTCCCATTTGGGCTGTTTGACTGAGGCACATACTGGCTAGAGAAGTTGGGGAAATAACAGTGGGGTTTGGCCAAAACCAGGAGAAGATGGCATTTCTGTCCCTGATAATTTCCATCAAGGAATCACTTCTTAGAGCAAAGGCCATACATGCTCCAGCAGACCCTGTCATTACAAGAGTAAGCATTCCCAGGGGGTGAGTTGGGTCACTCTTTTATAGTAAAAATGCCAAAGCTCTGTGAGTTATGTGGAATAATCAGTGAGCAATACAACCCTTTTAAGGCCATTTTAAGGGAAACCGTAGTGAGAAATCTGTAAGCAGAGATCTAGTCTTACTAATGAAGTACTGCAGGGAAAATAATTTTCCTTATATCCGCTCACTAAAAGGAACGTCACTCCCATTCTTTTGACAGGGTAAGAATATTATTTTTAAGTTGAAAAATAAAATCAGGGTGGAGACCGGAAAAAATAAAAGTAATACAAGATGGAAAAGAATTGCGAAATACCCAGAGAGCACAAAGCATCGAGGGCTACACAGCCAGAGAAGCGGCTGCTGGTGTGTCGTTTTTCAGCTCAGAAGCGGGGAGGCTATCACAGACTCTGGAGCCATTGCTCGGCCATCTTTCAGCAGGAAGAACACGCTGCAGACAAACTCTATGGACGACTGGGGCGCCTCACCAGATTCACAGCAGCAGGTTCTATGCCTACAAGCAATTTCAACTTTGGGCTCAGTGAATGTCATTCACTGAGGTCGTGGTTTCCAGCTGTGCTGTGTTAAACTCGCACCATTTTAGCACAGCTTTAAGCAAACTATTGATTTTAAACTTTTGTAAGGCTAAAAGAAACTAAGTTAGATCATTCAGGAGCAAGCAAAGAACTCGACTTCTAAAAATAAAGTTAAGGAACTTGGTAACTTCTTTTTCACAGAGGATGTGTAGGCAGAGCTTATATAAGTGGCATAAATACAGAAGCCTCAGTACTGTTCAAAACTAGGTTCTTTACTATATGGAAACCTAATAGGTCTCAATCCCTGATTTCTCTTGTTTTGGCATCAGATACGTTAACTGATTTAGATTCCTGACGGGAAAGTCAGTGATACTCAGTCAGTTCCTATACTCAGTACCTCTTAACTGAAGGAATGAACAGGGTGTACAAGCCAAGGAGTGGACTTTCCCCAGCCTACAGAGGTTTATAGTTTTAGTTCTGCCCATGATTACTTTATACAGAAACTTCTAGAACACTCTGACCTGATTACATCTATTCAACTGTCATGTGAGAGTTGGACCATAAAGAAGGCTGAGTGCTGAAGAATTGATGCTTTTGAATTGTGGTGCTGGAGAAGACTCCTGAGAGTCCCTTGGACAGCAATGAGATAAAACCAGTCAATCCTATAGGAAATCAACCCTGAATATTCATGGGAAGGACCGATGCTGAAGCTGAAACTCCAGTACTTTGGCCACCTGATGCAAAGAGCCAACTTTGAAAAGTTGGAAAAGACCCTGATGCTGGGAAAGATTGAAGGCAAAAGAAAAGGGGGCAACAGAGAATGAAATGGTTGGATGGCATCGTGGACTCAGTGGACATGAGTTTGAGCAAACTCTGGGAGATAGTGAAGGATAAGGAAGCCTGACATGCTGTAGTTCATGGGGTCGCAGAGTCAGAAACCATTGAGCAACTGAACAACAATATCTAAATTTATCTTACATTCCGGAGTCATGTAATTCCTCTTTCATGTATTAATTTCTTCCTTAATTTCATTCATTAAGTCTGCAATACCTCTTTTTTTTTTTTTTGCCTGCACACGTGTGCAGCATGTGAGAGCTTAGTTCCCTGGACCAGGAATCAAACCTGTATCCCCTGCATGGAAGCATGGAGTTTTAACCACTGGACCTCCAGAGAAGTCCCAGCAAACAGTTTTTGAGGGCCTCTTTCTGTTAGGTGCTGTACTACCAGGTGTGAAGTATACTTGAGTGAAGAGGATTTCTCTTCTCACACCCCCTTCTGAGCTCACGGACAAGAGGAGGAGAGTAAAGAGTCTCTTCCATTGCAGAGGTACAGACCTGGGGGCCTCCCTTCCCCTTACCTCCACCAAATCTCCATTGCAAAAGAATTCACTTCTCTACCATCCATTTTATCACTCCATCCAGCCACCCTTTTGCAATTATTCACAGCAGGAGGATTCAGTACAAGCAGTTAAAATCAGTCCATTGCTGTTTCATGGTCTTCCCTTACCCTTTCCTTGATCACGCACTCTCCTTGCTCTAGGACCCTGACTTTACATCAAAAAGAGCCACTGCTGTTCCCGGGTCCCTGCACTTCCCTGCCCTCTCCCCGCCACCACCACCCCTCTGCCTCCTGGGAGGACACAGCACAGACATCATCCCCTTCCTTTATTTAGACTTGGCTATGGAAACCTCCTGGCTGCTAGGCTTCTATGAGCCAGAGCACTTGGTATTTTCATTATTATTAGTGACTTCCAAGGCCCTCAAAGGTCTCTTCTCTTACAGGCAGTTTATCACAGATTTACCTGACTTACCTGCCACCCTCTGTGGGGTGGCAAATAGTCCTTTACTTTCTTGGCTTTATCCTTTTAAGAGGCCTTTACCTTTCTGGTGCTGGGGAATGTACCTTTAGCACTACTGGAATATGAATTTAAGCTGCTTCCAAGTTTCTAACAACCCCCATAAAATAGAAATCACAATAACTTAATATAATAAGACAGTGTAGGATATCAGAGTTCACAGGCTTTATCCCAGTACCTGACTGAGGAAAAAAGCTGCCAGCCACTCACTGGGATCTTTAGTGTTTGCGGAGGAGTGGGAGGGAGGACATAACATCAACCTCTTGCTTTCTACCAACTAGCTCATCTCATTTTCTTAGTGTGTGGTGTGCTCCATTCAACACATATTCACCACATCACTTTCAGATTGTTAGGTTACTTACTATTTGGTAGTATTCTAGAGAGTTATAATATGTACAATTTCCAGTAGTCCCAATTCATTTCCAGAAAGTAGCACAGATATATATCCAACTAAATGCAGCAATGATTATGATTCCTTTGAAGAAATCTTTATTGCATCCTCTTAATCTTGTGCCAAAATCCCTGATTTAAATCTATTTATTCATGGCTTCATGTGAAAACCAGAAAAGAATATTCCCCCTTAGCAAGCATCTCCAACCGCAGGTATCCTGTGTGTATCTACACAGCTCCCAAGGTTAAAGTTTAAACACACCCAACAACCAACTTAGAAAAGTCCTGTCATCTCTGGGGTTGAAGTTTCATTTGATGGTAGAATATATTGACTGGTACAAGTTGTCTTCAGTTAAATTTCACAAATATTTCTTGAACTTACTGGGTACCAGACACCAGGTGAGACTCCTTCAGATGCCGTCTTTCCATCCCCACCAGCCCTGGCCACTCATCCCTTCTCAGCTGGACCTCTGCCACGACCCCTGAACAGCTCTCTGCCTGTCTCTGCCACATCTTCATCACTGTCGTGGTGGCGGTGGTTTAGTCGATAAGTCGCGTCCAATTCTTGTGACTGCATGGACTGCAGCCTGCCAGGCTCCTCTGTCCATGGGATTCTCCAGGCAAGAATACTGGAGTGGATTGCCATTTCCTTCTCCAGTGGATCTTCCCAACACAGGAATCGAACCCAGGTCTCTGCATTGCAGGCAGATTCTTTACCAACTGAGCTATGTATCCCTCCCTTAAAATTTTATTTGTGCTAAATTAAAGTCCAGCAGTCAACCAGGCTTAGGATAATCATGTAAACCCTTGTTTTTTTGTGTGATTTTTTTAATTGAAATCAGATGTTTTAAAACAACTGGGGGAAGAACTGGTTAATAGAAGGTGATTATTTTCTATATCCATTGAAATCAGCATTTTTTCTTCCATCTTCATTTTATGAACCAAAATACAGTCTTTTAATAAGAGTTAAAAGAGACTCAAAATCAAGATACTACAGTGTTGCAATTTCTGCTTTCTAATTAGCCCATCTCCTTGAGGAAAGGAGGCCAGAGATGTAATAACTAATTTTTTTGTTCACTGAATAGGGTGTGTTCTGAAGTGCAAGCCAAGTTGCCTTAGACTTTAGAGTGGGAGATGCTGACCCTCATATAAAAAGAAAATAAACTCAATATTTTAGGTACTAGTTTGAAAAGAAATAACTGGTTCCTACTGTGGAAATAGTGTCAGACTTTATTTTGCGGGGCTCCAAAATCACTCCAAAATCATGGTGACTGCAGCCATGAAATTAAAAGACGCTTACTCCTTGGAAGGAAAGTTATGACCAACCTAGATAGCATATTCAAAAGCAGAGACATTACTTTGCCAACAAAGGTCCGTCTAGTCAAGGCTATGGTTTTTCCAGTGGTCATGTATGGATGTGAGAGTTGGACTGTGAAGAAGGCTGAGCGCCGAAGAATTGATGCTTTTGAACTGTGGTGTTGGAGAAGACTCTTGAGAGTCCCTTGGACTGCAAGAAGATCCAACCAGTCCATTCTGAAGGAGATCAGCCCTGGGATTTCTTTGGAAGGAATGATGCTAAAGCTGAAACTCCAGTACTTTGGCCACTTCATGCGAAGAGTTGACTCATTGGAAAAGACTGATGCTGGGAGGGATCGGGGGCAGGAGGAGAAGGGGATGCCAGAGGATGAGATGGCTGGATGGCATCACTGACTCGATGGACGTGAGTCTGAGTGAACTCGGGAGTTGGTGATGGACAGGGAGGCCTGGCGTGCTGTGATTCATGGGGTCTCGAAGAGTCGGACACGATTGAGCGACTGAACTGAACTGAACTGTGCTCCACACACAGCATTATCACTTATAACTCAAAGAATTCCCTGGTGGTCCAGCGGTTAGGACTTGGCTCTTTCACTGCTGAGAATAAAAGTATGAAATGATAAAGATCCCTCCACAGTCTGTTCTTGGTATAAGAGGAAGTCCCAGTGGACTACTTTCCTTCTGTCTTTAACTCAGTCTCTTGTTTTCATCTCCTTGTGAATTATTGCAAAGAAGGGAGAACAAACGGGCCCTGTGATACCTGCTTCTGGAAGAATGCCACCACCACAACATTGGAGTAATAATATAGAAATTTATATCATCCATAAACCTTTTATAGTAATGTAATTAGTAGGGCTATTAATACTACTCAAGCCTAGCTTTCCTTATAGTTGTAAACACAGCTTGTGATCACATAAATGACATCAGTAATAATCCTTTAGGGCATCATGTAAACTGAGTCATTTTAGCTGTGGTTTAATGAGAAGTGAAAAGACTGAAAGTGTTAGTTGCTCGGTCATGTCCAACTGTTTGTGACCCTGTGGACCAGCGCCAGCCAGACTCCTCTGTCCATGGAATTTTCCAGGCAAGGATACTGAACTGGGTAGCCATTCCCTGCTCCAGGGGATCTTCCTGACCCAGGATTGAACCCAGGCCTTCTGCATTGAGGGCAAATTCTTTACCCTCTGAGCCACCAGGGAAGCCCTTAATCAAAATCTCCATTCAAAAAACAAAAGATTATTTTTCCTTAGAAAGCAGAGTATGAGGGATAACCCATGAGGATTTTCTAGCATTTGGATATTGGATTCCAGAGGAGGTTTACTGGTGTTAATATGTCTGGGAAGAATGGATCAGAGAAATACAGACATTTTAGCCAATATTAATGCAGGAATATGCCCATCACCAAATAGAAACTGTCTGTTTCTATAGCTCAGTGTCATTTACATATGGTTCTCTCAACTCTTGTGGCATTTTAATTAATGTTTAAGCCAAAAAAATGAAGTGAGTTTAGTATATATGTTTCTTATCTCTTCTGTAAAAAATAATGAATGTGGTGTGAAAGTAGGTTCCAGGAATCCCAAATTAGTATAAATTAGCAGAATGGTTTGGTTACCTGCTGTGGAATTCAGGACAGTCAAATCACATTCAAGGATGGTCTCTACTAGGGTTATGTTCCTTTCTTAAGCAGGTCAACTTAATATCTCTGTGACTTAGATTTCATCCCTGAAAAAAAATGGAAATGACGATAAAATAAAAAATGTTTATTAATATATATTGATCATTTTATATACTCCAAGGTTCATTAAAGTTTCAATCTAGCTGATATTTAAGAGACAGTATTCAATTGTATGTGACTTTTTTAGGGCTGACTTTTTTATTTGCTCCTGGCTCTGAATAAAACTAGTATATTCCAAGAAGAGTAAGATTTTTCTGAAGCAATAGGTAAAATGCCAGTTCATCCAACTTGGATAATCACTGATAGAGAATAGCACACTTCAGTGAGGGAGAAAGAAAAAAATAGGGCACAGTGAGTTTGTTAGATTTTATGACCAAGCTATGCTTGGGTGGTTTCAAGTGCCACCCAAAGGGGAAAGAGAAAGGAAATGAGAATATATAACACAATTACATCATCTATAGGCCTTGTAACCATCATTTAGGTCATTTTATGGGTAATGAAACTGGGGCTTTGAGATATTAACTTATCAAAAAGTAAATAGCTACTTCCATTTAGCATATCAGTTCAGTTCAGTTGCTCAGTCGTGTCCAACTCTTTGCAACCCCATGAATCGCAGCACGCCAGGCCTCCCTGTCCATTCACCAACTCCCAGAGTTCACTCAAACTCATGTCCATTGAGTCCGTGATGCCATCCAGCCATCTCATCCTCTGGCATCCCCTTCTCCTCCTGCCCTCAATCCCTCCCAGCATCAGGGTCTTTTCCAATGAGTCAACTCTTCGCATGAGGTGGCCAAAGTATTGGAGTTTCAGCTTTAGCATCAGCCCTTCCAATGAACACCAGGACTGACCTCCTTTGGGATGGACTGGTTGGATCTCCTTGCCATCCAAGGGACTCTCATGGGTCTTCTCCAACACCATGGTTCAAAAGCATCAATTCTTCGGCGCTCAGCTTTCTTCACATAGTAAGTCACAAAAGACCATGAGTGTCACTGTGCTAACAGCAACAACAATACAAACACAAGACACACACATACACACACACTCATCACTGTTATTATGAACTTACCAGAAATCTAAGAAAGAAAAGAGACCTAAATGTATAAACTCCAGAAAATTCCCCTTTTAAGAGAAAAAAGCTCATGGCTTCTCTCATTCGTGGCAGAATGACAAGAGAAGGAATCCACAGAGAGATAAGAACTTGGACACAGGACACAGAGAAGATCCGTGTGTACCTGCAAACTGTATTTCATGGATCTCTGCCTAGTGCTGGGCATGTAGTATGCAGAGCCTGTGGGGTGGAGCAAGAGAGCTGGAAGAGATTCCACCTGAGCTGTGTGGAGCCTCCCCAGGTGCACAGCAGCTATCCTTTGAGGTGGGAGGGAGCAGTACAGGTGGACTGACAGAAACGAACTTGAGGCACTATATGCATTCGCGTCCAGGTAGGTCTTGGAGGCGCTGCAAGGTAGCTGAGGGAAATCTCTTGGAGACATTCCAGCCAGAGAGAAATTTCTGTAATGCAGAAAGCCTATTACATGCCTGGAGAGCAAAGAGAATTCCCCAGCAACCTGAACAATAGTCTGCTGAGCTATAATGCAAAAATATATTTTTAATGATTCAGATAGTTGGTTGCTTGGTTACAAAGTGCAGAGAGCTCTAAAACCTCGCCCATGCTCAGACCCCAAGTCTTGAAGAAGAGTAGTATTGATCCTGCTTGCAAACATTTGAAGTCAGCAGTGAACGAAGTCAAACTAAAGGTACGAGAAAGCCAACTCCCACTGGTCAGGTTGACTCAACCCCCTAAACAGGTAGCCTGACATAAAAGGACATCCTCTTCTGGAAAGTAAATATTACTTAGTTCAGTCTCTACTGTTATTTCATACAAAATGTCCAGATACAATAAAAAATTACTAGGCAAGTGAAGAAGGAAGAAAAACGTGACACATGGTCAAGAGAGAAAATAATAATAGAAGCAGACCCATAGATGTCATAAAAGTGACATGAAGTGATGTCACAGATACTGGAATTATCAGACAAGAAGTTAATAATAACTGTGATAAAAATCTTGTGGAAGAGGTAAACAACTTCATGAAGATATACAGATTTTCATCAGAGACCAGGAAACTACTTGAAAAATAGTGAAGTAGGAATGCTAGAGATTTTTTTAAAAAATCAACATAAGGAGTGAAGATTGTAGAATTAAGTGAAGGACAGAATCTGGGAACTTGAACATAGCTGAGTACACAATATGCAGTTGGAACAGGGAAAAATGAGTGAAAACGAAAGAAAAACAGAATAGACTATTGGGACAAAATGAAATTATCCACTATCCATGTAATTGGACTCCAGAAGAAGAGAAGAGAAACAATGGGGCAGAATAAATATTTGAAGAGATCATAGCTGAGAACTTTTCAAATTTCCTGAAGGACATCAAATAGATCCAATAAGCTTAGGAAATCCCAAGTGGATAAATGCAAAGAAAGCTGCTGCTGCTGCTGCTGCTAAGTCGCTTCAGTCATGTCCGACTCTGTGTGACCCCATAGACGGCAGCCCACCAGGCTCCCCCGTCCCTGGGATTCTCCAGGCAAGAACACTGGAGTGGGTTGCCATTTCCTTCTCCAGTGCAGGAAAATGAAAAGTGAAAGTAAAGTCACTCAGTCATGTCGGACTCTTCTCGACCCCATGGACTGCAGCGTACCAGGCTCCTCTGTCCATGGGATTTTCCAGGCAGGAGTACTGGAGTGGGTGGCCATTGCCTTCTCCAGAAAAGAAAGCTACACTTGGGTATATCATTGTCAGACTGTGGAAGACCAAAGAAAAGAGAAAATCTTAAAAGCAGCAAAACAAAGAATATGCATTACTAAAAGGGAAAAACATCTCTTGCTAGAAACAATAGATGGAAGAAGTCAGTGGGCCAACTTTTTTAAGGTGCTGGGAAAAAAAACTTGTTATAAGTCTGTGTATCTTTTTCACTTTATCCTTTTAAAGCAAAGGCAAATAAAAGGCAT
>NW_011495034.1:12509995-12513776 GCF_000754665.1 Bison bison bison | reverse complement strand
CCAGACCTGTCACACCACAGTCAGTTCTGCCTTTACCTCGTTGTAGTTGTGTTTGGGGATATATCATCGGCAATGCCAAACTTTAAATGTTTTAATTTTTGCAGTTTATTTGTATCATAAAAATAATGAATGTCTTTGAACTATGGTGTTGGAGAAGACTCTTGAGAGTCCCTTGGACTACAAGGAGATGCAACCAGTCCATTCTAAAGGAGATCAGTCGTGGGTGTTCATTGGAAGGACTGATGCTAAAGCTGAAACTCCAGTACTTTGGCCGCCTCATGTGAAGAGTTGACTCATTGGAAAAGACCCTGATGCTGGGAGGGATTGGGGGCAGGAGGAGAAGGGGACACCAGAGAATGAGATGGCTGGATGGCATCACCGACTCGATGGACATGAGTCTGGGTGAACTCTGGCAGTTGGTGATGGACAGGGAGGCCTGGCGTGCTGTGATTCATGGGGTTACAAAGAGTCAGACACGACTGAGTGACTGAACTGAACTGAATGAATGTCTTATAGAAATTTAATCAGTAAGAGGTATGGAAAGTAAAATCCCTTATTTCTTATCTCCTACAGACTCAAATTTGGGCTTCCCAGGTGACGTTAGTGGTAAAGAACCTGCCTGCCAATGCAGAAGACATAAGAGACTCAGGTCCAATCCCTGGGTCAGGAAGATCCTCTGGAGGAGGAAATGACAATCCACTCAGGTAGTCTTTCCAGGAGAATCTCATGGAAAGAGGAGCCTGGCAGACATAGTTCATAGAGTCTCAAAGAGTCAGACATGACTGAAGTGACTTAGCACAGCATAGATTCAAATTGACAAATCTGAAATGATAGACAAGATCTGTTTGAAAGCTCAATGTGGCTCACTTTCCTTGATTTCTTTTTTAGACTTGAGTTGGGAAAAATCATAACAGGCACTCCTGTCAGCCCTTCTTTATTAAAGTAAATCCTCATTGGCAATAAAAATAAGAAATTCAATACCTTAAATGTGCAAGTTTGAAATATTTTATTTCTAACTCAAAAAAAAAAATCAGAGCAAAATTTTCCAATGAGTTTACCACGACAACACTTAGGTAATTATCTGAGTTATGCGTGTGTGTATGTGAAGTCACTTCAGTTGTGTACTGTTCTTTGCGACCCTATGGATGTGTAGCCTGCCAGGCTCATCTGTCCATGGGATTTTCAGGGCAAGAATATTGGAGTGTATTGCCATGCCCTTCTCCAGGGGATCTTCTCAACCCAGGGATTGAGCCCAAGTCTCTTACGTCTCCTGCATTGGCTGGCGAGTTCTTTACCACTAGCACCACCTGGGAAGCCCTATCTGAGTCATAAAAGAAAGCAAAAGTGTGATGTGGTTTCCTCCTTCCAAGTTTACTCTGTTAACTCCACGTGTCATTACTCCGGTGTTTTCCAGTTTGATGACATGAAGCAGCCTCACTTTCACCATTTTCATTGTGGAGCTGTTAAAGGACAAAAAAGTATTGATGGATAACTTTAAGAGTCATCTACTCCAACTGTAGAATCTCTACTTCTTCAATATCCAGGGACTCAGAGTGTACTTAAGTATTTAAAATGTTTTTTTTTTACTGGAGTATGATTGCTTTACAATGTTGTGTTAGTTTCTGCCATATGACAAAGTGATTGGCTATATGTGTAGCCCCTCCCTCGCGGGCCTGCCTCCCACACCCTCATCCCACCCCTCGAGGCCATCACAGAGCACTGAGCTGAGCTCCCTGTGCTATGCAGCAGCTTCCCACTAGGTATCATTTTACACACCGTAGTGTATACATGTCAGTGCCACTCTCTCAGTTCATCCCACCCTCTCCCTCCCCCAGTGGCCACAAGTCCATTCTCTCCCTTTGCATCTCCATTCCTGCCTTGCAAATAGTTTCATCAGTACCATTTTTCCAAATTCCATATAGATGCACGATCTTTGTTTTTCTCTTTCTGACTTACTTCACTCTGAATGACAGACCCTAGGTCCATCGACATCACTCAAATGACCTAAATCCGTTCCTTTTTGTGGCTGAATAATATTCCATTGTATATATGCAAACTCCAGGAGATAGTGGAGCACAGAGGAACCAGGAATGCTGCAGTAGTTGGGGTCACAAAGAGTCAGAAATGGCAGTGAGTGGACAACAGCATTATATGTACCACATCTTCTTTTATACTTAAGTATTTTGAGCTCATTATATTCTGGGAAATTCATCCCATCTTTGGGTAGCTCTGACCATTAAATTTCTTCCTTAAGGTGAATCAAAACCTGTTTCCTTTTCACTGATCCCTTATATCCAAAATCTGTTTTGGGTGGCCCGAAAGAATATCATGGGGCTCATTGGAAAAGAACCTGTTGCTGGGAAAGATTGAAGGCAAAAGGAGAAGAGGGCAGCAAAGGATGAGATAGTTGGATATCATCACCAACTCAGTGGACATGAACTTGGGCAAACTCCAGGAGATAGCAACGGACAGGGAGGTCTGGCGTGCTACAGTCCATGGGGTTGCAAAGAGTCAGACACGACTTAGCAACTGAACAACAACAGCAATAGAACATTAAATTCCTCTTGAGCTATTTGAAACACACTCCCTGTACATTTTTCTTCTCTAGACTAAATCTCTCCAATTCCGCAAAAGTTAACCTTCCTCCACTCTGATTTCTTATCATCTTCCATGTGTTCTTTTTCCTTTTGAGAGAGGAAAACCCACTTCCCTGCTCTTCAGAGTGAAATGAGACTAATCACTTCCCTCTTTCTAAATAACACACTTTAAATAAAATTTTAACCTGCACTTGATCTCATTTGTACTCAAAGCTCACTGCACCTAAATAATGCCAAATGAAAAATTGATTTATTTTCTTACATATTCCTATATCCTTATTGTAGGAAAGAATTTTCCCAAGCACCTACTTCCATAACTTTTAACTTAAAGTTGTTTTTTTTTTTTACCTTATACTTGACCAGAATTTCTGCCACTGTGTTATAAACCCACTTGTTTCTAATTATCTCTTGTATCCCTCAAAGTCACCTTAAGTCATATTAAATCACTAAAACCTTTCCATCTTTTATTAAGGACTACTGCATACATTTTAGAACTTGCTTCATAGGTCCTTTTTTCTATACTTATCAAAGCTTTCATTGCATACCTTGATACTCTCTTTGATCTCTCCATCGTTCCTGAAATGGAAGCTATATATTAGATACTGTTAAATATAGTATAACTGACAGAAGTTCATCTTTTCTGAGTAAGCCTCCCTATCCTTTCACTGTCATAAACAAATTTTACTTTGTTGTATTTCTCCTGTTAAAACTTACTTGAATGGCTAAGAAAGTAAAGGAGGTAAGCCCTTCTATGCCCCTCATAGCTGGAGAAAGGGATAGTTGTATGGTCCATTGTGGAAATTCAAAATGAAAAGGATGATTGGAATTTCTTTAAGAATTTTCCTCTTGAGTTTAAATGGGAAAATGTCCAAACCTTTGACAGCGAATGATCTCTGTTCTAATCCAGTCCAGTCTCTTCTTTTACTGTCCTCTAAAAATGAAAGTGAAAGAGGAGAGTGAAGAAGTTGGCTTAAAGCTCAACATTCAGAAAACGAAGATCATGGCATCTGGTCCCATCACTTCATGGTAGATAGATGGGGAAACAGTGGAAACAGTGTCAGACTTTATTTAGGGGGGCTCCAAAATCACTGCAGATGGTGACTGCAGCCATGAAATTAAAAGACGCTTACTCCTTGGAAGGAAAGTTATGACCAACCTAGATAGCATATTCAAAAGCAGAGACA
>NW_011495034.1:12509676-12509880 GCF_000754665.1 Bison bison bison | reverse complement strand
AGCAGAGACATTACTTTGCCAACAAAGGTCCATCTAGTCAAGGCTATGGTTTTTCCAGTGGTCATGTATGGATGTGAGAGTTGGACTGTGAAGAAGGCTGAGCGCCAAAGAATTGATGCTTTTGAACTGTGGTGTTGGAGAAGACTCTTGAGAGTCCCTTGGACTGCAAGGAGATCCAACCAGTCCATTCTGAAGGAGATCAGC
>NW_011495034.1:12507115-12509576 GCF_000754665.1 Bison bison bison | reverse complement strand
TCTGAAGGAGATCAGCCCTGGGATTTCTTTGGAAGGAATGATGCTAAAGCTGAAACTCCAGTACTTCAGCCACCTCATGCGAAGAGTTGACTCGTTGGAAAAGACTCTGATGCTGGGAGGGATTGGGGGCAGGAGGAGAAGGGGACGACAAAGGTTGAGATGGCTGGATGGCATCACTGACTCGATGGACATGAGTTTGAGTGAACTCCAGGAGTTGGTGATGAACAGGGAGGCCTGGCGTGCTTCGATTCATGGGGTCGCAAAGAGTCAGACACGACTGAACAACTGAACTGAACTGAACTGAACTGCCTCATTGATCTGTGACAGACTGTTTATAGATTTCAGATAATTCTCAGACTTTTTTTCAATAATCAATATTCATACTTTAAGTAGAATCTTCCTCATTAATCATTCCATTTTTCTAGACAACGATCTTTTCATTTTGGTGAAGAATGTATAACATAGGTTTATCATTTTAACCATTTTAAAGTGTATAATTCAGTGGCATTAAGTACATTCAGTTGTTGTGCAATCACCATCACTATTTATTTCCAGACCTTTTCATCTCAAACAGAAGCCCTATGTACCTATAAACAATAAATATTCTTCATCCACCTACTCCCAACCTCTGATCATCTCTAGAGAGTGATATTTTTAATTTGTTACTGTAGTTTCCAAGTCTCTTTGGCATCTACCATGAACCCTGAGAAGAATGGTCTCTGCCTGCTTGGGAATGGTTTTTCATTGCATGAATCTTAAGGGGCAGTGGGTACATGGACCACACTCGTCTTTGACCAGAAGAGTGTCTTGGGTGTTGTTGGTGTTGTTTTGTTGCTAAGTGGTATCTGACTGTTTTGCAACCCCGTGGACTGTAGCCTGCCAAGCTCCTCTGTCCATGGGATACTTCAAGCAAGAATGCTGGACCAGATTCCATTTCCTTCTCCAGGGAATCTTCCTGACCCAGGGATGGAACCCTCATCTCCTGCATTGGCAGGTGGATTCTTTACCACTGAGCTATGAGGGAAACCCAATGTCTTGATTAAGTACTATCAAGCCAGTCCCTATTTCTGTTTACTTCTTTACTTCCCATGCCCCACTGTTAAACTCCCTTTTTTTGCAGTCCTGGGTGGGGTGGATGTTGAGCTTGCTCATGCTCACTCTGGTAAGGGATGGATGCTACCACACCAACAACAGTAACTTTTCCAATCTTGTAACTCCAGTAACCCCTAAAATGAAAACCATAGGGATCCAGATCCCCGTCGCCACT
This sequence comes from Bison bison bison, assembly GCF_000754665.1. NCBI lineage: Eukaryota > Metazoa > Chordata > Mammalia > Artiodactyla > Bovidae > Bison > Bison bison. The sequence goes on along the minus strand of NW_011495034.1, from coordinate 12,508,309 downwards.
TCCTATCCCTTCTGTTCTGACCCCTAGGGTGTCTGCACCACTAAACATCAACACCTCTTAAGACTTGTTGATGTGGATTTTTGACCCTCCTCTGGAGGATGTCAACTCTTCTATGCTCTTACCAGCCACCCCCATTCTCCACCTGGAATGCTCTGCCTCATGTCCTCCACACCTCTCCTGTTAGAACGCCCTGTTTTTACAGCCCAGCCTTTGGCCCATGTGAGGAAGGATATATTTTGACCTTGCATTACTACAGCTACTTTAAAAAAATAATTTAATTGGAGGCTAATTACTTTACAACATTGACATGAATCAGCCATGGATGTACATGTGTCCCCCATTCTGAACCACCTTCCCACCTCCCTCCCCATCCCATCCCTCAGGATTGTCTCAATGCACCAGCTTTGAGTGCCTGTTTCAGGCATCAAACTTGGATTCATCATCTATTTGACATATGGTAATATACATGTTTCAATGCTATTCTCTCAAATCGTCTCACCCTCGCCTTCTCCCACAGAGTCCAAAAGTCTGTACTTTACATCTGTGTCTCTTTTGGTGTCTCATATATAGGGTCATCATTACCATCTTTCTAAATTCCATATAAATGCGTTAGTATACTGTATTGGTGTTTTTCTTTCTGATTTACTTCACTCTGTGTAATAGGCTCCAGTTTCATCCACCTCATTAGAACTGATTCAAATATGTTCTTTTTAATAGCTGAGTAATAGTCCATTGTGTATATGTACCACAGCTTTCTTATCCATTCGTCTGCCAATGGACATCTAGGTTGCTTCCATGTCCTAGCTATTGTAAACAGTGCTGCGATGTACATTGGGGTACACGTGTCTCTTTCAATTCTGGTTTCCTCAGTGTGTATGCCCAAAAGTGGGATTGCTGGGTCATATGGCAGTTCATTATAGGGACTGGAATGCAAAAGTAGGAAGTCAAGAAACACCTGGAGTAACAGGCAAATTTGGCCTTGGAATATGGAATGAAGCAGGGCAAAGGCTAATAGAGTTTTGCCAAGAGAATGCACTGGTCATAGCAAACACCCTCTTCCAACAACACAAAAGAAGACTCTACACATGGACATCACCAGATGGTCAACACCGAAATCAGATTGATTATATTCTTTGCAGCCAAAGATGGAGAAGCTCTATACAGTCAACAAAAACAAGACCAGGAGCTGACTGT
>NW_011495034.1:12506570-12507015 GCF_000754665.1 Bison bison bison | reverse complement strand
CACGACTGAACGACTTCACTTTCACTTTTCACTTTCATGCATTGGAGAAGGAAATGGCAACCCACTCCAGTGTCTTGCCTGGAGAATCCCAGGGACAGAGGAGCCTAGTGAGCTGCCATCTATGGGGTCGCACAGAGTCGGACACGACTGAAGCAACTTAGCAGCAGCAGCAGCAGCACACGCTAATAAAGTAATGCTCAAAATTCTCCAAGCCAGGCTACAGCAATACGTGAACCGTGAAATTCCAGATGTTCAAGCTGGTTTTAGAAAAGGCAGAGGAATCAGAGATCAAATTGCCAACATCCACTGGATCATGGATAAAGCAAGAGAGTTCCAGAAAAACATTTATTTCTGCTTTATTGACTATGCCAAAGCCTTTGACTGTGTGGATCACAATAAACTGTGGAAAATTCTGAAAGAGATGGGAATACCAGACAACCTGCTC
>NW_011495034.1:12506009-12506470 GCF_000754665.1 Bison bison bison | reverse complement strand
AGCAAACACCCTCTTCCAACAACACAAAAGAAGACTCTACACATGGACATCACCAGATGGTCAACACCGAAATCAGATTGATTATATTCTTTGCAGCCAAAGATGGAGAAGCTCAATACAGTCAACAAAAACAAGACCAGGAGCTGACTGTGGCTTAGATCATTAACTCCTTATTGCCAAATTCAGACTTAAATTGAAGAAAGTAGGGAAAACCACTAGGTATGACCTAAATCAAATCCCTTATGATTACACAGTGGAAGTGAGAAATAGATTTAAGGGACTAGATCTGATAGACAGGGTGCCTGATGAACTATGGACGGAGGTTCGTGACATTGTACAGGAGACAGGGATCAAGACCATCCCCATGGAAAAGAAATGCAAAAAAGCAAAATGGCTGTCTGGGAAGACCTTACAAATAGCTGTGAAAAGAAGAGAAATGAAAAGCAAAGGAGAGAAGGAAA
>NW_011495034.1:12505477-12505909 GCF_000754665.1 Bison bison bison | reverse complement strand
ACAGAAGCAGAAGATATTAAGAAGAGGTGGCAAGAATACACAGAAGAACTGTACAAAACAGATCTTCACGACTAAGATAATCACGATGGTGTGATTACTCACCTAGAACTGGAATGTGAGTTCAAGAGGGCCTTAGAAAGCATCACTACAAACAAAGCTAGTGGAGGTGATAGAATTCTAGTGGAGCTATTCCAAATCCTGAAAGATGATGCTGTGAAAGTGCTGCACTCAATATGCCAGCAGTGGCCACAGGACTGGAAAAGGTCAGTTTTCATTCCAATCCCAAAGAAAGGCTATGCCAAAGAATGTTCAAACTACCGCACAATTGCACTCATCTCACATGCTAAGAGTCGGTCACGACTGAGCGACTTCACTTTCAGTTTTCACTTTTATGCATTGGAGAAGGAAATGGCAACCCACTCCAGTGTTCTT
>NW_011495034.1:12501942-12504682 GCF_000754665.1 Bison bison bison | reverse complement strand
GCTTACTCCTTGGAAGAAAGTTATGACCAACCTGGATAGCATATTGAAAAGCAGAGACATTACCTTGCCAACAAAGGTCTGTCTAGTCAAGGCTATGGTTTTTCCTGTGGTCATGTATGGATGTGAGAGTTGGACTCTTAAGAAGGCTGAGCACTGAAAAATTGATGCTTTTGAGCTGTGGTGTTGGAGAAGACTCTTGAGAGTCCCTTGGACTGCAAGGAGATCCAACCAGTCCATTCTGAAGGAGATCAGCCCTGGGATTTCTTTGGAATGAATGATGCTAAAGCTGAAACTCCAGTACTTTGGCCACCTCATGCGAAGAGTTGACTCCTTGGAAAAGACTGATGCTGGGAGGGATTGGGGGCAGGAGGAGAAGGGGACGCCAGAGGATGAGATGGTTTGATTGCATCACCGACTCGATGGACGTGAGTCTGAGTGAACTCCGGGAGTTGGTGATGGACAGGGAGGCCTGGCGTGCTTCGATTCATGGGGTCGCAAAGAGTCGGACACGACTGAGCGACTGAACTGAACTGAATGGCAGTTCTATTTTCAGTTTTTTAAGACATCTCCACACTGCTCTCCATAGTGGCTGTACTATTTTGCATTCTCACACCACCAGTGTGAGAGGGTTCCCTTTTCTCCACACCCTCTCCAGCATTTATTGTTTGCAGGCTTTTTGATAGCAGCCATTCTAACCAGCATGAGACGGTACCTCATTGTGTCTACAGCTATTTTTTAAAAAAGCTTTCATGTCCTTTTATGTTTGTATGCAATTCAGCTGACCATCTTAGTTACAAGAATTTACTTTTAGTATGATTTTTTTAACAGTGAAAGTGAATTTTGGCATGTTATTTCTCGTGATGCCTGTCACCTAACATTTACTTATAAAAGAAGGATCAAAAGTAGCTTAAGGAGAATCATATGAAATAAAACCAGATACCTTTTTATTCTACTATACCCTGGAAACAAAGAAAACTCCCTGCACTGAGCTTCACTGAGGACACCATCCTGATCATAGTCTACTAGAAGAGACGACAGGACTGATAAAGAAACCCAGACAATCACAAGACACATGTAACATTTATCCCAAAGATAACTCTCTTATCTTGTTTCCAGGATTTTTCAGTACCTCAGTGAGTAGATTTGTGCTCTAAAAGCCCATGTCTGTGATTGACACAAAATCAGATTTGCCCGGGGTGGTTCAGAAATTCAGTCTCCTAAAACTAAAGTTGGGTAAATAGCAAAATAGTTTTGAAAATAACCCTTAAGGATATTTTTATGAGGAGCCATAAAAAGACTACTTCCACATTACTAGAGATTTTAATGAAGACTTTATAATGCAGAACATGTGTGACTCAATGGATTCATCTCTTTTCTAGACAGAGATTAAACTAATTTTTTTGTTGTGGTTGTTAAATTCATTTATACCCCTTCCATACCTGGGGCCTAAGGAGAAACAGACAGGAGCCAGGGTTATTTCAGAGGTTTTCAGGACAAAGGCAGCTCTATACTTCCCCTCTAAATGTATATCTAGTGTTCAGAGCTGTAATCAGAGCCTGTCCTCCTAGCCTTGGGGAGGTGAAGAGGTAATTTTACTATTGATATAGTTGAATGGGTTAACCTTCAAGAATTCTGTGTGTACGTGCTCAGTCATGTCCAACTCTTTGTGACCCCATGGATGTAGCCCACCAGGCTCTTCTGTCCATGGAATTTTCCAGACAAGAAAATTGGGGTGGGTTGCCATTTCCTTCTCCAGGGGATCTTCCTGACCCAGGGATCAAACCCGTGTCTCCTGTGTCTCCTGCATTGGAAGGTGGTTTCTTTATCACTGAGCCACCTGGAAAACCCCTCAATAATTCTATAGCCTATAAATAAATTAGTCTTCTATCTTCTATTTAGTGTATTTTGGCAAGGTGGGCCTGCATGTCTTTTTATGTTACTGGAATCCAGACAATGAATACTTTTCAGAATGGCCACATTAGGACTTCTTTCTTTCTTTTTTTTTTAATTTGTAAACATGACATAGAATATATATTCTGAGAAATTTTTCCCAGTACAGCACCTCTAAGATTATGATTTACAGTGTTTTAAGAGTCTTTTTGGACACGACTGAGTGACTAACACTTTCACTTTTTCTTCTTTGTTAAGTGTAATTGACCTTACAGGAAAATTATGGGAATTTGTAGAGGGCAGACACAGTTGTCAGCCAGCAGCCCATCTGAATGGACATACACTGGTGTTGTTTACCCTCCTGCTGCATGCTAGGTCACTTCAGTTATGTCTGACTCTTTGCAACTCCATGACTGTAGCCCACCACGCTCCTCTGTCCATGATATTCTCCAGGAAAGGATACTGTACTGGGTTGTCATTTCGTCCTCCAGGGAATCTTCCCAACTGAGTGATCAAATGCAAGTCTCTTATGTCTTCTGCATTGGCAGACAGGTTCTTTACCATCCTGGTGGTTTAGAGGCTGATTTTAGAAAATGGGTTTTAATGGGTCACCTGTGTGCATTTAAAAGTAAAAGCCTAGAACGCAGCAAATATGGACTGTAGGACGAAAGACCTAGAATAAATTCAGAAGATTGATGCTTTTGAACTGTGGTGTGGAGAAGACTCTTGAGAGTCCCTTGGACTGCCAGGAGATCCAACCAGTCCATCCTAAAGGAAATCAGTCCTGGGTGTTCATTGGAAGGACTGATGTTGAAGCTGAAACTCCAATACTTTGGCCACCTAATACAGA
>NW_011495034.1:12465482-12501842 GCF_000754665.1 Bison bison bison | reverse complement strand
GAGGAGAAGGGGACTACAGAGGATGAGATGGTTGGATGGCATCACCGACTTAATGGACATGAGTTTGGGTGGACTCCAGGAGTTAGTGATGGACAGAGAGGCCTGGCATGCTGCGGTTCATGGGGTCGAAAAGAGTCAGACACGACTGAACGACTGAACTGAACTGAACTGAGTAATATAAATTAAAAATAGATAAGGTAAAAACTGATCCATCAACCTGGGAGATTTTTAAGTTGGTTTTCAGTAACTGATAGATCAAGAATTATTGTGAAATATGTTTCCTTTTTTTTTTTAAAGAAACAACTTTTGACTTGGATGATACTCTCTTTATGTCTTTGTTTTCTATTTTATTATTTTCTCTACGTATCCTTTACTGTCTCCTTCCTTATCTTTTTTGGGGGGGGGATGAAGAAATTCAGTAGAGTACAAAATAAACCCAAGGCATTAATAAATCCTGGCATAAAAAAGCAATTTGAAAACAATTAAGAGGTAAATGGATGTAGATGTTCTATATTATTTATTGTTATGAAATGACATTATTTTCACTTATAAATATATGCACAAAAAACATTTGAAACAAAATTATACTTTTATACTTATCAAAGCCCTGTAATATAAAATAATTTGGTTATTTATTATTATTATTTGGTAATTTATTATTTTTGGCTCTGCTCTTTTGTGACCAAATTTAATCCTTAAAGACCATTTGCGTAAAACTTAGGTGATTCTCGTGGTTCTTTTGTTCAAATGAATGACGTAACACATATTCTTGCTTTTGGGAAATGTTTTCCATGGAAGGATTTCTCTTTGGTCTGATTCCCAAATTTAAAACACCTCTCTCAAAATCTGTTTCAAATAAGAGAAATTATATGGCTCAGGCTGCTACAATCAATTGTGGTTCCCCCAGGTATCTTGAATACCACCAGCAGTGAAGACTTTTATTTTCTGAAGTTTATTAGGTGGCATTAAAACTCATGACAGATAATGATAGATAGCAAATGATTGGGTAGCATGTGTTTGTGTGTTTTGTGGTCACAATTTAAGTTAAAATTCCACTCTTCAAAGTTAAGATTAGAGGTAAAGTCCACCTGGGTATTTGAGAACCATTATTGATGACAGAGGGTGACAGTGTCAGAGCAAAATTTTTCTTAGTGCTAAGACCTGCATGAAAGAGGAAATTGCTTTTTAGAGAAAAATTGGATGGATCCTGTGAAATGACAGAACTATGAGTAGAGACAGGTACATAACAGTGGCTATCAAAAAACACACATTTTAAAAATATGTCCCTGGAAGCCAAAGCATGTGCTTCCCAGCAAGTTCTTGTCACCTAGAATCCCAATCTAGTTAGTTCAAGAAGAGCCAAACTCTCTAGAGATGCCTTCCTAGAGTAGGGCTCCGTAGGCCTATGGTCTACAACCTACTCTGCAAGTAATTGAAAATTAATAGCAGTGTTTTGCAAATTACTGTAAATCCATCTTTCTTCCTACTGTGGTCTTTTACTGTTTCTTTTCTTTTGTGTGATTTTTTTCATCATTTATGTTATATTTTTCTTATAAGCAAGAGGTAAAAATATTCTCTCTTCTCTGAACTTTCATTCTTTCCCCTAATCTTTCAATATCAAGGAACAGAGAAAAATTTGCCTCTCTCTACACCCATCTTGGGAGAGTGAATCTTCCAGCAAAGACCTTATGGAATTGCACACACATCAGCACAAGGTTCACCTTCATTATTGGTTCAGATTCCTCTGGGTCATGTAGAAAAGAGAAGTTGCTAGTAATTTTTTTAGGATGTGATGTTTTCTTGATGAAACGCAGAAGGCAGATCACAACATAGCATGTACCATACACCATGAGAGGATCTCCGCACAGGAGGGTTTGCCTGTGGCAGTTCTGTTGAGCCTGTGTCCTAAAATACTTATTAAAAACATGACTTTCAAAAGTGTTTCTAGATGATGCGGTACCTGGCCCTACCACGCATGGGTCAGATTTTCTGGAAATGCAGTCTGAGGGGTGCCCGAGCTTCACCACAGCATGCACAGCATGGAATCCTTCTTAATAACTCTGTTAAAGGCGAATAATATACCATGTGAAGCCTTCTCTCACCAGCATCCAGAGACCTCGCTCTGAGAAAGCGACAAATGCCCCAACTCCACTCCTCCTGTGTATCAGTCCCTCAAAGGACAGGAATAATCCTGCAGCTGAATTTTTAGGGAGGGAGCAGCAGGAACTGTCTTTAGTGGCAAAAAAAAGGAAAATATGTTCCATATCTGTATTTTTAAAAAAGAAGAGTTCCAAAGGACTTAATATGAAAACATGGACACGTTAGTGTATGATGCCTATAACTAAAAATTATAGTGGGTTTCAATTTCAAGCCACATCCTCAGATTTGGAGGACATAACACATCTTCACACTTTTTGTGACTCACTCTGTTTTTACCTTAGCTGCCCACTGATGAGGAGGAAGAAAACCTCACCTCAGTTGCCCTTGGGGCTCTCCTCTCCCATTAGAGCTGTGCCATCGTTCCAAAATATTTTCCAAGGTCAGGGATGGTGCAGAAGTTCTGTGGTCATGGGTAACCAGGAGATGTAGTCTTCACTGAGTTACTTGTCTGCATGGCCCCTTGCACTCGGGGTACACCTGTATCCTTTAAGCTGTCTACAGACCCCTCTGTCTAGAAGAACCAGCAGTGGCTAGATCCAGGGCTGGGATCCCTACTGCTCTGAAGCCCATTATTGTTTCTTCTTTCCTTCCTGTACCTCTTCCCACTCTGGGAGGTGTTTCTTTCTCGCTTGGGGCATGAAATTAGTGGTATTTTGTCCTGTGGCTATCCAAGGTTCTGCATATACTGGAAAATCTTTTCTTCCTTTTATCTCATCTGCTAATTACTTCTAAGGTATGAAGCTTTGGGAAAATAAAAGCCAGAAAGATTTGCAAGCTAATTCTGCATTGGCCCTGTCATCTTTTCTCGAGGTAATGAAACAGAAACTCAACTCTCAGTTTGAATAAGTGGAAGGAATAGGAGGAGGAAGGGAAAACACAAAATGGATTCTAGCCACAAAAGTCAACATGAAAAGAAAATCAAATAATATAAGAAGTTCTCTCCTGCATATGGTAACTTCGATGCAGATGCTTCAGGGAGGCATTCTCTAGCTAGTGTAGGGGACCCCCTTTAGGGCTTCAGGTAGTACCCTGATGACTCTTTCTGTCATAATGCTTTACTAAAATTGCCTAACACAGAAGTAACAGACGGGCAACAGTGGGTCTGCACGGCCAACAGCAACAGTCCCAGGAAGCGAGCTGCTGTGGCTCGCCCCCCACACCTCGGAACGACGGGCACCTCCAGGTGGCCACCGTCTCATCCTTTACTCAGCCGGCGGGCACTTGCATTTGTGAGCCCTGGTCTAAGTTTGTAAGTTTCAAGTTCTAGGATATCAGGGAGGGTCTCTCGTTCATTTACAACAGACACAGAGTCTATTGCATATTAGGACTCGACATACGTGTCTAAAATGAATAGATTCAAATCCTTCTCCCTGCCGGAAAAAAAAAAAAAAAGAATTTTATTTTTATTCAACTCTGCTTTGTTCCCTCCTTCAAAAAAAGATTTGATGTGTTTCTATGACTATTGTGCCATTTTCCCACCATGTACAAAGTCAAGAGGCTTAAGTGTTATTGTCAGTGGTCTCATTCAAGGGGACATAACACAGAAGACATACTTATGGGACTCCTTGGCCTCCCGGAGCCAACCTGTCCAGAGCCAGGGATGCCTTTTCTAACACGTACACACACACACACACACACACCTCACACATACACAACACACAAAAGCACACATCACACACATCATACACCCCCACCATCACCACCTTGTATCTTGGCTATGTAGAGAGTTATTTTTGATGCATATGTCTTATCAGCCTTCACATCTAGAATGTGAGTGCCAGGAAAGGAGACAGAAGAGTTTTTTCTGTCGTAGCCTTAATCCCCGCACAGAAAAGGGCACTCAATACATGTGAACGGAAATAAAAGACCAACACCCGTCATTTAAATCCAGGACAGTTCTCAGGAGTACAATTCTAGGGCATCAAAATATACCTTACTTCAGCCTCTATCCTGTCCAACGCCCCCAAACCACTTTGCAAACCCGTTTATTCCTAGCATACCATATAAGTCACTGCGTCTTTTTTCCCTCTTCCAAGTCTCCAGTTTTCTCTTTTTTAGCCATTCCTATTGAGTAAATTTATTGTGAGAGAGTCTGCCCAGTTTTTCAAATGACAGATAAGTGTTATGCTCAACTATTCATGGCACTGATTCAATAAGCATTTATTGAACTGCTTTTATTTGCCGGGTGCCCAGCTAGGTACCAGGGCTGGAGAGGTGAATGAGACAGGCAGCCCACATTCTCTAAAGGAGGCCACAGAGATCTGTCCCCAGGGAAATGGTGAGCTTGGAGCGCTCTCCCCACACCCCAAATACAACTTTTCCTATCTGGTGAACTGCTGAGGACTTATGATGAGTTTACTGGACAACCGGAACCAAACCCAGCTTCCCAGTGCTTTGGGTACCTTCTCAAGCTGGGTGTAGCCTGGGCGAATATTTTCTCTAGAATCTCATTTCCCTCTCAGCATTTCCCATTTTTTCTCCTATTGGTCACATTACTGTGCCCAGCTGTCTCTCTCTTTTCGTCTCAACCAGCTGTCTTTGGGGAAGATCTCATGTTTCCCCGATGTGCACAAGTTGGGATTTGCTCTTGGTCCCCGCTCTCTGTCACTGAGTCAAACCTGTTAAATGAGATAATTTATGTGCCAACACTCTGTACAAGGCAGACACGTGAACATTACCTCTCTTCTCTCTTCATCTCTGAAGAGCCAAGGCTGAAATTGCTTTTCTGTGAGATGGAGCACTCTCATTCTCAGGGCCTGTGTTTGTTTCCATGTCTCTGTCTCTTCACCACCTTTGCTGAGACTGACAGATGTTCCAATTAATGCCAGTGCCCCTCCCACCAAATGTAAGGGGGGGAAAAAGAGGCCTGAAAACTGTAACCAACTCATAAAGGCAGTTCTCTGAGCATATACCGTGAAAAAGATCCGACGACCAAAAGAAGTTGAATTTTTGCTGCACTAGTTCACCTTTTGGTCACGAAAGCCTTTCTTCAGTCGTAAAGGAGTTTACACTTTGCTCTGTTTGGGTTTTTTTCCTTGACAGCCCCTTAATCAGGTTTCCTCTGGTTGTCTGGTGTGTGGGTGGCTGAAGGGACTGCTCTGGAGGCTGTGGGATGAAACGGCCCTCTCGAAGAGAGATGTGCAAATAAAGCTTACCGCCCATTCCAAGCATAGAGCCTAATGAGTCATTGCAATTTTAGGAAGCGTATTAATCTACATGATGCCTGAGCCAGAAAGCAGAATTTTCTCAACTGAGAGAGTTGAAAATAGTCTTTGTTACAGGCAACGAGACACTCTTCTCCCTCTTGGCCTATAAATCATCTGCCGGCTCCACACTGGGAAGGCGCTGACATCAGTCCCTGTTGGCTAGAGACGGAGTTGTTTCAAGGATAACAGGATAAATTCCTATTGCCCAGCACCCCTGGAACCACAACACAGAGTATTTAATTCACATAAGTCATTGAATGATCAGCTCTTACCAAAGCATTTACTACTGGCTCAGTTGCTTCATTATGTGCAACTGTCCTTAAGGCATGATGCTCCAGTAACACTTAGAACTTGACCCAGGCTCACAGATTCAGGGGAGAGATCTGCTGCTGTGGACCCCAGCTGGGCTTTCCACAAAATGATTAAATCTTACCTGGGGATGGCACTTCTGCTTCATGAAAATTCCTTTTATATTTGTTGTGCTTCCGCTATCTTTCAAGCTGTCTTCATTGACTAAAGTCCAGCCAAAGAAAATCACAGAGCAAGAAAAACTATGCTTCTGGTTGAAATCCCTTCAGCTTTTTGGAGCACTGGTAACTTAGTTGCATGTAAAAAGTTTCTCAGCCTGCCTTAGTTATTTTGCTTAGTGATTGAATCAGCTATTTGTCCGCCCCCCCTTTTTTCTCTTTTCTTTTCCTTTTCAAACTTCTTTTCCCTCTCTGCCTCCCTCCCTCCCTTCCATGTTTTTTTCATTAGATAACCTAAGATGTATCTTTGATTCTCCAAGTGTCTAGAAACCAAATGACATGAAAAATTAATAATGTTAGAATATTTCTCTTTTTAAAAAATTCAGGGAGTCTTTGTGCTGCCTTTATAACAAAATGCATGAACAAAACGAGGTTTTACTTTATTATGAAGTTTCCCACATCTAGCTTAGAAAGCACAGAGGATCAGACCAACTCCACTATCTCTCAGATAAACGAGAAGTTTCCCTATCTGATTCCATTGTAATATTAATATGGTGAAAGAGGATTCTGGAAAATATACAACTCTGAGCTTATAAAAATCGATTTCCCGCCTTGTAAGGCTTCAGCCAGAATTAAGACCGTGGCCTAAGGTCCAGACTGTACTCAGCCCTTACAAATGGCCTTGTAGCAATTCGGGGTGGAATTTTTAAGACTTTAAGTTGTCTCCTTTCAGAGGGAAGAAGGCAGAGGGAAGAAAAAAAAACCTGCTTTACATTTGAAAAGCTCACTTTCTGAAAGGGCTGGTTCCCCGCTGGGAGAGCCTCAGATGGGGTTGGCGGTGGATTTGTAAAGGCATCACTCTAATCTCCGTGCAGACAAGATAAATGCTGCTTTACATCTGAAGTCTCTTCTCTGTCCTAAAATCTATACGTTGTTTGCAGTTATGTAAAATTTACACAGGAAAAAAAAATTTTCTTTTATTAAGAGCAGTTTTTATATCATAGGTATTTTTCTTCTGGAACACTTTTCCTGCTAAAATATTCAATTGACTTGAGGACTCTCTGCTCCAATGTAAATGTTAGTAGACGTAAATGGCAGGAAATTCTGTGATCATTCGCCCCATTTATTCAGACAATTAACTCAACTTGGAATTCAATTGTGCGATCTGTGAAGGCAAGCGTCATGTGTTTTTTGTAAGAATATCTTTCTGGATAAGGTAAAATTCAGATTTTGAACTGATGAATTATGAAATTGCTTGCAGATATTCTAACTTCTCTTTATACTTCTTACTTCCTGCAGTCAGGAATGACATGCTTCAAATCTTGTGCTCTTATATCACAGAAGTAAAATTACCATAAATTGTTTTCCTTTCAAACTGGGACAGTTTAAAGAATGAAAGCGGCCCTTGTTATTCATATGGCAGCAGCAGGCAGAAACCTGGACTGTCCGAGCAAATGTGCACATGAGGGACTGAGTTTTTAAATCTGAAAATAAATCAGCACTATATAAACATGTTCTGGCCCATCCCACTGCATTTTTTAAAATGCACTTTTTTGGTGTAAAAGTGTAATTAATTTCAAAAAAAAAACCAAGAAAATACATTTAAGTGTATAGAAGAATGAAATACTCCTACTTTCATTTCCAGAGATAATCCCTGTTATTATCTTGATGTATATTACCCCAGAACTGAAATAAATACCCGTGTGTCACATTTATGTTTATACACACATATACATATCTAGTAGGAAAGGAAAAACTTTTTCCTCAGTCCTCTTAGGGTCCCTCGGTTGATCTGGAATTAAACTGACAAAGACAGATTAACAGAAGAAAAGCCTGTGAATTTCTTTAATAGAAGTTTCTGGAGCTTCTCTGGTGGCTCAGATGGTAAAGAATCTGCCTGCAATGCAGGAGACACAGGTTCTATATCCCTGGATTGGGAAAATCCCCTGGAGAAGAACACAGCAACCCACTCCAGTATTCTTGCCTGGAGAATCCCATAGACAGAGGAGCCTGGTAGGCTATAGTCCATGGGGTTGCAAAGAGTTGGACACGACTGAAAGACTAATACTTCACTTGCAATACAAGTTTTACATGAGCCTTCATAAAGAAATGAAGACCTGAAGAAACAACCGAGTTGAATGGTTTTATTCTAGGTTTGGTGAAGAGTGGAAGGTTGTGGAGAAATATTATAGGGCAAGAACAGGAGCTAAGTGTGGTGAAGTAGGGGAGATTCAGCAAGGCCCATGTATTCAGTCTTCTCTGAGCGCTTCCATCCTGGAGTTAAGGAGGCTCCTTTCCTCTGGGTACAGTCAAGGTACCTGTCACAGGAGGGTCTTAGGACTGCTTCCGGGGAAGAGGGCAAGGGAGTGTCATAAATATCTTTCTGCTTCTGCTGTTTTCTCATCTCCATCAGCTTAAAATATTTAATATGCCAAGGTGCCGTATTTTGAGGTGGTTGTTGTGTAGTCACTAAGTCATGTCTGACTCTTTGTGACCCCATGAACTGCAGCACGCCGGGATTCCCTGTCCCTCACCATCTCCCACAGTTTGCTCAAACTCATGTCCTTTGAATCAGTGATGGCATCCAACCATCTCATACTCTGCTGTTCCCTTCTCCTCTTTTTTTTTAAATTTAAAAAATTTTTTTAATTTTTATTTTGGGGTAGCATGTCCTGAACCCCATCTATATACACTTACATATTTATATTTACATTTTTATATGAGAAGAACTCTTGTTCTGTGCTTATATACTGTACATTAGTTCTGCAGCTTGCCTTGTTTCTGTATCAAATGTTCTTCTGTAGCAACAACTTTTAAGGCTATGTCGCATCCCATTATATGAATGTGTCATATAATCTCCATATTTAACTAATCTCCATAGTAAAGGTTACATTTTAAAAAGGGTAAAATCATGACTCCCATACAAGTTTAAAACAAATGTATGTCAAAGATTTTATCTCATTAATTAATGCAGAACCAGGAAGTTATTACAACCAGTTTTAAAAAAACCTCAAATTATCTCAGATGTTTAGAGTTAGATAAAGAATACTGAAATAAATTTACAAATAGATGCAAAACTGGTAAAAAAAAAAAAAAAAGTTGGCATCCACAGGGAAATAATCAGTTGTTTTCCACCTGACACGATTTGTATTTTTATAAACAGGAATTATTTGCATTACTATTTGTTTTCTACATGTGAGCTTCTCTCCAGAATTGTGAAATAGCACCCTTAAATAGCACAGATAATGATAGAGAGCTAAACAGAACACCTAGTAAGTTTCAAAATCTCTAAATTTTTCCTTACAATCACACTGTTATATCATATTTTCCAGATAATACACTGTACTGTGAAAATTCCAACAAGAAAACCTGTTTTCTTTCATTTTAAAATTTAGAATAAATTGCTAGAAATGTAATATCTAGATCAGAGGGCGCAGAGTTTGCAACTGAAGGGATGGAGAATTAGCTAGTATTTTAAGGTGGTTGACACAGTGCCAAATTGTCCTCTGGAAAGATTGTACCATCCACACTCCCACCAGCAGTGTAGGTGAGTGCTAGGTCCCCCAGATCACACGAAAACTTACTCAGCTTCAGTTTGTGATGGAGATCATGACTTTTTAAAACCTCATAAAATGCACCCCTTCAGACTTCTGTCTCTTTCTCGTCTAATATCTATTTCATAGCACTCTGGAACTTAGCTTTGACGGCCTTCTATTTTGTTTGTTTGTTTGTTTTTAATTTTCTCTTTTTGCCTGCACTGGACAGCCTGTAGGATCTTAGTTCCCTGACCAGGGATCAAACCCATGCCTCCTGCATCGGAAGCACAGAGTCTTCACCACTGGACGGCCAGGGAAGTACTGTCAGCCTTCTGTTTTGAAAGTCCCGTGAATAGTAAGAGCTCCAGAGAGGCAGCAAAGCCCTTGAGTGTGGACCAAATATGATCTTCTCTATTTTCTGCATCAATTTTCATTTCCCCCCATGCTTTTTCTGGACATCTTCTTTGGTGTTAGTTTAAAGCTATCCCTGGCTGCTCTTTTTAATCTTTAGCTATTGTTGGGAAGTCTCAGGCACAGGGACTCTGGTCACTCTGTCCAGAGCTAGAACCTTGGTGCCAGTTGCCCTGGCCATGTTTTTCTCTCCCAGATTCTTTCTCCTCTTCCCTTGACCCTCTGATGGTTGTGTGTGCTAAGTTGCTTCAGTCATGTCCAGCTCTTTGTGACCCCTTGGACCTCAGCCCATCAGGCTCTTCTGTCCATGCAATTCTCTCATGCAAGAATACTACAGTGGGTTGCTATACCCTCCTCCAAGGGACCTTCCCAACCCAGAGATCAAACCCGTGTCTCCTGCGTCTTCTGCATTGCAGGTGGATTCTTTACCGCTGAGCCACCTGGGAAGCCCCCGATGGTTAGAACACAGAGCTAAACACCTGGTGGCCTGTGGGAAAAGTAATTCAAAAAGCAGAATTGCCCATGTTTACATAATTTTATAATCTCTTGTTTCTGTGCAGGTGGAAGAATTTGGGTCTTGGCAGTAAGTGCAGGAATTATAATGGGAAATGATTTTCAATTTTTCCCACAAATGAATAGACACTGGGACAGTTGTTATTGTTTGTTCATTTCCCTGTTTGCTTGTTTTCTCAAATGCTTGATGATATTTTCATGGCAACTTGGCCTTCCTAAAGTGGGCTTATTTGAACAAATATCAAAGTTTGTTTGCAATCCCTGAGTTAGAATCTATCCCAAAGTGTCTTTTACCATCTAGTATGATAAAATGAGCGGAAATGAGTTTAAATTACTATCAAGGTTAGTCAGAAAGCAGGAAAAAATAAAAGGTATAGTGGGAAAATAAATCAGGAAGGAAAATGGAGGAGACTAGATGAGGCAATGCTTTTGCTAGGGGATCAACCCAGTGTTTTCTAGGTAATTGACATATGAACACCACGGTGTTTTGTTTGTTTGCCTTTATGTTTTAGCATCACCTACCTGGACCACTGTATTTAACCACAACTACCTTCTCCCGTACCAGTGTCACTCCAGGTACCTGGTTGCAGAAGTTTCAAGGAACAGAAGAAAACCAAACCAGGGTTAAGTAATAAAGACAATGTGCTGCGCTCTGCTTAGTTGCTCAGGCATGTCCGACTCTGTGCGATCCCATGGACAGCAGCCCACCAGGCTCCTCTGTCCATGAGGATTCTCCAGGCAAGAATACTGGCATGGGTTGCCATGCCCTCCTCAATAAAGGCAATAACACATGTCTAATTAAGGCTTGATGAAATGATCACTTATCAATGTGGTATAAGCCTAGATTTTTAAGGGATTGAAAGGGGCCTCACAGCTTACAGTATTTCTATCTTATTATTATATCCCAATGTGTTTGTTAGGGTAACACTAGGTTTTGCTTTAGTGTTAGTGGTGCATTTCTTCCTAGCATAAGAGTGAAGTTATAGGTCAGCTTGGGAAGTTTGCCTCCATAGAGTCATTCAGGGGCTCAAGTTGGTGAACACTTTGCCATTTGCAACATGTGGCTTCCAAGATCAGCTTGCTTATTTTCATTCCATTGGAGGAAGGGAGGAAATGCCTGTAGGAGCAGGCAGAAGATGTTATGTATCAGACTTGGAAGATCTATTCCTTAGCCTTACAAAATGTTAGCTAACTCTTAGTTACAAGGTCACCCAACTGCAAGGGAAGCTAGGAAATGTAATCCAGTTGTGTGCCTGAGAAAAAGAAGATGCAGATTTTAGTCAACTAATAGCGGTCTCCACCTCATCTTTTGTAATCAGGTTTCTCCTACAGAATGAGAAATAAGGTGGGGAGTTGGCATAAAAACTACAAACAGTAGTCAGTAGATTATTTGTTCTTGAAAGTAGAGATCATAGTTGTTGATCTGTTATCTCCCTCATTTTGCCATAAGCCTGCTGCAAAGCAGCTGATGAATACATGTTGGAAGATTGAATGAATGAATACTTTCAGGTATCAAGTATGGTTGAGTGATTTTATGATAGTTTTTTATTGTTAAATATTTTTAATTAAACATAACTTCTAATACTAGCTTTTTGGCCTAAGAATCTATATATCATCCAATTCATTCAAAGAATATGGTTCAGTGGTTTCTAGTATATACTCAGAGTGGTTTACAGCCATCACCATAGTCAATTTTAGAACATTTTCATCACCCCAAAATAAATCCTATACCCATTAGCAATCATTCCTCACTTCCAGACAACTTCTCTAGCCCTAAACACATACTAATTTTCTTTCTGTCTCTATGCTGCTAAGTCACTTCAGTCGTGTCCGACTCTGTGCGACCCCATAGACAGCAGCCCACCAGGCTCCCCCATCCCTGGGATTCTCCAGGCAAGAACACTGGAGTGGTTTGCCATTTCCTTCTCCAATGCATGAAAGTGAAAAGTAAAAGTGAAGTCATTCAGTCATGTCGGACTCTTCTCGACCCCATGGACTGCAGCCTACCAGGCTCCTCCATCCATGGGATTTTCCAGGCAAGAGTACTGGAGTGGGGTGCCATTACCTTCTCCATTCTGTCTCTGTAGGCATGCCTATTGAACATTTTATAGAAATGGAATCATATAATATGGGTCTTTGTGAATGGCTTCTTCACCGATCATAATATTCTAAAGTTTCATCCATTTTGTAGTATATGTCAGCACTTTATTCCTGTTTATTGCCAAATGATATTCCACTATATGGATATATCATATTTTATTTATCTCTTCATCAGATGATAAAAATTTGGGTTGTTTCTACTTTCTGTATATTATGAATAATTATGCTATAAATGTCCATATTCAAGTTTTTCTTTTCTCTGTGATGTATATCTAGGAGTGGAATTCTGGGTGATTTGGTAACTTATATGTAATCTTTTGAAGAACTGTCAGACTTTTCCAAAGTGACTGAACCATTTTACATTATGGAATGACTTTTTAAATCTCCAGTATTTTACTGAATAAATTTATTGAGCTCTTCAGTTCAGTTCAGTCACTCAGTCGTGTCCGACTCTTTGCAACCCCATGAATCGCAGCACACCCTTCCCCATCCATCACCATCTCCCGGAGTTCACTCAAACTCACATCCATTGAGTCGATGATGCCATCCAGCCATCTCATCCTCTGTTGTCCCCTTCTCCTCCTGCCCTCAATCCCTCCCAGCATCAGAGTCTTTTCCAATGAGTCAACTCTTCACATGAGGTGGCCAAAGTACTGGAGTTTCAGCTTTAGCATCATTCCTTCCAAAGAAATCCCAGGGCTGATCTCCTTCAGAATGGACTGGTTGGATCTCCTTGCAGTCCAAGGGACTCTGAAGAGTCTTCTCCAACACCACAGCTCAAAAGCATCAATTCTTCGGCACTCAGCTTTCTTCACAGTCCAACTCTCCCATCCATACAGGACCACTGGAAAAACCATAGCCTTGACTAGACGGACCTTTGTTGGCAAGGTAATGTCTCTGCTTTTCAATATGCTATCTAGGTTGGTCATAACTTTCCTTCCAAGGAGTAAGCGTCTTTTAATTTCATGGCTGCAGTCACCATCTGCAGTGATTTTGGAGCCCAAAAAGATAAAGTCTGACACTGTTTCCACTGTTTCCCCATCTATTTGCCATGAAGTGATGGGACTGGATGCCATGATCTTCGTTTTCTGAATGTTGAGCTTTAAGCCAACTTTTCCACTCTCCTCTTTCAGTCTCATCAAGAAGCTTTTGAGTTCCTCTTCACTTTCTGCCATAAGGGTGGTGTCATCTGCATATCTGAGGTGATTGATATTTCTCCCGGCAATCTTGATTCCAGCTTGTGCTTCTTCCAACACTGTAGTGATGATGATGACAAAGTTTCTGTTCTTGTGGAATTTATGATCTGGTAAATGGGGACAAACAACTGCAGAAACAAATCCCATAGATGGATTTCATGGTGTAACAGATGTTATGAAGGTCATTAGGTAGGCTTGTGTGACAGAGCAGCTTATGTGAGACTGGAAATGTGCCTATAGGTTGAGTCCTCAATGAGATCTCGATGAGGAGATGACATTCGAGCTGAGACCTGAATAGTAAATTCTAGCTATGAAAGAATGTAGGTGAAGAGTGTTCTAAGTAGAGGTACCAATGATTTTGATTACAAATTGTGCATAAAAACCCAAGGAAGTAAAAAGTCTGAACCAACTGCCTTGAGGAAAGAGAGGCCATTGTTCCTACCTGTGGCTAACTGATTTCTGGCAAACTGTGTTCAGCACAAGTCAGCCCAGCCGCTCTCACACAGTGGCCACGACTTCACAGCAGGGCTCGGAGTTCTCTTGCTCATGCCTGTTATTCACTCTTAAGCTGGGCCATGTCTGCACTCACTCTTCCACCTTATTGATGAAGAATCGCAATCCTTTTCGAGATTCACAGGATTCAGGGTAGTGGTTCCCTTAAGTGAAGCATAGCCCATTTGAGCAGTCGTGTCCTCCTGTGTTAGCACTCTACTATCAAGGGCCATCTGTATGAATGAACACCAAATGCCAGAGAGATGCCTGACCTTGGAGCTGCCTCTCCAGAACTTAAGGCAAGAGCTTACAGAGTGAAGATTCTCACAGCCTCTTCTGTAAGTGGCTTGTACTAGTCTCTCGTTTCTCACATTCTCCCATCTTTTGGGAGGGCTCCTCTAAACATCTCCCTGTGAGATCTCTGTTTGCAATAGACAAGCGTCCGAGGCTATTGCAGGGACACCTTGCTCTGTGAAGGGGAGGGAAGCATGCCTTTGGGAGGGACATATCTGTTTCCTGCCAAGACTTATAGGCAAGTCTGTCCCCAGAGAGACGTCAGAGGAGAAATAACTGCAAACTCCGTGTTACTCCTGCTGAGTGAGTGAAGTGAGTGAAGTCGCTCAGTCGTGTCCGACTCTTTGTGACCCCATGGACTGTAGCATACTAGGCTCCTCTGTCCATGGGATTTTCCAGGCAAGGGTACTGGAGTGGGTGGCCATTTCCTTCTCCAACTCCTAGCTGAGTACCCATCTAATCTAAACCGTCCTTTGGAAACCATAGTAAGGGAGCACCTGCTGTTTGTTTGCTGTGTTCCACCTTGACCTGGGTTCTTTCCAATTAATTTAGACCCACTCCTGACTTCATTTATTTACGTTGCAGATAGGTATTTCTGCAACACCGAACGTGCAGGCATTCAGGAAATACAGCCATGGGACTGACAAAGACTCTGCCTTCATAGAAGATAACATACCAGTGAGGAAGACAAGTCATCAAGATAATTGCTACAAGTAGTGTATGCCATAAAAGAAAGAAACAAGAATATCATATAGAGATTAATAATGATGGCGGGCCTATTTTACACAAGACAGTTTAAAGAGGTGTTGAGGAAATGATGCTGAGATGGACCAAAGGCAAGAAAGAGAGGGAGAGAACTAGCAAGACATGGGGACGGGATCCCAGCAGAGGGAGCAGCAGACAGGAAGGTGAGGCGGCGGAGGGCAGGGAGAGGGGTGGGTGGGCTTGAGGAACTGAGGGAAGACCTGTGCTCCTGCAGCACTGAAAGCCAGGGAACCAGTGGGACCGGGCGCCAAGGCAGAGACAGGCAGGTGCAAGATCCGGGAGGCCTCCTGGCTCAGGGGAAAGATGGCAGGCTTTGCTGTTACTGTGCTGGGAAGTCCCGGAAGCGTCTTACTTTGGAATCAGGGATGATCAAATTTCCCTTCCCAAAACATTATTCTGCCTTATAATAACAGCTGGGCAAATAAAGCATCTTCTCTGGATTCATGACCACTGCTGCTGCTAAGTTGCCTCAGTCGTGTCCGACTCTGCGCGACCCCATAGACAGCAGTCCACCAGGCTCCCCCGTCCCTGGGATTCTCCAGGCAAGAACACTGGAGTGGGTTGCCATTTCCTTCTCCAATGCGTGAAAGTGAAAGTGAAGTTGCTCAGTTGTGTCTGACTCAGTGACCCCATGGACTACAGCCTACCAGGCTCCTCTGTCCATGGGATTTTCCAGGCAAGAGTACTGGAGTGGGGTGCTATTGCCTTCTCCTTCATGACCACTAGAAAACTTCTATTTTTGTTTTTCTGAACTATTTAAGAGCTTTTAGGCTTGAGTCTCGGAGAAGGCGATGGCACCCCACTCCAGTACTCTGGCCTGGAAAATCCCATGGACGGAGGAGCCTGGTAGGCTGCAGTCCATGGAGTCACTAAGAGTCAGACACGACTGAGCGACTTCACTTTCACTTTTCACTTTCATGCATTGGAGAAGGCAATGGCACTCCACTCCAGTGTTCTTGCCTGTAGAATCCCAGGGACGGGGGAGTCTGGTGGGCTGCCATCTATGGGTTGCACAGAGTTGGACATGACTGAAGTGACTTAGCAGCAGCAGCAGGCTTGAGTCTAGATGTGCCTTCAGAGGTGGCTTACTTACTAAATAGACTTATCACGAAGCTATTGAATCTGTTGAGTAGACAGGGGTTTTTCTTCTTTTCTGATCCTTTGTTGACATATAACATACATAGAGAATAGTCAGTAAATTATAAGGATTTTTGCAAATGCACTACATAGCTCTGTAATCAGCATCTAAATGAAGAAACAGAGTATTACCCACTTTCCAGAGCAGAAGCCCCGGTCAAACAACAACTTTTTTTGTCTCTGTTCTCTTCCCAAAGTTAACCACAATCCTAACTTCTAAAAACATAAATTAATCTTACCTGGTTTTTGACTTTGTGTAAATGGAATCATTAACATTTGTACTCTTTTATGTCTGACTGCTTTCAGTCAACATTATATTTATAAAATACATTCATATTTGTTGTATATAGTTGCAGTTCATTCCTTCTTTGAAAATGGTTTTTCAGTGTGTGGATTCACCACAATTTATTCCACTGTCTATGGGCATTCAGGTATTTTTCTGCTATAAGCTTTCTTGTACCTATGTCTCTCTCTGTTGAGCATATACTCTGGTGTTCTGGAACTCGCTTGTACCAGCTTACAAAGCCAGTTGTTCCCATTTTGTGCTCACTGCTGTCAGGCTGTAGCTTAAAATCACACAATGAGAATATTTATATGATGGAAATAAACCAATGCTACAAATTGGGGCTTTTATTTCTTGTTCTTTTTATTGTTCCCAGAAGGGTAGTTGTTAAACATATAATAGCACCTGTGGGTAGATACTCAAGAGAAATTCCAGAGCCTTAGCTATGTATATATTCATTTTTAGGAAATGCAGACAGGCAGGTTTCCCAAGTAATCGTGCCAATTTCCACTCCCACAGGAAACCAGCAATCTAAGAGAATCACTATCACTCTATAGCTTCACCAACACTTCATTATTTCTGTCTTTTTAATTTTAGCCATTCTGTCGAAGATCTCAGTATCACTTTAATTTGCATTTCCCTGATGCGTAATGAAAATTGAACACTTTTTCATATGTTTATTGGTTATTTGTATGTTTATCTTTTTGTGACATGTGTGAAATGTCTATTCAAGCCTTGTCCATTTTTCCTTGGAGTTCTGTCCATTTCTTATTGATTTGTAACTCTTTGAATAGAGTGAGTGCAAGACTGTGCCAGTTATGCATTCCTGAATAAGAAACTATCTCAAAACTTTGGCTTAAAACAATGATTCTGCTGTTGCTCCTGATTCTGTGGGCTAGTAGTGACTTGGGCTGGGCTCACCTGTGCTTGATCATGTGGCTGCAGGTGCCCGAAGACCCCACAGAAGCTAGACCATCTAAGGTGGTCCCACTCACATGTCTGGCTGTTGGTTGGAGCGCCTCTGTTTTCCTCCATGGTTTTTCCAGTAGGTGGACTCGGGCTTGTTCACATGGTAAATTCAAGGTTCCAACCACAGCCTGAAAAGAGCAAACCTGAATTCACAAGAGCTGTTCAGACTTCTACTTGTGTCAGGTTTGCTAATGACCCAAGGCAGACCCCCTGGCTGCTCCAGAGCTCGTGTGGACGGAACTGTGCAAGGACATGCTCCTAGGAAGGCATGGTTCTGGGGCCACCGTTGTAATTACCTCCCACAGTCTACCACAAACCCCTCTGTCTGCTTTTGAAATCCAGAGTGAGAAGAAACTTTTCATCACATCATCCATTCACCAGCTGATTAGGTACATTAAAAATTAAGGCTCCTTGAGAACCAAGGAAAAAAGGCAAAAAGATCCAAAAAGCAATGGATCCCATGAATAGTATGACATGACGCTGGTTGCAAGAAAGCCACAGTGGAGTGGAAAGGGTGCTTGCCTCTCATCTCTACTTCTTTTGTCAGGTTTTTTGGCTCCTGCAACACCCAGGCGCCCCTGAGGATGTTCCTTCTTTCCTGCTGCAGATGTACCTGCACTCCCCATCTTCCATAAAGACAGGACAGTGCTGGGAAGGAAGGTCATGGGACACTGCAAACCTGTGTGCAGTTCTAAAGTAGGGGGTAAGCTAGTGGGTGGCTTCAGGTAGATAGAAGACGGTGCCTGTGCTGTTGGTTAGAAGTAAAGCAACGTGTTAAAAGGCAACCCCCTACAAAAATGACACAAAAATCCAATTCAGAAGTGAGCAAAGTATTTGAATAAATATTTCTGTAAAGAAAATAAGCAGTCAGTAAGTACATAAAAAGTGAATACCACTGGTTGTTAGGGAAATGCAAATGAAAACTTCAATTAGTTATCACATTTTATCTACTAGGATGAATATAATAAAACAAACAGAAAACAAAATAAGCGTTGTCAGGGATATAGGTAAATTGGAATCCTCATGCATTGCTAATAGGAATGTAAAATGGTGTAGTCACTGTGAAAAACAATTGAGCAGTTCCTGCAGCATTCAAACATAGAACTACTGTATGACTCAGCAATTCCACTTCTGAGGAATATATCCAAGAGAATTGAAAGCAGTAGCATTATTCACAAGAACCAAAAGTAGAAACAAATCAAGTGTCCATCAACTGATGAATAAACAAAGTGTCATGTATATATATATATATATGTATATATATACAATAAAATATTTTTCAGTCATAAGAAATGAAATTATGCTACATACCAAAACATGGATGGACCTTGGAAACATTATGCTAAGTGAAACAAACCAGACATAAAAAGCCACATATTATATGATTCTACTTATACTGAGGTACCTAGAATAGGCAAATTCCTAGAGGCAAAAAGCAGAATAGAAGTTGCCAGGGGCTGAGGGCAGGGAGAATGAGGAGTTACTGTTTAATGGATACAGAATTTATGCTGGGGATGATGGCAAAGTTTGGAGTATAGAGCATTCCGGTGGCTGCACGACCTTGTAAATATATTTAATGCAACAAATCGTACAATTACAAATGGTTAAAATTGTTAATATTATGTTACATGTATTTGTGTGTGTGTTAGTCACTCAGTGGTGTCTGACTCTTTGTGATTCCATGGACTGTAGCCCACCAGGCTCCTCTTTGCATGAAATTTTCCAGGCAAGAATACTTTTACTACAATTAAAAAGAAAAAGCTACGACTCTTTGATTCCTTCCTCTGCCTATTTGATGATTTGGCTTTCACATTGTATCCTTCAACAATTTTTTTGTCATCCTCTTAGCCATTATGTTAACATCTTTAGAAAAAATTTTGATAAGGGACCAATTTTGTAGAAAGCACTTAGGGACCATACCCATCCTCTCAGCTTACTTCCATGATCTGTGGCTTATCCCAGTGGGAGCGCATCACCAACAGATAAAACTTTTTACATGAAATCAAATTTTGAATTTGTGAATTCTCATTCTAAGCAAAAGTATAGAAAACATTTCTGGATTCTCAAAGAATGATGTGACTACTCTAACCTTATATTTCTATATGTTTTTAAACAGAAAAAAAATTCCAGCAATGTTTGAGAATCTTGCAATCAATCATGCAGGGCCACAAGAGGTGGGACATTCCCACTCTTTATGTCACAGAGGCTGGCTGGTAAACAAACCAAGTATCTTCCATCCTTTTCAGGGGACCAAGAGGCGAACTGAATTATCTGTACTGTGTCTGGCAGGATCACAGCTTTTGCACAGAAATGTTTATTTTCCCTATCAAATCTCTTAGCACTTAGAACACTCAGGATTTAATAACTTGTTGCAGCCGAGAAGCTGATATTCTGAACAATTTGTCTTATTTTCTTTAAAAAAATTTTAAAAATTTAAAGCAATTCATATAACAAGTTCTGACACATACTCACCTTCACTTATAAATAAGACTCTTGATTGAGAAACAAAGAGAGAGAAGTAAGAGGAAATATCCTTTAGGTAAAATAAATGGGTAAAGTAAGAAAAATGCTTGGATCTGTGTTTACATAAAGGATAAGTCTAGGCATAAGCACACTGTAAAAGGAAGGAGGAATATATGACCAAGGAATGTGAGCACAGACCTCTGAGGGAACCTCAGGAAACATTTGCCGCCTTTTGTAGGAGAAAAGATTGGGTCAATTCATCAAAATTAATATTCCTAAGTTATATGTTAGAATAAAAGGGCATATTTAAAATCAGTAAATGAGTCAGAATTTTATTGACTGGTTAGTTGACTGATTTTAAGCAGTAATTTCTTTTAAAATATTCATATATAATGACTTGTAAGACTTAGGAGGTATTTTCTGCTGAATATGATTTACAGTCCATTCCTGGAGTTCTAGGCACCTAAGATACTTGTATGAAGTTCAAAAAGTGAAAATGTTAGTCGCTTGGTCGTGTACAACTCTGTGATCCTATGGACTGTAGCCCACCAGGCTCCTCTGTCCATGGAATTCTACAGGCAAGAATATTGGAGTAGGTAGCCATTCCCTTCTCCAGGGGATCTTCCTCACCCAGGGGCTGAACCTCGGTCTCCCACATGGCACGCAGATTCTTTACCACCTGAGCCACTAGGGAAGATACATGTACAGAAACCACAAAGCTTGCATTTCTCTATACACATGAAATTTACTGTTCTACTCAAAGGCAAGTGGTGGTCTTAATATGGGTAGAAATTTGGGTTGGGGTGATGGCCCACAGATGGGGAGGGACAGGTAAAGTTCAAAAGAGAAAGAAAGTTGAAAAACAATGTCAGCAGAAATTTCCTAGATAACTAAAGAAAACTGAAGCTGTTCTTTGTTTTCCAGATTGGAAAGCTAGTCTGATTTCAGGGGCAAGAAACTATGTCTCCTGACAGCCTGCCTCAGGCCTTGCATCTAAACTGCCGGCTAACCATCACCTCAAATTCCTTAATTGAAATCCCCCACCACTGTTAGACATAAATACCATCGACATTTAAATATTTAATAGAGTTAGCCACCTGGATGAATAGAATCCCTTAAGTTTAAGGGATAATAGCAATTCTTTACTTTTGCCTTTCTGGATCAGGGTGATGATTTCTGCCCAGGGCCCCTAAAGAAGGGCAATAAAGTCCTTAGACGAAAATGAAGGTATCAAGGGAGGGATGAGCACGTGTGCATACACATACACACTCACACACATGCTCACACACGTGCACGCACACACGCACAGTTAAGCACGTCCTATATGACCCCCCTATACCCTCCACTTTGCCAGGTGGTGATGAGGTCTCCAGTTCTTTATGTTCCACTCATATGTGACCCTGGAAAGTAATTTTCTCTCTCTAATCCAGAAGCACTGGATAATGAAATGAGAACCTACCCCAGAGTGTAAGGAATGCTCATAAAATAATGACAAATGACTTTGTAATTTCCTTTGACCAAGACATTTATTGGTTGGTAGATTAAATCATTCTCTGATTTCTTTATAAATCTTTTTAAAATTATCAGAGTTCAAACTTGTGAAGAGAAATTTGTTTTAAAGTAATCCTTTTATTATTTGGAGTGCACAGGTTTTTTATGTAATAATAAGTGCTTTTTAATATGAAAGCAATTCATGCTTATTAAAATTAGGAGAATACTTGTAACCAGAAAGAAAAAACACCCATTGTGCCAATCACAAACATATCTGTTAGTATTTTGACATCATTTTTAGACCCTTTCTATACTTAAGTATTTGTACTTTTACATAATTGAAGTCACTGTGTTTACAATTTTCACACCTGATTTTTGTACATTTAATATTTCATCATTTTACATTGTTTTACAAAGCCTTTCTAAAAGTGTTTTTTTTTTTTTTTTTTTTTAATAACTGTTAAGTATTCTAACAAGTAGATATAGTAAACCTTACCTTTATAGTTGGGTTATGAGGTGTTTAGATTCCCAGAATGACCATATTGGTAGGACATTGCTGAACTCGCATAGAACCAGGAACACCACAAGTTTGAGTCTATAAATTCTTTAGAGATAATTTAAGGTAAGTTTATTACCCTGGTGAACAGGGCTTAGTATTTTTTTCAGTTATCAACCTTTTTTTTAAAGGTTTTATCTGTACTTTTGCTTTTCTAAATTAACTTAGTAATGGCAGTGATCATTTCAGTGGCCTGTGAAAAGTGAGTTGTCTCCTGTGGTGACCTGAATGGGAAGAAAATCCAAAAATGAAAGGATATGTGTGAACATAGAGCTGATTCACTTTTACAGCAGAAGCTAACACAGCGTTGTGAAGCAACTATACGCCAATAAAGATTAGTGAAAAAAAGAAAGTCACCTCTCTTCTATGTAACTGTGGAAACAATAGCAGGGCATTCCAAGACATTTAGCTGGAGCAAGTAAAAGAACAAAAGGAACATATTTTATTATGCAAATATGTGCTTTTCCACCTAGAGCAGGTTAGCTGAAAATGGAGAAAGTGGCAGGCCAAGTTTTCTGCCAAGTTATCAGTGCTTCTCTTACAATTAAACTCGTATCTACTTAGTGATTATTACTATTACTCGCCAATAATTTTTAGCAATTAAAAATTATCCACCTGATTTACTAAAATAGTTCATGCCCCTCATTTTCTAGTAAAGACATTTTTCCATGTTAAGGTTTTAACACCTGATCTAGGAAAACTCTTTGTTTAGAATACCTACCAGCTGGGAGCCTTGTGATGACTAGTGATAAATCATTCTGATTTGCTTGAATAAAACAAAAAGCAAATTTTAAAAAAGACTGGAGAAACTGAAGGGTAGTGCTGGCTTCATGTATTGAATAGCTTGACCTGGCTCAAATTATGTGTTAGGACCTAATTGTCCATTTCTACATCTTTTCACTCTGGATTTCCCTGGATGCTCAGTCATGTCTGACTCTTTACAACCCCATGGACTGTAGCCCACCAGGCTCCTCTGTCCATGGAATTCTCCAGGCAAGAATACTCAAGTGGGTTTCCATTTCCTCCTCTGGGGGAGTTTGCTGATGCAGGGATTGAACTCGCATCTCTTGAGCCTCCTCATTGGTGTATTTTTTTACCACTGTACCACCTGGGAAGTGCTGCCCCGGGTACTATGCATCATCCAGTGAGCCTTTTCTCTGCTTGTGATTAAGAAGTCTACCTCAGTTTTAGCCTCCAAACTCTACCTGTATTACAGCTGTGCATGCGCTGGTATTACATGTGAAGAGAGAGATGACTCTTTGATGAATTAATACCTGCAATGTGGGCAATGTGAAATGAGATCTTTTGCAAGACCTAAGTCTAATTCATCTCACACTGCCCACGTTGTGGTCATTAATTCATCACGTAGTCATTGTGTGCCTGCAATAAGCCATGAGCGTAGCGCGATCTTATTAGTCACTCAATAAATATTTGCTGAATGAATAAATGTGACCCCGAAGAGGCAGGTGACTGTCATAAATCACCTGTCATAAATCATTATGTCATAAATCATAAATGAAATGTCAATTCTTAACATTTGATCAATTGAAGAACAACAACCCAGACCATACAGACCGTGAGGAGGAGAAATGATGCCAAGATCAGGTTATGCTGACTACAGCATTTTAATATGTTCATGTTGCTTATCCCTGCAGGGCTAGGAGCTTACATAGTATTAACAGGTCATCGTTATAATAAATTCCTTGTCTGACCTTAGCCAGAACCGTGCACAGCTAGGTGGAAAGGAGTGTGAGAACTTAGTTGATACATTGCCTAAATAATTGGATGTCTCAGGTTTGGGTATTAACTGTTGATTTCCTCACACTGAATGCAATACGGAGGCATCCACAGATTATAAAAGAACCAGAACCATGTATCATAAGGCCTTCTGGGGTGAACATCGTTGTTTGTACTCGGCCAGCATCCATTCACTCTATTTCAGCAGAAGCCCGACTTTTGTCAGAAGGTCGTACCTCCATCTCCTATCCAGGCCTTGTGAGTCTCTGGAAACCCCATTTCTTACTTGAGGGAAAGGGTGGATGTATGACCAAAATGAAGCCAGTGGGACATCATCTCCTGGGACCATGGGCTTTGAGGTGTGTTGTGAAAAGACAAAACAAAAACAGGAGGAAGAGGTGGAGATACCACATTCCGTTTACAGCCGTGAGACAAAAGCAAGGATCTCACGCTGCCCTGGTTCTCCATAGTCTGACCCTCCAGCCATCCACCAGTCCCAGGAAGGGGGTTACTCACAAGACACAGACCACAGAGGAATCCTCCCTGATGTGTCCATCCCACATGTGTCCACGGAGCAAAACGAACAAAAACGTTCTCCCCAAGGGAAGAACTGAGGCCTATGGAGGGCAAGGGTCAAAAGTGCCTCCCAGGGCAGAAGTGCAGTCAGCTACTGATTGAACAAAAGTATCTGGATACCAAAGCAGAAAGTTCTCCACTGTTTCAAATGAGGGCTCTTGTGTGGTTTTCCTATTCTCTCTCTCCCTCATGTTGTAAGTCAGTGCATTAGGGGTGGTCAGCTTTCATTCAGAGGGGGGTTGCCAGACCTTTAAGAGGTACTGAGAGGCTGTTTGTTGCCCTGGACTTTTTGACTCAGATCTAACGTAGCTCAGTCAGTAAAGAATCTGCCTGCGATGCAGGAGACCCGGGTTCGATTCCTGGGTTCGGAAGATTCTCTGGAGAAGGAAATGGCAACCCACTTCAGTCTTCTTGCCTGGAGAATCCCATGGACAGAAGAGCCTGGCAGGCTACAGTCCATAGGGTTGCAAGAGTCGGACACGACTTAGGGACTAAACCACCACCACCAAGTGTGTATTCCAAGTTTGATGCTGGCAACAGTGATTTCAGCACTCAAGAAAAGACCTTAGCTGGATGAGACATTAGTTGTTTCCCTTTGTGAGAGGAGAGTGAATTTTATTTGGATATAAATGTAAGGAAGCCAAGAAGGTATGTAAGGATGTATGAATATTGAGCAGCCAAAAAGGTAAATGCCAGTAGACACATGACATTTTCTGTCCCAACATGAAACCACCCTCTTGCCTTGACTTGTCCCGCTCCTTTCTCAGTGTATTCACGAAGGGTAAATCTAGTGCTGGTATATAGCGGAGCCAAGTGGTTCAGAAAGAGAGCTGGGGAGATCAGCCAGGAGACTCGTGTAATAGTTTAGGTGAGAAACTGTAAAAAGACAACTTGAATCAGCACAGGAGGTTAGAGAGCTGGTGATTGCAGAAGAGAGAGCAGAGAAGGAGAATGAGCAGGGATTCAAAATGACAAGCTGAGAAAGAGGGAAACATCAAAGATGATTCTGAGGCTTGAGACTTTGTGCACACCATTAGCAGGAATTGGAAGTCTAATGGGAGGAAAGCATTGCAGAGCAAGGCATAAGTGCACTCAGTTTTAAAGATTCACTTGTTTACAACACATCCTTTTGGATACTTAGGGGGTCGCTGGCTGTGCCATGAGGTGTTGCGGGTGGTGGAATCACACAGACCTACTCAAGCTATAGTCTGCAGGCTCAACAGCTTTGTGGGAGCCTCCTGGATTATGGTGCCCTGTCTGTGCTGGTCATTCTTGGCATATAGTAGACATTAAAGATCTATATTTGCTCAGCCCACTGCGGGTGGCAGCTATTTGCTATTTTGTGCCAGTCTCCTCTGTTTATGCTAGATTATGCCTTATTTTTTTATTTTCAGAGAAATAAGCTCTTTTCCTATGTATGTATTCTTTGTGTAACTTTACTTGAGGCACCCTGTCTTCCTCTGACCAAGAGCTGGACATGTGAAATAAGCTAGGTCAATGTTTCATCTTCTCCCAGGTCTTTAAATCTTGAGTAGAGTGGGGCATATTGTTAAAACCATTGGTCTTGATTTTGTTTCAGCCATTGAATCCTAAAAGACTATCTGTCTTTAGAGATGTCCCAGAAATCCTCACCTATAAAAAGTTAAAACTGTAAGTATTAAAGAAACTACTTAGAGGTGGGATACCCTACAATATTATTTTGTGGCTAATCCAAATTAAGGTGAGCCTGGATGCACCTGGACATCTTTTTAAAATTTAGCCATGCATAAGGATGCACTCCCATTCTGCTCAGGTTATCACATCTCAACTCTCAGTGAAGAATAACTTACCTCTTTATTAGAACCCACTGTGTTGGAGAGAAGAGATAAACTGCAAGATTGGGACTGTCATACACACACTACTATATATAAAATAGATACCTAGTAAGGACCTGGGGCTTCTCAGGTGGGACTAGTGGTAAAGAACCCACCTGCCAATGCAGGAGACATAAGAGACACAGGTTTGATTCCTGGATCAGGAAGATTCCCTGTAGAAGGACATGGCAACCCAACCAGTATCCTTGCCTGGAGAATCCCATGGACAGAGGAGCCTGGTGGGCTACAGTCCACAGGACCTCAAAGAATTGGACACAACTGAAGTGGTTTAGCACAATAAGGACATATAGCAGGGAACTCTACTCGATACTGTGCAACGACCCATATGGGAAAAGAATCTAAAAAAGTGTCGATATATGTATATATGTGTGTGTGTGTATATATTTAACTGATTCACTTTGCATACAGCATAAAGTAACACAATCTTGTAAATCAACTATACTCCAATAAAATTAAAAAAAAAACCCATCATATTAAAATCAGCAAGTCTACAGCATGTTACAATTATAGAAACTGTACTAGCCATCATTCAAGGATTATTGAATTTCATTGTCTTAATCACAAAACATAAATTTGATGAGAGTTTATCCTCCTTGTCTGTTGAGAGATGAGCATGTGAGATGTGTGTGGTTCGTATGGGCAAGGATGGGAGGAAGGAAAATTCTAGTACACTGCAAGTGGAGTGTAAATTGGTACATTTTGGAAGTTATTTGGTTATAGCTAGGAATGTAAAAATATGCATTTTCCACGAACCAGTAAACTTGGGAACTGGGAAGTTTGACACAGGTATAGATGCATGCTCGTTGCAGCATTATTTATAGTAACAAATGGTGAAAACAGTCTGTGAGTCGGAGAATGAGGGGAATGAATAAATAAAATATAGCATGCTGTTCAGCAGATTTTTTTAAATGCCCAGGTTTATTTGTATGAAACATGGCTAATTCACAAATATAATGTTGAATAGAAAATGAATAAGTT
This sequence comes from Bison bison bison, assembly GCF_000754665.1. Taxonomy (NCBI): domain Eukaryota; kingdom Metazoa; phylum Chordata; class Mammalia; order Artiodactyla; family Bovidae; genus Bison; species Bison bison. Next base: position 12,474,638 of record NW_011495034.1, on the reverse strand, counting down.
GCAAATTGATATATAGAGTAACTAGAATATGATACCAGTATTCTAAATTTTGTATAACTCTTACTAAACTATGATATTTATGGATATGTATACATATGCATGTACATGTGTATAAAACCAAAAATGGATTGGAAGGCAATTCATAAATTCCCTACTTTTCCTTCTGAGGATGGGAGAAATAGTGTTGGGCGTGAAAGAAAGGAAAGACTTCAACTTTATATGGAATGTTTTACTTTTTATTTGATTGTGTTCTTAAAATAGTTTTGAAGGTATTTTGGAAAATGTTAAAAATTACCATTTTTTCATTATTGATAATGTTGATGCTGCCAACTATTTGTCTGTATTTTTATTTTGTCAAAACCAAAAATCTTCTCAAGTCCACTACTATCTATGACACAAGATGCTTGATTCATTCCTTCATTTTTCAACACATATGTGTTACTTGACTGCTATGTATAAGACACTATGTTTGGTACAATAGGAAATAACAAAGGTATATAAGACATCAGTTCAGTTCAGTCATTCAATCATGTCTGACTCTTTGTGATCCCATGGACTGCAGCACGCCAGGCCTCCCTGTCCATCACCAACTCCCAGAGTCTAAATACATGTCCATTGAGTCGGTAATGCCATCCAATCATCTCATCCTCTGTTTTCCCCTTCTCCTCCTGCCTTCAGTCTTTCCCAGCATCAGGGTCTTAGTCCTTTTCAAAAGGATCTTGTGGCTTTAGAGCTTAAAAGTCCTTCTTGTAAACAGTACATATGGGCTTAGCATGCCTCAATGTAGAGATATCTTCAATAGGCACATGATATGAAATTATTCCAGTTGTTATGAACTTACATGTGGGTGAGCTTCACTCTATGAAGACATAACAAGAAAATCACCACTTATGAAAGATTAAATGAGAGTGTCACTGACACTTCAAAAGCAATTATTCCTTTAAAAAAAAGTGATTCATTGTAGGTCCCTTTCTCAAAGATACAAAATATGATGATTTTTTTTTTAAATCTCTTTGCACTGACTTTTTTGGGTAGCACATTCATTATGTAAAGAATACCAGTATAGGACAGAGACTTTTCACCTGGACAGTGTTTCACTGCTACACAGTACATAGGTCAAGCCTGCGTGAAACATGTAGGTGGAGACCTTAATAGTAGCTCCTTGTCTGGCTCTGCACTATTTTCTGGAAAATTGCTGATTATACTCAGAGTGTCTTCTATCCATTTCTGCATGACTATGCTGCTGCTACTGCTGCTAAGTCGCTTCAGTCATGTCCGACTCTGTGCGACCCCATAGATGGCAGCCCACTAGGCTTCCTGTCCCTGGGATTCTCCAGGCAAGAACACTGGAGTGGGTTGCCATTTCCTTCTCCAATGCAGGAAAGTGAAAAGTGAAAGTGAAGTTGCTCAGTCGTGTCCAACCCTCAGCGACCCCATGGACTACAGCCTTCCAGGCTCCTCTGTCCATGGGATTTTCCAGGCAAGAATACTGGAGTGGGGTGCCATCGCCTTCTCTGCTGCATGACTATACATCATCATTTTTTATGCTTTCCCAGTATCTCTCTATAATATCTATATTCCAAGTGGATAAATTGGATCATACTTGGGCTGGAAATCCAGTGGAGAACCATCAATCTAGGGTGTCTCTCCACTGCAGATGCCACAGGAACTTTAATACAATAGGTGTCAAGAAACACAGAAAGCTGCAAATAGGGAAAGAGTTTATTTGGGAAGCATTGCATTTGGGAGACATGGATTAGGGTAAAACTAAGTGTTCTGGGGAAGAGAAAGAATCAGGGGCTTAAAAAGGCAAAAACTGTGAGACTTCCCTGGTGGCCCAATGGTTAGGATTCCACACTTGAGCTGCAGGGGGCACAGTTTCAATCCCTGGCTGGGGAATTAAGATCCTGCATGCCACGTGGCATACCCAGAAAATTTTCAAAAAATGTGTTTTAAAGGCAAAAGCCACGAGGCTATACTCTGATACAAGAAAGGAAATATTTGTCTGTAATGCATGGCAGTCACAAATTGTTTTAAGATAAGGGTCTGATAAGTAGATAGACTGTCACGAGTTATTTTAGGTTAAGAACTCAATAGGTATACCAGCTGTCACAAGTTATTTTAGGATAAGGGTCTGATAAGTATCTTAAGTTTCTGGCAGATGTTCTGGATGCCTTCATTAGGACAATAAGTGACCAAAAGGTCAGATTCCATCCAGGACAAGATGTGCATAAGTCACACTTCTGCTGTGGCCTCTCAGCTCCATTTAGAGAGCTCTCTTGGCAAAACCAACTCCATTTTTATTTTCCTTCCACACAACGACAGTGGATGGAACATACAAATTATTGTTGCAGATGCCAACAGTGGGGGAAGCAAGGTGAGGAATGGTAAGCTGAAAGCTGTCTATCAGAAGTCAAAGAATCACACCTCTGCCCTGACTAGAAAGGGGATGGTGGATGAGTTTTGGAAGAAGGGGCAGAATCCAAATACGGACTGTGTTTTTCATAGAGCTAATTAGAAAGGTCAAAGTCATCAGTGAAAGCAAAGAGAATTGATATGCGCTCTGGGTGAGAGGAGAGGAATTTGAAGGGTACTGATAAGGCAGACTGTCCTGAAAGGTCTGTTCCTTCAGTAGAAGCTCAACGTGTCCATTGACTGAGGTCTTGAATATTGAATCCATCATACATGTGTGAATCTTCTGGGGCATCAAAAGGAGTTTGAATCCACAGCATATACAGCTTACTACCTCTGAAGATAAAGGTTGAAACATGACACTCACGAGAGCCCTGCCCTTGAAGGATGATCCTGGATTGGTTCCCTCAGCTAATACAATGGCTTTCCACATGCTTTTACACCTTGTGTGTGCTCCCTTTTCCCTGAGCAACCAGGTTCGATGTGATGGAAAAACCCCTAAGCAATTACAGAGGGACAAAAAATGGCAGACTGCCTCTGTGTGTGTGTGAGAGAGGGAGAGGGAGAGGGAGAGGGAGAGAGAGAAGAGGACAGAAGTATAAATGGGGAGTGGGGGGAGGGGAGGAGAAACAGAAGCAATAAATCCGTAATTCTTTTTATGAATGTGTGATTTTTGTTCTTTAGTTTTTGTTCCTTCTCTCTCACTTTTCTTGAAATTGTAAGTGAAAGATACAGCTTCAGTATTTGGTGAACAAAATGTGTCCAAAGATCTCTCCCCAGGGAGCTTGCTTATACTATTTTCCCTATTATCAGGAGGCAAGGAGAACCTTAGTGTTCCTCCAGGGTCTGGCCACTGGTGTCCTTGACTCAAGCAAGGTGCACTATGCGGCAGGTGTCACTGAAAAGCCAGGAAAAAAGCTGTCAACCACAGTGTACGTTGGCATTCAGATGTGTTCCATTCCTTGGGGATTTCTATATTTGGCCAGACTGCAAGGTATTGAGGTAGATAAAGCAGGATAGATTTGAAAACTGCACAGTGAATCTTCCCTTGTTGTTTTATATGTCAAAAAAAGATACAATTTAAAATGTATGTGACAAAAGGGTATTTTTGAAAGTTTTAAAGAAAAGAAAGACCAAGAAATACTTTCAACTAATATGTATTAAAGTGTATTTGCCTGCATAGATAAGATGGTCTTGTTGCTAGGCAACAGATACACCAAGACAATGGTGGGCCAGAAGGGTAGAGGAACTCATGAGTATTTTAGTGTAAATTCTTGCCACAACAGGAACCAGGCTGACAATCTTCTCCTATAATGGGAAGTGGCAGAAATGATCTGATAGACTGAGCGAGGTGAGGTATCTTGATTCATTTGCCTAATATACCAAATTTTTGCATGATACAGTTAATATTTTTAACTCAGAATGGCCTGTTTATCTGAGATTTTTTTCAACTTTCTAGCTTGTGATGACTGTGTCAGTCAGAAGCTCCAGGATTTCAGAGTATCTTAGACAAATATTACAGGCAGCAGCAAAGCTTGATTATCATAGCAATGTGAATGTGGTGTATTCCGAATTAGAAACAAGGACTTTTGATTCCTCACTCACCTATCAAAGAAATTTGGTTGTCACTTAAAAGTAACAGATGTTAAAGTGTATTTCATATCATAATTTTTTTCTATAGATATATAAACACTGTTCATTTCAAGAATTCAAAGATTTTGGATGTTTGGCATGCACAGTTCTTATTCTAGATCCCATAGTCTTTAGAACTCTTATCATTCGTACTACTAAAAAGTTTTATGGGAGGTAAAGAAGCTAAGTATCTCCAGAAAAAAAATGTTGAAGTAAAGAAATAGGGGGCTTTCTAATTATTTTATGTTGGCAGAATTAAAAGTCAGGAAATGGTTGAAATTAATTGGGTCAGAGGCTTCTATAGTAGTTTATTTACAAGAAAGTTATAAGAATTGATTAAGATTGTTCATTCACTGTCAATCGTATACTTACAATGTAGGATTGATTTCCTTATGGTCTTTATTTGAAGAGCTTGAAATACTAACTCAGTGTCACTTTATTACAGTCATGATTTCAGAGGTTCACAAGATTGCAAAATTTCAAATTTTAAAAGGAGTGAAGTGGTTTTATATGTGAACTTTAGTTTAATCCCCAAATAACAGCTATCCAGGATTCCTATAGAACTTGAATGTAATAATGTATAAGTCCCACTCTCATGCCTATCCTCATTCACATAGACTGCTCTTAAACTGTAATGTGATAAAAGTGATAAAAATTGAATGATTATCTAACTGGCTTGAGGACCCAGTGATTTCAAAGACCCAATGTTGATGACTACAAAGAAGGGCCAAAACAATCCCCAAAAGAGTTCTCTGTAGTAGCTTCTTCATTACATAACTTGATTAACGAGTCAAGAATTTATAAAAAATCATTACCTCAATTCCACTTCCTCATATATATCCAAAAGAATTGAAAGCATCAATTGATTTCAATTGAAAGAATTGAAATCCCTGCTTTCAATTATTTGAGCATATACATGTAACCAGTGTTCACAGCAGCATTATTCACAATAGCCAAAAGGTGGACCCAACCCAAGGGTCCACTGACAGATGAATGGATAAAGTGTGGAACATACATATAATGAAATATTACTCAGCCTTCAGAAGGAATGGAATTCAGGTACTTTCTATTAATACAACAAAGATGAACCTTGAAAATGTTATGCTGAATGAAATAAGCCAGACACAAAAGAACAAATAATGTATGATTCTGTTTATATGAGGAACCTAAGTAGTCAAATCCATAAAGACAGGAAATAGAACAATGATTACCAGTGGCCAGTGGAAGAGGGAAATGGGGAATCACTGTTAAACAGGGGTAGGGTTTCAGAATGGGGTGATGAAAAAGTTCTGGAGGTGAGTGGTGGTGATGGTCACACAGCAGTATGAAGGTACTCAATGCCACTGAACGGTACACTTAAAACAGTCAAAATGGTCAGTTTTATGTATATTTTACCACACGGAGAAAAAAAAAAGGAAATGATTACCGAAAAAGATGCATCTCATCCTAACTCAGCGTTTGAAATATTCCTTGCTGAAACTGTGCCCATCTGCTTTTTCCACTCCTGACCTCAAGTTCAAAAACACAGCAGTGACATCACAACGGACCTTAATTTAAACTCTGGGAGGACACTGCAAGGTCAGTTTAATAACTCCCTCTCTTGGAAATTTTTCTTTCTGTTGCTTTCCTGAAGCATTATTTATTTACCTGTTTACTTGCTAAGGTCAGCTTCATGCTTGAAGCAGTACGGAGATGACAAGAGAAAAGCCTAGTTTTTCCTGCCCTGGATGGCGCTTGTAGGACAGATGGCACGGTACAGACGGCAGGTCCACAGACTGGACAGATGGCCCAAGCTTTATTCTCAAGTAGAATGCTAGTCTTGGGATTTGGGTGCGGTTGTATCAGTCTATGGGTGGGTCTAAGTTTCCATTATCAAGGAAGAAATGAGAGTGGCAGAGGCCTCTCAGCAAAATGGTTAAGTAAGGAGAATGGAGGAAGGGTGCTTACTGGCCTGGTGCACTCAGAAGACCAGTGGGAAGAAACACTCTAAATGCCCTTTGACACTGTGCCTGTTCATGGTCAAGTTCCCCCCAGAGGGGTTAGCTGTGTTAGCATCTTCATGCCTCAGCCCAGTGCATACCCACAACCTTCAGGCAGCCTTCAGACAACCTCCGTAACCTTCACGAAAGACGTCTCTGTTTCAGCTGAAGTCAGATCTAAAAATAGACGGGATTTGGTGGGTGTGGAGGATGATGACGCTGCGTTTGGTCTTGAATATGATCCAAGATTTGAAAAGTGAAGAAAAGCAAGGTTGATGGGACTACTTGAGTGAATAGGGACTACTTGAGTGAATTATCTTCCAGATTTACACTAGGGATGCTAATTTTAGCCTATGCTTCCTACTTCGGATCCACACTACTGGTTGGAAATCTGAGGCGTTTTCTTTTATTCACTTTTAAGCTCTTACTATTTCTTGGTGTCCTAGGAAGTCCCAATGGAACACCGTATTAAAAGCTATTGCATAGCCTGTGATTTCTGGAACACATTCACAGACACTATTCTTTTTAACTCTCAGAGGTTTACATTCACTGGATGGACACATATCCAAGAACAGAAAGAGTTTTCAAGCAAGGCAATTAGTATGGGGTCATTAGGGTTTGTATTTGTTGTGGAGTTTTGTAAAAAATATTATATGGTAAAATTGACCTTTTCCTCAGAAGTATACGTGTCTATGAATTTTAACTTGGATTACTAGGTTTTATCAACATTGGCAGTGCATACAAGCTGATTCACTAGTGCCATAGTTGACACACAATAAAAAAATGAGTAAATTTGTGGAAAGTTAAAATCATCCTAAATGTAATACAAGATAATCAAGATAGAGGTTTTAGGTCCTATGGAATAGCTCTATAATATATATATATTTCAGGATTGGTTTGTAATAGAAAGTTAATAAATATTTTTCAAGCAGACAATAAGATATGTAGCAGAAAAAAAAAAAGTATAAAATGGAGGCTTTGCTTTCCCCAAGTTTAATACTATCTCAGGACAGGAAAAACAGGAGAAATGATATATGTTCCCAATCAATAGAACTATGCATAAGGCCTGTAAGAATTCAGAGGAAAAGTCAAGGTGGGTGAGATTGGGGCTCTTTCTTTTAGAAGATAGGGTTTAGGACAAAGCTCCATGTGTCCATTAATAGCCCCTCCATTCCCTTGGTGTCGATAGATTTAGAACAGACGTCAGAGAGCCACCCTGTCAGTTGGCTCTAGTCGCCAGCTGACCAGGTAGTCGGCCCAGGAGATTCAATGCCTCAGGGAAGAATAGGTCAGTTTATGTATTAGTTTAAATCAAGATTGCCAACATGTAATGGAATCAATGACAAGCAGCACTGAAGTCTCTGGGAAGCATTTAAAAATGCAGATTCCTGGGTCCTACCCAGACCTGCTGAGCAAGGAGAATTACTGAGGTAGAACCCAGAAACTGGCAATTTTAAAAGCTCCTTAAGTGATTCTACTGTGCACTCAAGGTTAAGAGCCAGACTAGAAAAGCTGGCAGGGGGGATATAGCGGGTAGAGATGGCAAAAATTCGATTTCATCCAGAAGTAAACATTTATATAATCTTAGAAACGACTGAGGGCTTCCCTGGTGGCTCAGCGGTAAAGAATCTGCCTGCAATGCAGGAGACTCAGGTTTGATCCCTAGGTCAGGAAGATCCCCTGGAGGAGGGCATGGCAACCCATTCCAGTATTCTTGCCTGGAGAATCCCATGGACAGAGGAACCTGGTGGGCTACAGTCCATAGGGTCGCAAAGCATCAGACATGACTGAAGCGAAGACTTAGCACGCACACAGAAACAACTGAATCACTGGCTATCCCGTTTTATTTTTTTGCGTCCAAATATTTTAGCCTTGCCAAATGGCTTGTTCCAGACCCGTGTCTGTGGATAAGGATGGTGACATAGTCTGGAGCCTCCCTGCACTTCGACCTGAAATAACTGATAGATATCTGTGGCTCTGAATGTGTTTGCCAGACAACACGGGAGACTTTGGTTGGTATGGACATTTGATTATTTTTTGCCATTGTTTCCTCTCCTGGTTCTTGTTAGTCATGATTCAGATCATGCCATCTCTTAAAATTGTGTCTGATGCTACTGCACTCAGGGGGCTCCACTTTTACAGCATCTATGGGCCTGAACACAGCGCCCCCAACCCTGAGAGACTTCTCCATCTATAACTTGACAGAGCTTCAGTGGTTGGTACAGATGCGACATTGCAAAACAAAAGATTCCCTAGGAGGGCTTTTGGGGTCCAAACCAAGACAGACTTTGTCTGTAAAGGAAGCAACAAGGCCAGGGAACATCTTGGCCACCAGCACAAGGGCGTCACTGCCACAAACACAGAACGCAGGGAAATGAACAAGCTTAGCTGGCTATTAAGGGTGAATCACGAAGTGTTCTTCCTGACCTCCGAGACTGAAATGAGGACATGAAAGAAACAGAATTCCAACTTCTGCATTCTCTGACTGTCAAAGAGGATAATTCCACTTGCAACTGAAAGACACTGTAAGGGAAATATGACTACACCAGTAACATTCTTTAAAGGGCTGCAGGCACACAGACACCGCTGATAATCAGACGTTCAGCCAGCGCTCGTCTACCAGCTAAACTCTCTCTTCACAGTGGAACTTCTCTTTATAACTTTCTTATTATGAAAATTTTCAAACGTATAGGAAAGTAGACAGAGTAGTATAATGAACACCTATGAGCTAGTATATCAGCTTCAACAAATTTCAACTCATAGTCAGGCTTATTTTATCCTTAACTCCTGCCACTTCCCACTTCCTGTATGATTTTAAATTAAATCTCAGATATTATATCAGTTCATCTCTAACTATTTCAGTGTGTGTTTCCAAAAGATAAAAGCTTACAAATAACATAAGCATGATATCATGATCATATTTAAAATTAACAGTAATTCCAAATATCCTGTCAGTGTTCACGTTTCTAATGGTCTAATAGATACACAGTTTGTTTGCATCAGGATGCAAATAAGGTCTGCAAATTGCATGTGGTTGATATTTTTCTTGAGTTCTTTTAACCTACAGACTTCATTTTAATTGCAATTTATTTGTTTGAGAATCATGTGGCCCACACAGTCACTGCTTCTCAAA
>NW_011495034.1:12463839-12465382 GCF_000754665.1 Bison bison bison | reverse complement strand
CAAACTATGATGCATACACATTGCCTGGGCAATTGATCAAATGCTGATTCTGAGTCTCATGTTGGCCTGAGAGTCTGCATTTGTGACATATTCTCAGTTGCTGCTGTCCCTGCCATCCTCTGAGCCAAACTGAGGAAACTCTCCTACAGTATATGCCACAGTATCAGTTCAGTTCAGTTCAGTTTGCTCAGTCTGTCTGACTCTTTGCGACTCCATGGACTGCAGCACACCAGACCTCCCTGTCCATCTCCAACTCCCAGAGTTTACTCAACTCATGTCCATTGAGTTGGTGATGCCATCTAACCATCTCATCCTCTGTCGTCCGCTTCTCCTCCCACCTTCAATATGGACTTTTGCTAATTGAATCTTTCTAGAGCAATTCAACACATATGTTTTTAACTTTTTGTTTTGTATTGGGGTATAGCTGATTGACAAAGTTGTGATAGTTTCAGGTGAACAGTGAAGGGATTCAGCTGACGTATCCAGGTATCCAAACTCCTTTCCCATCCAGGCTGCCGCATAACACTGAGCAGAGTTCCATGTGCACACAGCAGGTCCTTGTTGGTTATCCATTTTAAATATAGCAGTGTCAACACATACTTTTGTGACCTCTATATTTGAGAAATTGGTATAGTTAAATCCTGAGACTCGATCAGGTTGGGTTTCTTTTTTTTTCCATAGGTAGTGTTTTGTTCCTCTATCTGGAAGTACATAAAACATTCATTGACTCTTTCTTTAAAATGCCAGTAGCTTAACCTTCAAGGCATATATCCATTAGTTCATTAGAGAGTACAAAAATAATGGTATTCTAATTCTCTTATTTCCTCTTCATTAGCTAGAGTAATACCATAAAGAACAATCTCCCTTCATCTACTAAATATTAGCTACCTAGTGGCATTGTTCATATAAGAATCCTTGAGCAGAAAACTTGATTATTTTCCTTTACCAATCTTCAAAATAATGAGTTGGTTTACTACTATCTTCCAATAGTGACCAGTTAGTTTTTTAAATTTGTTTGGTTGTGATTCTTGTTATTGCTGTTGCTTTTGGATTCTTTATGAACTCATGGATTTAAATCTATCTGATGCATTTCAATCCATTTCCATTATTGTTATATGAAAGACACTTCAAGTTGGCCTCTGAGTCCTTCTGACACAACTCAAGTAATTTTTATTGCTTCCTTGCTCTTTTGTATAAGGAAATGTTCCAGGTTTGACTTGTATTACATTTCCTGACCCAGATCTGCAATCGATTATTTCTCCAAGATTATTATTTCTTTTGGTGGAAACTTTTAAAGATGATAATCTGGGTGCTATGGTGCTCATTTCCATTAGGTTAGTAGAATGAAAATTCTTTAATTCAATGAATATATTCTTCCATATTTTCAGATGGAAATATATTTCAAAATATATATATGTGTATTCTATGTGTTTTTAAAGTATACATTGCACACCATTATTGCACTGCTCAGAAGACGTTGCCTCTTTTTACTGAACTTAATTTCAGAAAGATTATATAAGTAAAAAACATTTCTGATTTGTTG
>NW_011495034.1:12445428-12463739 GCF_000754665.1 Bison bison bison | reverse complement strand
GATTTGTTGCATTAAACATATCTTGTAAACAAAAAGCATCTTTCTTAGAATAGTGAATGCTTTGCAGTAAAAATCAGGACAGACCTTGGACAAATTGCTTAAACTTCTTCAAAACCCAATTTCATGATCTGAAAAATAGCTTCTTCATTAGGCTGTTAATAGCAAAACTGTCATTCACCAAGTATTTACTGGAAGCCAGAAACGTTACATACATTTTCTCATTTAATTGGTGCAGCAACACTTTCAACTAAGCAGTGTTCTTCCCCTTTTGTAAATGAGTAAACTTTCTCAAAGTGACACAGCCGGTTAAGTGACAGAGTCAGTACTTTAGCACAGGTCTCTCTGATGCCACGCTTTTAACCTAGAATACAGCGTGGCAGTTAAATGAGAGAGTAAGTATATGGTGCCTCTGGCCTTGTCCTGACAAATGGTTTTCAATGAAAAATAAATGTCAGGTAGCAGAAGTGGCCTTGGTAGATCTGTGCTTGACATTTGGGACGGGAGATGGGAGTGCGGACAGGAAAGGGGAGGCCGCCAGCTTTCTGCTTAGCCAGGCTTCTGGCCCACTGATGCTTCTCTTGCTGATTTCCCATGTTGGGTCTAACCTGTGTGTCCATCATGACAGATGCTCTCATGTCAGAGCTCAAGGTCAGCTCTCAAGAGTTCAGCCTGGCACCTTCTGTCATGCTGTCTTTTGAATACGCTTAGCAAGTGGCAGGAGTCCGGAGGCGGCTGCTCTGGCCTCTCCCCCTCACATCGTGTGTCATTAGCCACTACACAGCTCTTTCTTCAAAACAAAATTCACAGAGCTGACAGATTCATCTGCTAATGTCGGGAGGCATCAGAGCCAATTACGGGAAACCTTCAGAAGGCAAATAGGGTCACTTTTCACAAAATGGGATGAAGAGAAGGAAAATAGTCTTGTCATTAAAAAGGACAAATACATTTTCCTCTCTGCAGACTCGCCACATGAAAATAGATTTATATTCATCCATCACTGCATTATGACTGCTTTAAATAATTTCAAATCAAAGCATCCACTACCTCCCCCGCCCACCATACACACAGCCAACCTATCATTAACCATTTTGAGCTGATGAACAGTATTTCCCATTGTAAGTGATGTCTTTATAATGATGGAACATGTAGATTGAAAGTGCAAAGTTGCAATACTTTTTCAAGACCACAACTAATCACATACATGGTTTAAAATCACCTGGAAAGGACACTCGTTTTAATTTGAATTCAGACCTGAAGGGTTCTTCTGGGTTCTGGTTTTGTTGCGATGTGCCAAATACTGTACTCAAGTTCTTGAGCAAGTGAGGAACAACTTTAGTTGTGCTTGAGGAAAACCTAGTGCAAAGTTTTAGGGGCACGGCCTCAACACTACGCTTACCTCACACCAGTGTGAGAGCTTAGTTCAAACGAGAAAGTTTAGAGTCCACACAAGAACACCCTCACGCCTGAGGCCAATTGCAGGTTCACAGATGGAACTGTGGTCCCCCAAACCACTGCTGGTTTCAGAAATTTACTAAGCCTCACAGAACTCCCTGAGGGCTATTACATTCATGGTTATAGTTATTGCAGGAAAAGGATACAATTTAGAATCAATCAAGGATCAGAGTCCTAAAGAAGTACCAAGTCCAGGGCTTCCCTGGTCTTCTGCCAATGGAAACAAGACATGTTACTTTTCCAGCACCAGTGTGTAACAATATGGACAAAATCTCACCAATTATGGAAACTCACTGGAACCTCTGTGTTTGGGTTTTAATTGTAGCTCCAGTATGTAGGCGTGACTGACTGCCCATTTGGCAGAGTCTCTAGCCCAGTAGATCTGAGTCTCTAGCCACTGGGCATGACTCAAAGCCTTCTATGTCCCTAGTATGGGACAATAGTGTTGGTTCGTATTTGATCATACAGCAACTGAACATCTTTAATATTTTCAGGTTCCTCTTCCAGTGATCAACAGTGACAGTGTTTAGCCATGCAAGTCGTTGCATTCTTTACAGTGTTCTAAGAATATTAAATGGATGCTCTAAATGTGTATCTAGTTTTTCAATTCTGAATGGACTTTGGGGGAGTTGTTTGGATCTCACACATTATTTTCCTTAAGAGGTAGAGCAATTTGTAACACCTAGATTTTAGTCAACAGAGTTTAATAGTCAGTGTGCAGTTTTCATGGATGTGGTTTTAGATGTCCCGAACTTTCAGAAAAGCTCTTTGTTTATCCATTTGTTGTAATAGCCTTTATGGTAAAATCTAAGTAGGCTTACTATCAATATAAGGCACACTCATACTGCCTTATATTATTATGAAGAAGAAAATGTTAGCAATTGTGTTTTTTCTCCTATGACATATCAAGAACACAGGAATGTTTTCTATTTCAAAGGATGTAGGGTATATGTAGGAGAAGGCGATGGCACCCTACTCCAGTACTCTTGCCTGGAAAATCCCATGGTCGGAGGAGCCTGGTAGGCTGCAGTCCATGGGGTCACGAAGAGTCGGGCACGACTAAGTGACTTCAATTTCACTTTTCACTTTCATGCATTGGAGAAGGAAATGGCAACCCACTCCAGTGTTCTTGCCTGGAGAATCCCAGGGACGGGGGAGCCTGGTGGGCTGCCATCTATGGGGTCGCACAGAGTCGGACACGACTGAAGCGACTTAGCAGCAGCAGCAGCAGGGTATAGGTATGCCACATAAAATTGTGTGTCTTAGCTTCATAAAAGATGACAACTTCAAAAAAACAGAAAGAAAAAGTTTCTAAGATTTAAGAGCTCTGTTTCATGTTTAAAAGGGTAATATACATAGAAAGATACATGTTGAGAAGTTGAGATTTTCATCACCATGTGTACATGTTTTTGCATCAGAAAGGTTTGTGTTTGTAACTAGAGCTAGAATACTTTGTTTTACTCATCGATGCAAAAAGGTAACTTTGAAAAAAATAAAGTAAACTTACTGTTTAAAAACCTATCCTGTACATAGTCATTTTTACACACGTGTGACTTTTAAAGTCACGGCCACCAGAACTTTATGTGATTATGTTTCATTTTTAGTTGCTTTTAGATATTTTTCTAAACCTTTGTTAGGCATTTCTGAAAAACAGCCAGATGACTGAGTAGATTTTAAGGGTGTTATTCAGATATCTTACCTTGATAACAAGGTCTTACGTTGAGTAATAATTTGTCTAAATCACTCTGCTAGGCATAGTTGAGGAGATGTGAAAAAGAGAAATAAGTGCTGAGGGGGGAGCAGAGAATCCAGGGAACCTTCACGTGGGAGGGAGAGTTTAGCCTGGGACGTGCAGACCAAGTGGGAGCTTGAGTGAGAGGGATGTGGAAAGAGTTAAGTGGGAACTGAGGCTGTGTCTCTTCTCCTCTCGGCTTTCTTTGAACCCTTTTGTGTGGTTTCCTCTTCTGTGTTTTGCTTGTCATGGGCAGACAATGTGGTCACCTTGGAACACCTTGGAAGGACCTCCTGAGAGACCCCTACCCTGGAAAGGCGGACTAGCGTCTCAGGAAACAAAGTCAGGTCTAGTTCAAGGGTATGTTCACATGGCCTCCATTCCCAGATCAAGTAGTGAGATCCAGAGGGCCACGATGAGGATCTGGCCCGGGGGAGAGGCATCAAGGTCAAGGACGTAGCCCTCAGCCTGCCTCTAGTCTGGACAAACAAGCATCATATGCTGGCTGCAGTGTGATCCATCACAATCACAAGAGTAAGAGGCAGAGGATGTGCGGCCAAAGCCTTAATGAGACATGAAGAGAGTTCAGTTTCCTGGGCCATGCAGTCTCCATTACACTTGCTGAGCACGTGTGTGGTGTGTGACTGGTCAAGGATTCAGGGATTCTAGGATCCCAGTACTCACTAGCTCATTTTGTGCACATACCTGGCATTAGATATTAGCTTAAATATGACACTCATACTGCTTTTAATCTACAGTGCCCTATTAAATTTTTGTGACAGTCCCCATTTTACAGTAGAGGAATTAAGGTTCAGACCCATTAACCAACTTATACTACTAATATACATCAGAGGCCAAACCAAGGTCTGTTTGCTATTAAGCTAAAACAGTAAAGGATGGCTTTCTATGCTCTTCTTAATCTCACTCTCTGGCTCTAATAATAAAAATGAATGAAACTATACAAAACAATTTTAAATATTCATTATTTGTCTTTTTTACAGTCCATCCCTACCCTCGGATTCATAATATGAGGTGCAATTGGTTACAGTTCTTTTTGTGAACCATTTCCATTTCCTTATTATTAGGGCATTTACTTGGTTCACTTTTCTAAGGAAAGAGAATGGTTTTGAATTCTACTTCCTAATCCTAAATTTCAACTTTTAAAGGTGAGTAATTAAAACTTCCATCGTCAGTCGTTCCTTTTTTTCAAATTCACTGATGAATATTTAACCTCGTCCCTTGGAGTTCTGGTAAAAGAAGATGGCATTATGGCTTCAAGCCGGGAGCTGAGGAGGGCTTCATTCAGGCAGGGGTGTCTCCCCTTGTGCGGGGGCTTCACCCTCGCTGCGGACCCTCTGTGCAGTGAGTGCTGAGTTCTGTTCTTGCAGAAAAACACCTTGCAGGATCACACCACCCATGAAAGCCCTTAATGAAAATGCAGCCCCGAGAATAATGAAGCGTCTTGTTCCCTTTGCTGAATTCACCTCGGATGCTGTCTCGCTGTCCTTTTATTCTCTGCGCAGACCACCACTGGGGGTGAGCAAGAGTCCTATGACTCAAGGCCTTTCTGTTTTCCAGTCGCTGCCGTGAATGTGGCAGTTCTTTGCACAGGGGTTTCCTCTTCCTTCATTCAGTTATTTCTTAACCACCACTATGCTCTCCCTACTCGATGTGCAACCATTGTTATTATGCCCGAGGCTTCAACTAGCCGACAGCATGTAACAGTAATTTTTATCATTAGACTTTGTTAAGTCATCAATTTGATTTAAAGCCTTATTTTACATTTCACAAGGGAAACTGTGGTGCATTTAGACAGGGAGGCATCAACATTTTGGTACTGAACTGATGGTGATGGGACACATGTGCATCCCAAAGCAGCTTCAGGGGTGGACACAGGGCTGGGCCGCTGGGCACCAGCAACGCCAGGGGACGCCATGCACGTCGGCTTCAAGGTGACGGGCGCTTCCCTGGAGTTGGCCACGGGTCACCCTGCAGAAGAGTTTGGGTAAACAAGTCATGATAGCTCCTTTAATGAGAAATGAATGACTCCTGGGGACAGTGCCATAATTACAAACCAGTGAGGAAAAATAGTGCAGTACCAATGAGTATGAAACCTAATGCCAGATTGTCATGAGTTCAAATTCTGGCTCATCTCTGAATTTTCTGGCAAATGACTTAACTCCTCCAGGTCCCAGATTTGTCATCTGTAAATAAAGTTGATAGAAATACCTACCATTCAGGGTTATTATAAGGATTAAGTAAATTAATATTTGTAAAGCACATAGACACTGGCTGATACATAGTATCACATAAGTATTTGTTATGAAAATGAAAAAAAAAACACATTGATCATGCTGTTGATGCTTAGTGAAATAAGGTATGACTCACATGACCAAGACTGTTTAATAATTTCTCTGTCTATTCTCAATTATTGCCATAATTATTATTGCCAGAATGCTACATTACTTAATTAGGAGGGTACCTTTAACTATGTTTTACACATTTGTGAACACTTGCATACTCCACATTTCTTTAAAAAGAGAATGAAAACAAAATTAAACTCTTAAGCCAATTATAGAGATACACATGTACAAGGATGTTCTTTACAGAAAAATTGGAAGCAACTTAGGTGTCTATCAGTGGGAAACTGGATAAATTGTGGCATATTCATAAAATGTGATTATCTATTATTATTACATATGATTTATATATGTCATATATATATGATCGTATATATTATAGATGATATTATTATATATGATTATATATATTTGAAAGATATTACATTTATTCTCTACATATAAGATAGGAATATATTTCTAGAAAAATGTTGAGTTTTGAGAACCCTAGAAGGATGACATGTACAGTACATACAATAAACTTTCACTTAAATACATACATTTGTAGGGCTTTCCCGGAGGCTTAACAGTAAAGAATCCAACTGTCAGTGCAGGAGACTCAGGTTGGATCCCTGGTCCTGGAAGCTCCCACATGCAGTGGAGCAACTAAGCCTGTGCGCCGCAGCTGTTGAGCCTGTTCTCTGAAGCCCGGGGCCGCAACTGGAGAAGCCGCCACAGTGAGAAGCCCACCTGCCACAGTGAGAAGCCCACGCACCACAAGTAGAGAGCAGCACCTACTCGCTGCTACGAGAGGAAAGTCTCATCAGCAACGAAGACCCAGCACAGCTGAAAATAAATACACAGAATTACTGAAGAAATGCATACACGTGTAGAAAATGTATAACAGAAATGT
Organism: Bison bison bison; assembly: GCF_000754665.1. Lineage (NCBI taxonomy): Eukaryota > Metazoa > Chordata > Mammalia > Artiodactyla > Bovidae > Bison > Bison bison. The sequence goes on along the minus strand of NW_011495034.1, from coordinate 12,457,303 downwards.
GACCATGAAGGATACGCAACAATATCAAGATGGAAATGTAAGAAAGGAGGAAAGGGAATGGAATCTGACAGGTGCACAAAGGGGACTTCAGTTTCATCATTTCAGCATTTCCTTTCTCAAAGAAAAAATTCTGAAACAAACATGGCAACATTTAACGCTAATTAAATCAAGTTGAAGATTACCTTATCGTATTATTCTCTGTGCTTTTTATTTATATTTGAACATACTGATAATAAAATAATAACAGAACCCATTTAAATGCCAAATTATAATTCTAAAGTTTCCACCCATAGATTATGTTACTCCTCCTAGTTAATTTTTTTTAATTCTTTTTTCTTCAAAATGTTAACATACTACCAATTGTGCTAGTGTTTTTATGGATGGCCCCGTTTCATGAGGTTTAGAAAGCACTTTGGCACAAAGGCTCTTAAGAATATATCTTCATTATTCTAGAAAGAATTTTAATGACCTATCATTCATCAGTGTTAATGACAGTCATGTAGATAAATCCCTAAGCAGTCCTTTTAAGGGTTGCATTTTTTGCTCAGCCAAAATAAAAAGTGCTTTCTTGACTTTCTGGATAATTTTGCTAAGCAAGTGTGTTGTACATTTTCAGGTGCTCAAATGAAACAATTGGGAGCATTTGTTTAGTGTTTGGCTTGCCAACTTCTTCAACAGAACAGCAAGAAACAAATCATCCCTTTGAATCTTTATCACTTTGAATATGTATTGATTGGTGAAACAAACAGCACCATGACCTAGATTTTCAATGTCACATATTGAAATGTGGCTGGTGTGCTCTGAGTTTAGCAATTCTCTGTTCATCGTATAAATTAACTGAGACAAAGACTTGTGACCTTAAAATTGCAGCTTTGTGGTTCAATATGCCATTGACCTTTTTATGTCCTATCTATGGAGTATTAATTGTGCAAAATGGTCACCAAATTAATTTATGTTAGCTGTTGTCTACATTCTAACTAGAAAACAATTTTCATTGTCTGGAGCATGAATGTTTATAGTATACATATTTTAAAAATTAAAAATTTCAATTTCAATGTTATTTAACATTGCTGAGATTATTGAACGTGAAATGTGTTCATAGATACTGTATTATTTATTGACTACTCACAAGTCCATGCATGGTTGGGTCTTAGAGTGGTGACTGAGACACTGCCACTGTCTTCAAATTATTAATAATCTAATGAGTAACAGAGTCAAGAAAACAGACTTTTATAATACAGGGAGATAATACTGTATCAGTGGCATAAAGACTGTTAAAGGAACCCATAGCAAGGAAACCCAGCTGAGTCTTGGAAGATCAAAGTGAGAGATCTAGGAAGGCTTCCTGGTAGTAGAGTCTAGGCTGCTTCTTCATTTGAAGGCTGACATAAGAATAGTCCATGTAGGGGAGTTCACACATGGAAAAGCAAGAGAAAGCATGTTGCTGTTGTTGAGTAGCTAAGTCATCTCCAACTCTTTTGCTACCTTATGGACTGTAGCCTGCCAGGCTCCTCTGTCCCACGTAAGAATACAGGAGCAGGTTGCCATTTCCTTCTGCAGGGCATATTCCCAATCCAGGGATTGAACCCGCATCTCCTGCATTGCCAGGTGGATTTTTTACCACTAAGCCACCAAAGAAGTCAAAGAGAAAGCATACTGTGGGCCAAATATTCAGATTGTTTCTTTAGTATCAAGAATCACCATTCACTCAGGGTTTTTGCGTATTCCACATCTTCTAAGAATACTTCACAAGTTGGCCCCAGAAAGCTATAATTATTAATAACATGTTGCCCTACTTTAAGAAAAGTTATGTTTCAGGCTTGCAATATATAAGAATAAGGATGATGAACTAAGCAGCTCAAAGTCTGTTTTGATGCCACCAGCTTAAGCAAGATGTGAAGATTGCAGTTGCCGGCAGTATTGAAGCCAAGGCCCATGGCACTCTTTTCGTCCATGAGTGACCCCCAGCTTCCTCTGTCTCCCCATCCCCCACACACCGCCTGAATGTAAGATTCAGAGCTGAGCAAGCCCTCCTCATAGCATCCTGGAGCCTGACTATAGATCTGCAGCAGAGCACAGGCTTTTCTCCACTTGACCACCTCTTTCTGTTTTTGTCTAGTTTACCACAATCCAGACATTTAGGATGATTTGGATTTCACATGTTTATGCAGCCTTTCTGAACACTTTTCCTTTTCATTTTACTTCACCTAGTTTTTTTTCAAATGTTCATGAGAAAATTTTTTTTCTAATGTTCATGAGAAAATTAGTTCACATCATGAACTAAAAACCTGTCTTGCTCTGGGATAGGCACTAATTTGAAGGGCTGAAATCTACCATAAAGTCTAGTAAACTAAGTAAAAACATCATTCTTTGACATGCTCATGTATTTGTTTACTTAAAAGTTTGATGAGGTATGGTAAAAAATATATATATACTACTATAATGCTTTTTATAGCAATGGCACCCCACTCCAGTACTCTTGCCTAGAAAATCCCATGGATGGAGGTGCCTGGTAGACTCCAGTCCATGGGGTTGCTATGAGTCTGGCTCGACTGAGCGACTTTACTTTCACTTTTCACTTCCATGCATTGGAGAAGGAAATGGCAACCCACTCCAGTGTTCTTGACTAGAGAATCCCAGGGACAGAGGAGCCTGGTGGGCTGCCCTCTCTGGGGTCGCACAGAGTCGGACACGACTGAGGTGACTTAGCAGTAGCAGCAGCATAATGCTTTTTTTTTGCTCAGTCGCTAAGTCCTGTCTAACTCTTTGCGACCCCATGGACTGCAGCATGCCAGGCTTCCCTGTCCTTCACCGTCTCCCAGAGTTTGCTCAAACTCACGTCCATTGAGTCAGTGATGCCATCCAACCATGCTCTAAATATGGTTTCTTAGTGTGTTCAGAACGTAATCCATTTCTTTTTAACTTTGTAATGCAGGAGAAGAAAACCTCCTGGCGATTTTACGACGAAGATGGTGGAAATACATGATCCTGGGGTTGATAGACTTGGAAGCAAACTATCTGGTGGTCAAGGCTTACCAGTACACGACTCTGACCAGTATCCAGGTACACGGCTCTTTTTGTTCTTATCTTCCGTATCATCTTATAGATGTAGTTTGCTTTCAGTTTAGTCACTTGGGAATCTGAATACTAGTCTGTAGATTTTGCAATGAGAAGGAAATCAAATGTTTAAAAATTAACTTAAATTTTATATTGGTGTTCTTTTAATTTTTCTTAACTCACATGTAATTGGACATCTCTTTCTTCTTTGATTTTAGTATACCACAAGAACCATTGTCACTCATTAAGGGAGCAGTGAGGTAGATGGGTACTGGGAAAACAGCCACAGTGCTCCAAACCCAGCCTAGGTCCCACCCACCCCCAGGAGCCCCACAATGACAACACACGCCTCCGTCTCTCTCTCGTATGCTCCCAACACTTCATTTTAAAGCTCTGTCTTCATAGTCTGACTTACCTAAGAATGCTGTTTGACTATTTCCACCTATTCCACCAAGCTGCGAGCTCTTTCACAGCAAGAAGGATATCTTCTTCACCTTTGAATCTCTAGTACCTCATACGAAACCCAGCACATAATAAACACTCAAAAATATTTTTAAAGAACTTAATTAAATTGCATTGATTTCCAGTGTTTTGGGACACAGAAATTCCCAGCCATTCTGTACCCATATGTGGAGGGCCCTGGAATGTCTATACCAGTGTATATAGTGGGAGAAGAAAGAGGGACACTGGCTTCATGGTGGAACTGGGCGCATTAGTGCAGAATGGAAACCTACAAATTGGCTTGGGGAGTATGAAAAGGAAACGTCTCCCTTTGGAAATCCAGTTGACCTTTGTTTTCTTTTGTTAAGCATTGAAAATTCACAACCAATTACTGGTTGCTTAAGTTCTGTGGGGATTTATACAAATGTTTTTTGCAGTTTCCTTTCGTCAACAGTGACAAGGTTTTTAACAATGTTCCCCTTGTCCTCAAGTGTTTTGTTCAACCCATGCTATGCACAACCATTGATCCATCCAACACCTCTCTCAAATTAACTGTCTCACACCCTGTGTAATGCTGCATTCTATAAAAAGTTTAACTCTGCAGAAAGGCAGAAAAATAATAATGCTACCGATATACATTTTTCTTCATTATAACTTACTGAGCAAGGGATGGCGAAAGTGAAAAAGCAAGTTGAATCTAACAATTTTAGAACCATTTTGCTTCCTACAAAAAAAAAACTATTAAATAATAATAAATGGTCAAAAGAAAAGGTGTTTGCTCTTGGAACCATGTTGGTACTGTTGTTTTGTATTTCAAAAGCTTAGGGGCAGGAAACCTGAGGAATATGATTAGAGAATAATTATTCCAGTTTGATTCATTTGGTCACTTCAAAAATAAGTACTGAATACTTCTGTGTTCAAGTCAGTGTATTAGGGAGGGAACACTTGTGAACAAAAGAACAAAATAGATACTTTCTGTATTCTCATGGAGCTTCCAGGAAATGGGAAAGGCAGCTTTTGGTTAAATAACCAAGTGAATGGATATATCATCTCAGCAGTTAAGAATCCATCTGCCAAGCAGGAGACATGGGTTCAATCCCTGGGTTAGGAAGATCCCCTGGAAAAGGAAATGGCAACCCACTCCAGTATTCTTGCCTGGAAAATCCCATGGACAGAGAAGCCCGGCGGGCTACAGTCCATAGGGTCACAAAAGAGTTTGACACCTTAGCGACTAAACAGCAACAAAATCATTATAGTCAGGGCTAAAGGTTTTAAAAAAGAAAACAACTCAGTTCTACAAGGACATTTGTCAGAATGACCTGACCTAAACTGGAAAGTTGGGGAGGTTTTTTCCTGAGGGAATGCTGATGGAGTGAGATTTGTGAGAGTAGTGGAAGATTAGTTGGGAAAGAAAGAGATTCAAGCAAAGAAGACAGCATGCGCAAGGCTCTGTGGTGGGAAGGACCATGGTGAGGATGATGAGGTGGTAAGCAAGGGCTTGTGACTCAGCAAAGAGAGTGAATAAAAGAGTGGTAAACAAAATGGGCTGGGGAGGGAGGCGGGGGCCAGCTTCCACAAGTCCTGACAGCCAGCACAAAGGTTTGAGTCTTTCAGCTAAGTGCCGTGGGAAGCCACATTTGAGTTTTAAAGGCAGTCAGGCTGTGGTGCAGAGAACAGATTGAAGCAATGGGTGCTCACAAGGGAATAAAGGAAGACAGAGCTAGAAAGTTAAGTTGGGGTCATACAAGAGGAGGTCTTTAATGCCAGGATGAAGAGTCTGGCTTAATTTTGTAAGAGAGCCATGAAATTTTCTGAGGAAAGAGATAATAGAATGTGACCCCACCGCCATTTTTATAGGCACTTCTGCTTCTACAAGACAGTCCTCATTACTAGCTGGCAGAACACCAGGTACTTTTGTTTTCTGACTCTCTTAGAAACAGTGATGAAGAGCCTCTCCATGTTTTATCCCCCTGCCCTTTCAGTTCATCCACCAAATTGAGGATTAAATGTCACAAGCAATTGATACATGAAACATGAGAGGAAAATACATATTTCTGAAATGATTATAAACTCACAGGGAACTGCAAAACTGCATAGGATTCTTTGAACTGTTTGTTCACACAGCTTTTCCTCAATGGTGACATTTTGTATGACTTTCATATAATGTCACAACCAGGATATTGACATTGGTACAATACTGTTAACTAGACTACAGACCTGATTCAGTTTTCATCTCTTTTCCTTCACTCGTGTGTGTGCGTGTGTGTGTGTGTGTGTGTGTGTTAGTCACTCAGGAGTGTCCAACTCTTTGTGACTCCATGGACTGCCGCCCACCAGGCTCCTCTGTAGCTGTACCCAGTCTGATCCATGTGTAGGTTTATGTAACCACTGTCACAGTCAGGATTCAGAACTGTTCCATTACCACAAAGGAAATCCCTCACGCAACCCCTGTGAAGTGACACCCATTCCACCAGCCTCATCCCTATCCCTAGCGACCACTACTCTATTCTCTGAACTATATGATTTTGTGAACTGGAGAATATGCATAGAATGAAATTATATGGTAGTTAACCTTTTTGTTGTTGTTGTTGAATTGCTAAGTCATGCCCAACTCTTTGTGACCCTAATGGACCATAGCACACCAGGCTCCCCTGTCCTGTACTATCTACCAGAGTTTGCTCAGATTCATGTCCAATAAGTCAGTAATGCTATCTAATAGCCTCATCCTCTATTGCCCCCTTCTCCTCCTGCCCTCAATCTTTTCCGGCATCAGAGTCTTTTTCAGTGAATCAGCTCTTTGTATCAGGTGGTCAAAGTATTGGAGCTTCAGCTTCCGCATCTGTCTTTGCTTTCCAATGAACGTTCAGGGTTGATTTCCTTTAGAATTGACTGGTTTGCTCTCCTTGCAGGCTGAGGGACTCTTAAGAGTTTTCTCCAGCACCACAATTAGAAAGCACCAGTTCTTCAGCGCTCACCCTTCTTTATGATCCAACTCTCACATCCCTACATGACTACTGGAAAAACCATAGTTTTGACTATACAGACCTTTGTCGGCAAAGTGATCTCTTTACTTTTTAGTATACTGTCTAGGTTTGTCATAACTTTCCTTCCAAGGAGCAAGATCTTTTAATTCATGGCTGCAGTTACCATCTGCAATGGTTTTGGAGCCCAATAAAGTAAAATCTATAGCTGCTTCCACTTTTTCTCCTTTATTTGCCATGAAGTGATGGAACTGGATGCCATGATTCTAGTTTCCTAACCTTTAGAGATTGGCATTTTTCACTAAGCATAATGCCCTGTTGTTGTTCAGTCACTACATCATGTCTGACTCTTTGTGACCCCATGGACTGCAGCACGCCAGGCCTTCCTGACCCTCACCATCTCCCGGAGTTTGCCCAAGTTAGTGTCCACTGAATCAATGATGCCATCCAACCATCTCATCTTCTGTCACACTCTCCTTCTGCCTTCAGTCTTTCCCAGCATCAGGATTTGTTTGTTTGTTTGTTTTTCCAGTGAGCTAGTTTTTTGCATCAGGTGGTCAAAGTATAGAAGCTTCAGCTTTAGCATCAGTCCTTCCAATGAGTATCAGGGTTGATTTCCTTTAGGATTGACTGGTTTGGTCTCCTTGCTGTCTGAGGGACTCTCAAGAGTCTTCTCCAGCACCACAGTTTGAAAGCATCAATTCTTTGGCAGTCTGCCTTCTTTATGGTCCAACAACCTATAATGCCCTTAAGTCCATCAGAATTATTGCATATATCCATAGTTTGAGTAGTATTCCATGGTATAAATACACCAGAGTTTGTTTAACCATCACCTGTTGAAGGACTTACCAGTTGTTTCCAACTTTGGGATTTTACATTTAAAGCTAGTAAGACATTCATATGCAGGTGTTATATTAATATAAGATCTCATTTCTGTGGGATAAATGCTCAAGTGCAATTTCTGGATCATGTGGGAAATGACTATTTGGTTTTAGAAACAGTTTAACAACTGTCCAGAGTGGCTGCACCCTTTCACACTTACACCAGCAGTGTATCAGAGGTCCAGTTCTCCCTGCCCTCACTAGCATTTAATATTATCATTGTTTTTTATTTTAGTCATTCTAAGAGATATGCAGTGATACTTCACTGTGCTTTTAATTTGCAGTTCCCTAATGGCTAATAATGTCAAACATCTTTTGGGAAAAAAAATTTTAACTTTGCTTTTATAGTAAGAAGATAAAAAAAGCTAACAATGGCAAGAGATAACATTTATTCAGGAAAAAAGATGATGAGAGATGGACAGTGAAGTGAAGAAATCGAGCTGTTTTCTTTATTAGAAAGTCAAATGAGAAATGGTAACACCATCATATTGGATTTATAAGGGTTTTAGTCTAAAGACACATTTGTGGATTTGTATCTCTTGACTTATAGAGAAGGAATAGATTGTGTCTGTGACTTTGAGACAGATTAGCAATGACATTTGGATACATTCTAAAAGCTGTGCTATTTTTATAACTGTGCTATATGAACCATTTCAGTAGAAATACCAGCTTTACAACTTCTCACCCAAAGATGATTCATCTTTCTTCAGCCGTGTAGTACTAAAATGCAAACAGATGAAACTAGTATATCTGTGAAAAAAGAAGGATCTCTTCAAACACTGATAGTTTGGTAATTAAAATTAACTCCCCTGGGAAACAACCTCCGTTTCTCTCGCTAACCGTGCTGAGAAGGCTGCATCTCCAACACAGCCTTCCCTTCACGCAGTGCATGTGTCGAAGCTCTTCCCATTTTTTTTAAGCAGTTTTCCAAGAGCAAAGAACAAGAAAGAAATCCTTCTAGTCCTGATTATTTTCCTCCTGCCGCAATCCTCTCCTTGGGTATGTTGCTGCTGCTAAGTCACTTCAGTCGTGTCCGACTCTGTGCGACCCCATAGACGGCAGCCCACCAGGCTCCCCCATCCCTGGGATTCTCCAGGCAAGAACACTGGAGTGGGTTGCCATTTCCTTCTCCAATGCATGAAAGTGAAAAGTGAAAGGGAAGTCGCTCAGTCGTATCCGATTCTTAGCGACCCCATGGACGGCAGCCTACCAGGGGTTAATACAGAATGAAAGCCAGCTTCTGCACTGGTACAGTGATACACTGGTCAGTGTGCACTGACCTTGGGACTCATTGTGCAAGGCATATACATGCAACTTACAAGTGTTGCATACACAGCATACTACACTATACTCATGCAACAGATTTTTACCGAAGCAGTGGCTTTTTGTACCTCTCAGTTCTTTCTATGTCCACTCTTCGTGAATCTTCAGTAGGCTAAGAATTTAGTTGTATATGATAGAGAGGCTGGGTAGTTTGTACCTTCTTATGTCTCTCTGGAGTCTAAAGTTTAAGCCAAATGAATAGACTTGGCAACAGATTCCTTTATTGATTAAAAAAAAACCCCAACACTGTAGCTAGATGCTGGGGACACAGACACTGATCAGACCTGAGCCGTAGCGTGGGATGATGGACAACCATGTTAACAGTTAGAATGCAGTGTGGCAGTATGGTAGGAAAAATATGCCTTCAGCTCAGTGCAGACACAGGAGAGAGGTACTTGTCACCCCTGAGATTTATATAACGGTGGTCCTATAGTCAAGAAGTTGTGACACAGGAGAGAAAGTCACTAAGTAGACTTTTTATTTGTAGCCAACCTGAATTTCCACCTCCGTGGATGAGCAGAGAGAAAGCACGCCTGTGCATATTAGAAACATATCCCGTGGGCTTGAACTTACAATTATGAGCTCAGCTTTTAAGACTGTATTTCCTCCTTTATCCTCACCGTTTCTACCTGTCTCCGATGCAGGAGAATGGCAGTTTAATGACTATACAAGAGCTATTTTTAAGTGCATTTAAAGGCAAAGCATTCAAAGGCAACATTCTTACCCCCAAAGGGAACATGATACTCTGACTCTCAGATTTCTTAGACCCGGACTTCCTATTCTCATGATTGTGAAAATAACTTAAATATGTAGTAGTCTAAATGTAAACATTTGATTGGTTGTGGCACAGTGTTTGATCAGCCTTTTGTCCTAATGTCGGGGAGAGCCCCTGTACATTATTGAAGGACATGCTAAAACTACCTTCAGTCTTTAGTTCCATATGATGTCCATCCCTAAACCTGTCTTTAAATGTGTTCTTTCAGACTACCTTCTAACGAAGAGAGCTTTCATACTCTACCTCCACCGACCCTGGTCGAGTGGGCTGGTCCCCCGATGCCATCAGATAATTCCATCGGCAAGAAAGGAGAGCATCTCTCTCCCTTCCTCCCACTTCATGCCGCAACAGCCAGGCCCACAGTAAAACATGCATTTGATCCTCTCTTGACTCTACTTCTTCATCTTCCTTATTGTAACTGTCACTTTCTACTTTATTTGGTAGTTGTTCACATATTATATTTCCTTTCTCCTTTAAGTCTGTAGGGCCCTTGAGGTGAGACCTGTGTACCTGATATACAATAAGTGAGGAAAAAAATGTCTGGTGTATTGAATAAATGTGGAAACAGTTCATCTTCATCTTCGTCACAATATCATGTACATATATATGTCAAAAATACATGAAATATTTGAATAAAAAGGTTAAAGAATGAAAGGATTAATTTCTAAAGACCAACTTTTGGGCCAGGCTGCACAAGTCACGTTTGTCAGGAAGTGCATTTATTCATATAAGACCCAAGTATGGAACTCTAAAACACCTTTTAAGTATTCTACTATGCTCTGGGGATGTAAAGATGATGACGAAACTGTCCTAGCTCTCAAGAAGTTCAAGTGTTGCGGGCGCAGATTCATTCATGCTCTGCTTAGATGTTCAGAGTAATTGTGCGTGCATGTGTGCTATTCGCTTCAGTCATGTCTGACTCTTTGTGACCCTATGGGCTGTAGCCCGCTAGGCTCTTCTGTCCATGGGATTCTCCAGGTAAGAATATTAGAATGGGTTGCCAGGCGTTTTTCCTCCGGGGGATCTTCCTGACCCAGGGAACAAACTTGTGTCTCTTATATCTCATGCATTGGCAGGTGAGTTCTCTAATCTTCATAGTGAACCTTCTCTAAGTATCCTCGAGGTAGCTAAATAGCAGTGGATGGAGGGAAAACTCTGGTTAGATGTAAAACTTGCCAATTTCTTCCAGTTTAAAAACTTGGTTTGGATATTTTAGTTGCTTTTGGGCAAACACTGAGGCTTTTGGAATTCCTCTCTCCCTAATGCATTTCTGAGAAGACGCGTGGGTCTCTAGGGTGACCTTTGGCCTCTCATTGGTCCTTTGACTGCGGTTCACCCTTGGGCAGTCGGCTGCCGGTTGTTGAGTGTGCACTTGCTGGGTTGGATGTGGATCTGTGGCTTAGTTCTGTGCCTGGCCTTCTGCTGGCCTCTGTTGCTCTCTCCCCCATTCTTGAGCCTCCCCTGATTCTCTTTGATGCTGTGCACCTCCAGGTGTCTGGCTGTGAATGTGTCTGGTCTCCAGCCATGGTGGTTCCTGCCACATAGAGCCCCCTGTTCCACCCCAGGTCAGCCAGCCTGCACCTCTTTGCAGAGCACTCTGACTTCTGGCAAAACAGGGGTTGAAAAGGGTGCTGGGGAGCCAGGGTTTTCCATCAATGACATTCCACCTCTGCTTATTCTCGATGTGGCCTCTTCAAGTTGGTGTGGTGCTGCCCTAAAGGAAACTGATGCTTTGCTTTCAGTTTCCTTTCAAAATGTCTAGCATTGTTTCTCCCTGCTGGGCCTTCTGTTTGGAGAGGGGCCCTCTGGGCAAGGATGATTCAGTATCCATTTCTCCTCTGTCAATTTCTTTTCCTCTGGCCATGTCCACAGGTGGGAAGGGCAAGTGCTCCCTCCCTCATTCGCTCTAGGATGGACTTCTTCATCTCACACCCTTCTTTTGGGAAACCTGCCCTCCTGGTGTCCCAGGAGGAACAGCGACCTTCCACATTCTGGAGAAAACTCTAGTGGAGTTGGTAGTATGGATTCCTAATAGGTTGGAGGGAGATTATAGAATTTTGAACCCCTTCTCCTTCCACACACCTGACTGTCTAGACCCTTCCTTGCTAAAGGCATCAGGAGAATTTGTTTTGTGTTTAAAAGTTCGTCAGTGACCTCCTGCATGCTGTGTGCTCAGTCATGTCGGACTCTTTGCAACCCCATGTTCTGTAGCCTGCCAGCCTCCTCTGTCCATGGGATTTTCCAGGTAAGAATACTGGAGTGGCAATTAAAATAAATAAACTATTTTACAAAAAAAGAATACTAGAGTGGGTAGCCATTCCCTACTCCAAGGGATCTTTCCAACCCAGGGATCAAACCCACGTCTCTTGCGTCTCCTGCTCTGGCAGGTGGGTTCTTTACCACTGAGCCACCATTTA
>NW_011495034.1:12410036-12445328 GCF_000754665.1 Bison bison bison | reverse complement strand
ATCAGTGACCTCTCTGTTCTATAGTCACCTGCTGTTGAATTCCTCATGGCTCAGTTTTATAGTTAGAAGGTGGATGGGGCATGATTTAAGAGGGAAAAGTAAATTTCCAAAAAATTTTATCCTATTTTACTGGAAGTTCAGTTCGGTTCAGTTGCTCAGTGGTGTCTGACTGTTGGCGAACCCATGAACCATGGCACGCCAGGCCTCCCTGTCCATCACCAACTCCCGGAGTCCACCCAAACCCATCTCCATTGAGTCGGTAATGCCATCCAACCATCTCATCCTCTGTCATCCCCTTCTCCTTCTGCCCTCAATCTTTCCCAGCATCAGGGTCTTTTACAGTGAGTCAGCTCTTCACATCAGGTGGCCAAAGCATTGGAGTTTCAGCCTCAACATCAGTCCTTCCAATGAACACCCAGGACTGATCTCCTTTAGGATGGACTGGTTGGATTTCCTTGCAGTCCAAGGGACTCTCAAAAGTCTTCTCTAACACCACAGTTCAAAAGCATTTACTGGAAGAAAGATCTGTAAACAAATTACAGGAAAGGCAGCAAAATGGATCTATACAGAAAATACTGTGGGATTACAGAGGTGGAATGACTGAATCCACTGGTTTTCAGAAAAGACTCTGGAGGACACATTTCAGTGGGCTTTACTGACAACATGAATCTAGCAGTAAAACTAGACAACTTGACTCCCTGATGATTGTCAGCTCCCCTGGCTTATGTAGAGGATTCTAAAATAGTGAAATGCCCTCATGTGTTTGTTCTCTCTCTCTCTGAACACGAGTTTCCCCTCTTATTTGGGGATCGAGGTTCCAGAGACAGGGGATATATGTGTACTTACAACTATTGATGCTGTCGTATGGTGGAAACCAACACAACATTGTAAAGCAATTTATCCTCCAATTAAAAATAAATTTAAAAAAATTAAAAAAACCAGTCTCCTGCTGCAGTTGTGGGTATGCAAATATAACATCCTATAGTCCATGTTTCTCTACCAGCTCTAAGGCAAAAATAATGCAACAAATAATAACACCTGATGTTGTCTGATCCTGCCATCATCTCCTAAGCAGACTCTAGCACCTTTCTCAGTAAATTTCCTCTGTCTTTCCTACAAAGAGACCTGTCTCTGCTCTTCTGACATTCTCAGACTTGTCTGAGATCCATGTGACAGCCAGTCTGCCAATCAGTGTTGCACCTGCTTTAGCAACGCCTCCAAAATGTAGTAGATGCTCATTAAATACCAACTCCTTTTACTCCCATAATTTTCACTTCACATATTCTGTCCATTGATCCAGTTTAAGGGAAAAAAAGTTAAAAAGAGACACGTTGCCTAAACCACTCCATCCTCTCTTACACTCTCACTCTTGTACAGCAAATTTAAGAAGAGCAATGAAAAAATTCACAGTTGCGTGCAAAGCGATCTAGGGGAAAGAACCTGCTTGAGACACAAGGAGAAGTTTATGGAAATCCACATTCCAATTAGCTTTGCCACTGACTGATGACTGTGTTACCTCAGATGGGACCATTTGCCAGTCAGTAGAGGTGAAATCTCATAAAGATTAATGAGATTGCTGCCAGGTACACACAAAATTCTCCTAACCTGCTCTGTTCAAGAGTGAAAATATCAAGGGAAATCGTACAAGAAAATACGGTAATATCCGATTTGGAATGTTTTCACAGTACCAGAGGCTAAACACACCTTAAAGCCCTGGAATGCTGTTGCTTGACATGTAAAATCAAGAAAAATTTCTCCTATGGTACAATGGTACCCCTTTTCAGCAGTGAACATGTTCCTGAAGTAATAACCTCCAAATAACTTTCTATGAATAATTTATATTTTAACATACTTGGAAATGTACAGAGTATTTCTTGTAAATCGAAAAATCATTTTGTGCTATGAATAATAACTCATATTTGTTTCCTTAGGTATTCTTGTGTGCCGACTCTTTGCGACCCCATGGACTATAGCCCACCAGGCTCTTCTGTCCATGGGGTTTCTAAGGCAAGAATACTTGAGTGTGTTGCCATTTCTTTCTCCAGATCTTCCCTATCCAGGAACTGAACCCACGTCTTCTGCATTGGCAAGAGAATCCTTTACCACTGAGCCACCAGGGAAGCCCAACAGTCCAGTATTACACCACACACAAATATTCGTAGTTTTCAGACCTAGTGGCCAGATTGCCCAGCCTGGTGTATTTGGTGGGTGAGGATGAATAGGACAGGTGAGAAGATACGGAAGGTCCAGCCGGTAAGAAGATACAGGAGGTCCAGGCTGGGCTGCCCTCAAAGCTGTTTTATGCTCAGTGGTTCATCTGTTAACCACTGACGGCCTGAGACCTTCTGAATGTGACTGGCATCTACAGAATACAACTGGTAGAACTGTGGGCAAATGATTGTACGAATGGGCAGTTTTAATCAATGGTAAGGAATTTATGTGTGTGTGTGTGTGTGTGTGTATAAAGACAGAGAAGGACAGAAACCAAGATAGAGAGAGAAAGAAAGTTTAGCATTGTACACAAGTTTTCTAATGGCAAAATAAATAAAATTTTAAAACTCAAATTTTTCCTGCTTCAGAAATTTATGACTTATAAGCCTTGATACAAGCTAATTTTAAATTTTCTAAAGTCAGAATGTTCCAATTAGTCATGCTTTAAGATCTTGCCAGTTAGGGTATGTTCATTGGCTGAATGTATTCATTTGGCCTTTTAAGTGATTTTTATAGATAAGAAATTTTTTCATAAGAATTTAGAATCATGGTTTTAAGTCATCCTTCCCAACTTCCTTGAAGCAAAATTCTATAAATAACATCACTGATAATTTTCTCATACGTGGATCCTGAAATTTTAAAGATCATTAGTAAGATGAAAGAGAAAGTCAGTGATTTCCTGGGTTGGGCACAGGACTTGAGGATTTTTTTTAAACCAATGATCTAGTTTTGGATCATTTTAAAGCACGATACTATAGCCTATAAAGGATTTAATTAGAGAACACAATATGAAAGATAATGGACTTGAAAAGAGCTAGTTTGTAACAAATAGCTTCCATAATTAGGCAACATATCATGAGAGTTAAGAGTAAGCAAACTCCAAATAGTTTCATTAGAAACATCTGTTTATATAAAAATTCTCTTTACTTTTCAAATAAAACTGTCCTCAATATAATGATATTTTACTATATACAATGTAAACAAAGTAGTCTATTAAATAGCAAAACTTTATACATTCAAATCAATATTCAAAGTGCTTATCTTTTATTATTATATACTTATTCTGATGTGACTGTCAGTGTTCAAAATATGTTATAATTTCTCTTTTAAAATCTTCAGAGCCAATCTTAAGTTATGCAGGTTTCTTTATAATTTATCCTCCTTTTGAGTCTAGAAAGTATTATCTAGCTTAATCTAGCATTTTGCTTCTTTCCAAAAAATAAATCTCGATCTCAAAGAATGAGCGGTTGCTTCCATTAAGGATATGCCAGTGAGTGTTCTGAAGGCAATTTCAAAGAGTTCAAACAAGTTCTTGAGCAACAAGAACTTCATTAAAATACACCCATGACCTTCAAAGTGACTACCTTGAATGACAACCATGTTCAGATGAATGAATTCCAGTGTGTTAAAGATTAGGTATGTAAACAACTGCACACCCTGCTCAATAAGCAACAATTTCCTTTTCCTTAAAAAAAAATCCTCATTATTTTCAAAACACACTTTTCATTATGCATGAACATAGCTGGTATAGTGGCAGAATAAAGGCCCCACAAAGATATTGATGTTCTAATCCCTGTAATACATAAACACATTACTTTACAATATGTTACACTGTTTTAACACAAAGGGGACTCTGCAGGTGTGATCAAATTAATGAAGTTACGATGATGTGGTTATTACAAATTATCTGAGTGGCCCCGTTGTAATCACAGAAGTTCTTTGAAGAAAGGAGCAGAGGTCAGGGATGCCAGGAGTTGTGACAATGGAATCAAAAGTCAAAGAGTGAGAGAGATTTGAAAATGCTACACTCCTAGCTTTGAAGATGGAGGAAGGAGATGCAAACCCGAGGAATGCAGGCGGCCACCAGAAGCCAGGACCGGAAAAAAGGCAGGGAAAGGGATTCTGCTCTAGTGTCTCCTGAGAGAACACCGGCCAGGCATTGTCTTTGTTTTAGTATTTCTGATCTCCAGAACTATGTTGTCCAGTCTCCAAGTCACGTCCGACTCTTTGTGGCCCCATGGACTGCAGCGCACCAGGCTCCCCCATCCTCCACTGTTTTCCAAAGTTTGCCCAAATTCATGGCCGTTGAGTTGGTGATGCTGTCCAACCATCTCATTCTCTGTCACCCCCCTTCTTCCCCTACCCTCAATCTTTCCCAACATCAGGGTCTTTTTCAATGAGTCAGCTCTTTGACCAGGTGGTCAAGGGTTGGAGCTTTAGCTTCATCATTAGTCCTTCCAGTGAATATTCAGGGTTAATTTCCTTGAGGATTGACTAGTTTGATCTGGCAGTCCAAGGGACTCACCACAGCACCACAGTTCAAAGGCATCAATTCTTTGGTGCTCAGCCTTCCTCATGGTCCGACTCTCACATCCGTACATGACTGCTAGAGAAACCGGTAGTCCTGTAGCTTTGACTATATGGACCTTTGTCAGAAAAGTGATATCTCTGCTTTTTAATATGCTGTCTAGGTTTGTCATAGGTTTCCTTCCAAGGAGCAAGCATCTTTTAATTTCATGGCTGCAGTCAATGTCCTCAGTGATTTTGGAGCCCAAGAAAATAAAATCTGTCACTGTTTCCACTTTTTCTGCTTCTATTTGAAATGAAGTGATGGGATCAGATGCCGTAATCTTAGTTTTTTGAATGTTGAGTTTCAGGCCAGCTTTTTCCTCCTTCACCTTCAAGAGACTCTTCAGTTCCTTTACACTTTCTATCATTAGAGGGATATCATCACCAGAACTGTAAGATAATGAATTTGTATTGTTTTAAGCCACTCCATGTATGGTCATTTGTTACAGCAGCAATAGGAAACAAATACAGTTGGAGATAGTGTGTAATTCCTCCCCCAACCCCACTCCCAAGCATATTTGAAGGCGTTGAACTTTGCAGGGCTTTCTCCAAAAAGAACCTGAGCATGGAAGCCGAAGCAGGCTTCTCTTGCCCATCTGTGTTGGTGTTTTCATCCTTTGAGAAAAGAGCGCTTCCAATGCCACCTGGATGGGCTCCTTAGAGGAGCACTTCGGTGCTGTCTGCCACAAGTAAATGCATCTGAGCATACTCCCCTGCTTGCTTTTAGAGAACTTCTCATTATGACTCAATCACTGTACACAATTTACCTGTAATAATGGTTAAAGTGAGAGCATGGCCTTGCCCTTAAAGGAAAAGCATGCACAGCCTGCTTCCTTCGGCAGTGCATTTGGAGGGATGTGTTTGTTCGTAAATCACGAGTCAGTAAAATCCTGTGAGCCACTTTCAGACTGAAGGGTGCAGTCTTAAAGCTGTCAGACTTTTTAAGACTCAGACAATGAGAATTCATAAAAACACCAACATATGAGAAAATAGCAGGATTTATTTTTGTCCCTTTTCTTCCTGTCTTCCCTCTTGTTTCCATCTTCGAGGCTGGGGCCATTTCCAATTCAAGAGCCCTTGAACCAGAAGACAGAGTGTGCCTGTGCATTTTCTGGGGCCATCAAGTTAGGGGGCTCCATGACCAGATTAGGAGTTGAGACACCATCTGGGCCAGAGAATGATGAGGCAACTAGCAACTGCGCAGGACGCTCAGCTGCAGCTCCTTTTGAATGAAATCAGGTCAAATCGCAGCTTTAGACACTACCCTTTACCTCAGCGGCAACAAATCTCCCCTAAGTGGCTCAGATAAATCAAAATTATTCACTCACAATTTATTCATTCGTTCAACATTTACTATCTGCAAATGGAATAAGCACCTCTGGACTTTGCTTAGGGGTCAGTGAGTTCTTTCCTGACCACTGGTTAAAAATCGCAATATCCTGCCCCATTCAACACTCCCTCCCCTGTTTTATTTTTCTCCGTAGTTCTTATTATCGACTTACAATATATATTCCTTGTTTGTCTCTTCTTCCCAAGATTACAAACCCCCATGGCGGGGGGGTTCTTTATTACCTAGATTTTTTATTTCCCAGGATAGCAGCTGGCATCTGGAAGATGCTCCATAAGTATTTTGGAAGGAATTAACAAACTACTTAAGGGACCCTACTGTATACTAATCACCATCCCAGCTGCAGGAGGTAACTGAGTGTAAGGGAGGAGAAGTCGTCTCCTTATGGAAGGTGTTTGTGTTTTAGCGTGATAAGTACAATTTGATAATACAGAGATCAGTGGGAGACCCCGATGTGCTGTGCTAAGTCTCTTCAGTCGTGTCCGACTCTTTGCAACCCCATGGACTGGAGCCCACCAGGCTCCTTTGTCCATGGGATTCTCCAGGTGAGAATACTGGAGTGGGTTGCCATTTCTTTCTCCGGGAGACCCTGAAGGGGGTGTCTGATCTCTACTTAGGAAATGAGAGAGAGCTTCCTGGAGGAAGTATTGTCTGAGTTCTGAAAGAAAACTTGAGTGAGCCAAGAAGAAATAGACATGAGAAGACCATAGCATGTTAAGGAACTAAAAATGTCTTAGCTTGAAGGCATTTTGAAGAAAGACATAGTCAAAGAAGAGAATGAAGAGGTAACTGGTGACAAATCACAAAGGGGCTTATAAGACACATCAGAGAGTTTGGGCTTAACCTTGAATGTTGCTAGTGTAGGAATGGCATGACAAGAGGTACAGTTTAGAAAGAGTCACATGTCCTAACGAGGAAGGGGCAGACAGGACAGGACAAGGGATTCTAGAGATATCTAGGTGGCTAAACAGACAGCATTTGGTAACTTATTTAATGTGTGGGTGAAAAAGAAGGATCAATCTATTTTAGTCACTCAAATATTTTGCGAATATTTATTGAGCCTATATTATAAGTAAGGGGCTTCCCAGGTGGCACTAGTAGTAAAGAACCCAAATGCCAATGCAAGAAATGTAAGAGACAAGAACAAGTTCAATCCCTGGGTTGGGAAGATCCCCTGAAGGAAGGCATGGCAAACCACTCCAGTATTCTTGCCTGGAGAATCCCATCGATGGCGGAGGCTGGTGGGGTACAGTCCATAAAGTTGCAAAGAGTCAGACATGACTGAACCAACTTAGCACAGCACAGCACATATTAGATATACTTTTCCATGATGCTAGACATATAGCATGAAGAAGACAGGACTCTTACCCTCATGATGCTTCCCTGCCAAGTCATGCTTAGTTTTTATTCTGTCTCTCCCACTAGAATGCAGGGGAGTGAGATATGTAAAGATATGCGGGGAACAGCACAAGGGTGAGAGTCCTAAGCACGCATATTTAAGAAATGGAAGGAGTGAACGGGGTTAATAATAGTAAGAGATGACACTGAGAAGGAGGGAGGGGCCAGATGCTAGGACTGTGTAAGTCAAGGCAAGGAGTTTGACTTTGTTCTAAGGAAAATCATTAGCATGTTCAGAGCAGGGGATTGACGTGAACTAATTTCTATTTTGAGATTGCTCTGGCCGTGGCTGCTCACAGAGGATTGATTACATAGGAGGACGAATCAATCTGCTTAGACAGTCAGGAGGCCACAACTGAAAGCTGATGGTGGGGGCAGGGGAAATCCCTGGTCCAGGGGTTGACACTGAGCTTCCACTGCGGGGTATACGGCTTCAATCTCTGGTCTGGGAAATAAGATCCTGCATGTCAAGCAGGTGGCCAAAAAGAAAAGAAAAGAAAGGAAATTGGTGGTAATGGGAACTTGAAGCCAACTGCCAACTGTGGAGGTGATTAGGGATAGTCAGGTACATTGATAAGACAAAGCCATCAGGATTTTCTAAATGTTTAAATGGAGGAATGGGGAAAGTTTGAGAGAAAAGGAAGAGTCATGGGGAAAGTCTGACAGAACAGGAAAAGTTAAGAATGATGCTTTAATTGATGGCCTGAGCTGCTGGGTTGTGTCATGGGATGAGATGAACAAGACTGGAGACTAGCTGGTGTGGAGCAGGAAGTCAAGGGTTCTGTCTGGCTGTGCAGGTCTGAGCTTCCTGTGAGCATCCAAGCAGAGTTCAGTAGAGGCAACTAGGTTTGTGTCTCTGGTTCAGGAGAGAGGTGGGATTGGAAGGATCTGAAGTCATTTCCTATAGAAGGTGCTGAAAGTCATGGTCTGCTTAGATCACCAGTGGAGTGAATATAAATGGAAGAAAGTAGGCTGCAAGGGGAACAATGTGCTAAGAGGAGAATCTGGAAGCAAGCCAAGACTGTTATCTTAAGAAGGAAGGAGTGACCCCCTCAGCACCAGACATGCTAAGTTCCTAGTGATTCCATTCACCCAGGGAAGACTCAGGTGAGGGAGGAGCAGTCTGGGCACCTGGGTGAGCCATGCTGAGCGGTAGGCATTCCTGGTACCTCCACACCTGATCATCAGGAGGTTGCATGGCTCTGGAGTGTAGAGCTGGATCCAGATTGGAGATGCAGATCTGGGAGTCACCAGTATAGACACGACTTTTCAAGCCAGAACAAATAGGTGAAATCTTGCAGGGTAAATGTAGAGAGTTGAGATGAGACACTATGACAAAGTCCTGAGAAGATAGCATTTGAGAAGGTAAGAGTAGATCTAGGGGCCCACAGACCAGGAACACAGGAACCATGAGAGAAGAAATGGGAGGCAGAGGCAGGCGTGGCAGGTAAGAGCCAGCAGAAGGAGAGAACATCAGATGCTGCACTGGGTAAGGGAAGGACTGCGATGTCTCTGCCTGGTTCAGAAACAGGGGCTGTGTTTTTGAGCAATTTTGATGGTGTTTGGGCAACAGAACCCAGACTGCCTTGAGTTGAGAGGTTGAATGGATATCAAAGAGATGGAGACCGTGGCTGAATGCAACTCTTCTCAAGTAGTTTGGCAGGAAAGGAAGTCAGAGTTGGGTGAGAACCAGAGAGTACCTAGAAAATGGAAATGGGAGAGCTAAGGACTGAACCTCAAACACACCAACTATAAGGGACAGAAAGAATAAAATAAATCCACAAGAAGTCAGACGGAAGTGCCAGAGAGGGAGGAGGAAAAAGAAACAGGAAAGAGGGGGACTCAAGGGCACAGTAGTTAATAACGCCAAGTGCTGCAGAAAAGTTTAGTCCAAAGTGAACTTGCAGTCAAGCTTTGGTCATCACGGCAAAAGCCATTGTCGATATCGATGCAGCTTGAGGAATGGATGGGGCCCAGATACAAGAAACAGACTGTAGATTAATTTTTCAGGAAGCCTGGCTGTGAAGAGGGAAAGATAAAAAGCTGCGGAGCAATTGGGCATTGAGGGTGAGACTGGGCGTGTCTATATGGTGAAGGAAAACAGGCAGCAGCGAGAGCAGGGTGGGGACCCAAGAGGAGTGCAGGGAGGGAAGGTCCTAAGGGACAGAGGGCAGAATCTCCTTCAGTGCCAGGAAGTCCTTAAGGGAAGACACTGGCCATGAACCGGAGGAGAGACCTGTGTGTCTATCGACATTTGTCTACTTGAATCTCCATATAGAGTGTTTGGGTCATGCCCAGCACCTGTAGCAATGCTGAGCATGCAGTAAGCAGTAAATAAATACCTGCTGACTGTAGCCCACCAGGTTCCTCTGGTGGAATTCTCCAGGGGGATCCCATCTCCAGGGGGATCTTCCCAACCGAGGGATGAAACCTGAGTCTCCTGCATTGCAGGCACCTTCTTTACCATCTGAGCCACCAAGGAAGCCCAGTGACAAGTATAAGGTAACATTCACATTTTTTTTTAAATAAAACCTGGAATAGTTGAGTTAGACCTAGAGATAGATCCCCAAAGGTACACGATTCTTTCCTCTAGCTTTTGAAATTGTTTCTCCCTGCTGTTTTAATGCTGGGAAGAATCACGAGTAATGCAAAATTAATGGGAAATTAATATTTTATCAGAAAACGTTCATTTCCTTCAATATGTGCTTTGAAATGTGTACTTTCTTTAATGTTATTGTTCATGTTCTTATGTTCATGAATTCCATAAATAAGAAATACGAGTTCATAGTGCTTGAATGACTTAAGGCAAGCACTTCTCCAAAGCACTCAAGGTAGCTACACAGTATCAGAAACCCATCACTAAAAAGAAACAGTTCTGATTCTCATACACTTTTCTTATACCGTTCACCTTCTTTCGTATGAGAAATGCAGACAACTAGTGATTATTTTTTCAGTACTCTAGGAGTCTGCCTCTCTCCTAGAGGGCTCTCGACATAAGAGAGAACGTACAAACCTGCTCCATTGAGTTGAGGCTGAGCCAGCCTAGACTGTTGTTATAAGAACTGGATCTTATGTACTTTCTACTTCACCTAGAGGGCTTCCCTGGTGGCTCAGATGGTTAAAAAATCTGCTTGCAATGCAGGAGACCTGGGTTTGATCCCTGGAGGAGGGCATGGCAACCCACTCCAGTATTCTTGCCTGAATAATCTCCATAGACAGAGTTCATGGGGTCACCAAGAGTCGGACACAACTGAGCGACTAAGCACAGCACGGCACCTAGACCTTGCCTGCTTAAGCTCAGTCTGTGTGAGAAGGGCAGACCTGGGACCACACACTGGCTCTGACTCTGTTATGGGGCTTCAAGTAAGTTACCTGTTATCTTTAGCACTGTTTCCTCATCTGTAAAATGGGGGGAAAGAACTGGCCTTGCACCTATGGTATATGATAGGCATTCAGGAAATGTTAATTTCTTGCTTTCTGCTTTTAGAATCCAGTTTGACACTCAGAGCTTGTTTTTAAATCTGATTAAAGCTCTAGTGATGCTCACTTGTGGGAGTTTTTCCTGTGGGAAAGCTCCACTCTCACCCAAGAAAGATTTCCATGCAGCAGAGCTAGAGAGCACGTATCTTCCTAATTACCTGTATCTTTAGGTGCTTGTCCCAGATTTTTAGATGACCACAGAAGATACAGGCTTCCCTGGTGGCTCAGACAGTAAAGAATCTGCCTGCAATGCAGGAGACCCGGGTTTGATCCCTAGGTTGGGAAGACCCCCTGGAGATGGCTACCCAGTTCAGTGTTCTTGCCTAGAGAATTCCATGGACAGAGGAGCCTGACAGGCTACAGTCCATGGAGTCTCAAAGAATCACACTATGACTGAACACCTAAAGAGATGCTCCAGTGGTCACCTAGATTTTTAGTGCATGGTGGTATCTTTCTTTTGTCTTTAAGAGTTGAGGCCGTAAAAGTAAAATAAGATATTTTTAACAAGTAGGAAGTTCTGATGAATTACACAAAGAAACATAAAATTCACACATTGAAATCCTTATCAATAGAAACAAGAAAGATAGTTTAGTGAAAATCTCTTTCTAAATTCTGAAAATAGGACATTTGCTGGGAAATGACTGTCATATAGTCATCATAATGACACGTTTTATTAGTTCAGATCTCCTGGGCAACTTGATGGAAACATGGCTTCATCCATTATGGACATTTTAAGGCAGTAATACCTAAACTTTAAGTCCTAAGGTTTGGGGTTAGTGAGGGTCGAGATGTTATGAATACAACAGTCCTCGAAAGAAAAATATCTGGTGTGGGTGGAGGAGGTCAGGGTATCTACCAGAGAAGTCTGTTCCAGATGAAAAATACTGCTCCCTGGAACTGTATTTGAGTTTTCAAATGCTTCTGGCCTGGCTGCATGTCGAGGCCCCTGAATCAAATTGTTCTTGACTGCGTGTGAGTGTGCATTTCCCAAATTATATCCCGCTCTCTTCAGCTGGACTGTCAGCTAAAAGAGGACTTTTGTTGTGTCTGTTACTGAAGTTTGTCTTTTTTAAGATCCTTCCCTGTTAAGGATTCAGTTTTACTCACCGGAGATGAATTTATAATATACATCACTTTTAGAAACATGGGAGGATTGCCAATTAGGAGCAGAGGCAGGGAGAGAGGAAATGTTCTCTTTCCTGGAATCACCTACCAGTTGCCTCAGGTTTAGCCTCTGACAGCTGGGCCACGTGCAGAACGCTGAGCCCTGTGCGTAGCCGGAGGGGAGTGTTAATGAGGAACTGAAGGCGGGCGGAGGAGTCTCTTTTGGGTGGAGAGAATTAGAAAGAGGGATGAGGTCACCTCCTCATTATGCTCTCCTGGGATGGGAGCAGTTGGGTATTGGGGCATATTTGTATGACTTTTTGTTTTTTCAAACCGTTTGCTTCCTTAGAGAAAGACTGATCTGACTCTTGTAGATTGTTTACACTCTCATAACAGGTGTTGTTTTATGTATTTTGAAAGTACTATATGCACACGAGAGGAAATTTGGAAACCACAGAGAATTTGGGGGAGGGATGTATGAAGTCTCAGTGATCCTATTCAAAGATAGCCATTATTAACATTTTATTTGTATAGATTCTGATTTTCTTCTTCCAGAGATTTTCACGCCTAATACTATGATGTGTAGATTTTCAATCAAGAACTTTTATGTGAAGATAGATGTCACCCAAACCAAGTGGAGGTAGGGAAGGAACGTCGAGGGACTTTTCTCCTCTCCCTGTCATACCACCCAGGAGGCCAGGGAAGACATTCATTCCCTTCCGATGCTGGGACACTGGGAGGAGTCTCTTCCTCTCTGCCCATTCCTTCTTGCTCCAGCCAGACGGGAAATAGCTAATTCAGTATCCAGCGGGGGACTTTACCACTTGGTGGTGGTGGTATGCCTTCTCTCTCTCTCTGCTTTCTCTGCTAAGTCGCTTCAGACGTGCCTTAAACAAAAAGGAGGAAACAAGCTGTCTTCAAATTCTTTCATTTTTGCCTGCTTTATGGATCGGTAACAACTGTTCTTTGCTGGAAGGACCCCTGAGACAGGGTCCAAGACTTGAGGACCCTTTACTCCAGTATATCTGCCTAAGAAAGTTTGCATGCATGCTCAGTCGTGTCCGACTTTTTGCAACCCCAGTGGACTGTAACCCACCAGACTCCTCTGTACATGGGATTCTTCAGGCAAGAATACTAGAGTGGATTGGCATACCCTCCTCCAGGGGATCTTTCTGTCCCAAGGACTGAACCCAAGTCTCCTGTGTCTACTGCATTGGGGGTGGATTCTCTACCCACTGAGCCACGTGGGAAGCCCATAAGAAATTTTAAGCTAAATTAAAATTGGAGTGGGAGATAGGAGGCAACACTGCTTCTGTAATCCAAGTCTAAAGTTAATACAGTGTGGGGTCTCATCTCTACTTGGTTCCTTGCATCTCTTAGGTGAACTATGTGAAATTGTCAATATTGAAATTGTCATTTTTTTTACCTACAAAAATGACCGTTCCACATGGATCAAGCTATTATTTTCTGCCAGATAGAATCCAAAGGTGAGGAGACATGACCACAAGCATCCAATATTAAAGGAGAAAACAGTACATGGAGCAATTTAGACCCAAAATACAGCCTCTAAATACAGACATTTTATCAGAGTGAAAACATAATGCTATTGTCAGCTTTTCCGAAGGTATTTAAGGCTCATATTTTGATGATAAGTTACAAGCCATGCTGAGTTTTTACATCTATAAGTACAAACTGGGAATACCTATTTTTACTTTGCAAAGCAAATGAAATTCTTTCATCTTAGTTTGTATTTGTCTGCTAATTGTGGACAAGTAAGTAGCCACTTAAGTAGTAAGTAGTAAGTGGACAAGTAAGTACTTACTAATGGAAGGTTGTTGTTGAATCACGCGAAGACACCGGGATTCTTGACCCCGGGAGGAGAAGAATTCAATCCAGGGCCAGAGACGAGGCTTGATTGCTCAGAGCTTTTGTGTAATAAAGTTTTATTAAAGTATAAAGGAGATAGAGAAAGCTTCTGACATACGCATCAGAAGGGGGCAGAAAGAGTACCGGCTTGCTAGTGTTAGCAATGAAGTTATATACTCTCCAATGAATCCAAAGAATGTCTGGAGATTGTAAAGACCTCACCAGACCTACTCCCATAATTTACATTTTAAGAGAACAGAATTAGCCAGAAGGTGTAATCCAGAGACTGTCCTCAGGCAGGATACATCCTTGTTATATAATCCTAAGGAATGTAGAGAAAGAAAAAAAAGATTTGTCCTTTCTTCCTTCTTGAGAATTCCAGACCCCTCTCTCTTTGAGGACCTCTAGACTCCTTATCAACCTGCGTAGGAAATGACTCTCTCACTAAGTAGTAAGTAGTTACTAAGTAGTAAGTGGACAAGTAAGTAAAACAAATAAGGAGTCAATCCTAAAGGAAATCAGTCCTGAATATTCATTGGAAGGACTGAAGCTGAAGCTCCAATACTTTGGCCACCTGATGTGAAGAACTGACTCACTGGAAAAGACCCTGATGCTGGGAAAGACTGAAGGCAGGAGGAGAAGGGGACATCAGAGGATGAGATATATGGATGGCATCACCGACTTGATGGATATGAGTTTGAGCAAACTCTGGGTGTTGGTGATGGACACGGAAGCCTGGCGTGCTTCAGTCCATGGGGTCGCAAAGAGTCGGACACGACTGAGCAGCTGAACTGAACTGAACTGAACTGAAGTCGCTCAGTCATGTCTGACTCTTTTTGACCCCATGGACTATAGCCTACCAGGTTCCTCCATTCATGGGATTTTCCAGGCAAGAATACTGTAGTGGGTTGCCATTTCCTTCTCCAGGAGATCTTCCTGACCCAGGGGTTGAACCCGGGTCTCCCACATTGTAGGCAGACGCTTTACCATCTGAGCCACAAGGGAAGCTCAAGTAGCCACTAATTTCCTGGGGAAAAAAAGGCAATATGCATCCATAGTTTTTTAAAATGTATACTTTGTGTGTGTGTGTGTTAGTCACTCAGTCATGTCAGACTCTTTGTGATCCCATGGACTGTAGCCCACCAACCTCCTCTGTCCATGGAATTCTCCAGGCAAGAATACTAGAGTGGGTAGCCATTCCCTTCTCCAGGGGATCTTTCCAACCCAGGGTTCAAACACAAACCACCTATATTTTAGGCAGATTCTTTATCATCTGAGCCACAAGGAAAATTCAAACTTTAACTCTGTAGTTTCCAGCCAGGAATCTATCCTAAGGAAATATTTAAGACTACCAAGCTCAAAATAAAAATAATCCGGGTATTATCGTAATAACTTCAGAGAATTTGTTTCAGCCACTAAGCATGGTGTGCCTCAGTACCTCATCAATGGAATCAGATAACTTGGGGTTGTAGACCTCACTGGCAGGTATCACTTAAGGATTACTGACATAGAAGAGCAAAACTAGCTTGTATCTTTAGAGGGGAATGATACTATATAAATCTAAGAGGTAATGAACTTCTCTTTCTAAAGTTCTTCACATTCTTTGAGATTTTTCAGAGTTGTAAGACGGTTATGAAATAGTATTCATTTGTTTATTTTTTGGTATTGATATTTTATAATTTCCATTTGGATGTAGAAATGTATGCAAAGAAAGGTAAATCTACGAGGTTTTCGCTTCTTTTTCTGCTTTAGCAGTCCCAGTTGTGAGCATATGTTACAATGCTGCTCTCTATTATTACTCTAACAACCACTTTGCTAAGGAGTTAAGCTACCAGAAATCTATTGGAAAATTATTTTGTCAGTATGTTTTATGTGATAAAGCCACAGGGGAAAAGTTGGAGACAAAAATCGGTAAAAAAATAATAGCCTGTTTACTAACAGCAACTCCCAAATGTATCTTTTTCTCTCTTTCTAGTTACAAATAACAGTGGTGTGATCTCCCACCTGTAGCAATTTATGTCACTGACTTTCATTAAAATATGGTTTAAAAAAATCAGGACAGGATTGTCTCTGGTATCAGCCGTTTGAGTGACCTGGAGCACGTCACTTCACTTGTTGAAACTTCTGAATCTTGTTTTTAAATAAAGGATTCTGTGATTCTAAACTGGGGAGATACTGCCTCCGAGGGGCGCTTGTAAATGTGTGCTGTGTGCTAAGTCACTTCAGTCATGTCCAGCTCTTTGTGACCCTATGGATTGTAGCCCTCCAGGCTCCTCTGTCCATGGGATTCTCCAGGAAGAACACTGGAGTGGGTTGCCATGTGTCAACTCTGCCACCCAGAGATCAAACTTGCTTCTCTTATGTCTCCTACATTGGCAGGTGGGTTCTTTACCACTGGTGCCACCTGTATAGGAACATTTTTTTTTTTAGGAGCACTTATTTTTAGTGGTCTCCACTTTTCCATGATCATCAAGATGGCAGAGCAGAAGGACCTGTGATCATCTCCTGCAAGAATACCGAAATTGCAACTAGCTGCTCAACATTTCTGCCATAATGATACCACCCCTATGAAAGAAAGTGAAGAGGAATTAAAGAGCCTCTTGATGAAGGTGAACGAGGAGAGTGAAAAAGCTGGCTTAAAACTCATTCAGAAAACTAAGAATCATTCAGAAAACTGAATCATTCAACATTCAGAAAACTAAGATCATGGCATCTGGTCCCATCACTTCATGGCACATAGATGGGAAAACAATGGAAACAATGACATATTTTATTTTCTTGGGCTCCAAAATAACTGTGGACAGTGACTGAAGCCATCAAATTGAAAGACCCTTGCTCCTTGGAAGAAAAGCAATGACAAACCTAAACAGCATATCACAAAGCAGAGACACTACTTTACCTACAAAGGTTCATATAGTAAAAGCTGTGGTTTTTCCAGTAGTCATGTATGGATCTGAGAGCTGGACAATAAAAAAGGCTAAGTGCCAAAGAATTGATGTTTTCAAACTGTGGTGTTGGAGAAGACTGTTGAGAGTCTCTTGAACTACAGGAGATCAAACCAGTCCATCCTAAAGGAAATCAACCCCGAATATTCATTGGAAGGACTGATGCTGAAGCTGAAGCTCCAATACTTTGGCCACCTGATGTGAAGAGCTGACTCATTGGAAAAGACCCTGATGCTGGGAAGGATTGAAGGCAGAAGGAGAAGGAGACGACAGAGGATAAGATGGTTGGGTGGCATCACTGACTCAATGAGCATGAGTTTGAGCAAACTCTGAGAGATGAAGGACAGGGAAGAATGGACTCCAGTCCATGGGGTCACAAAGAGTTGGATAAGACTGAGAGACTGAACAACAACATTTTTAGTGACCAGAGCCCAGGGATGCTAAATGCCCTGCAGAGAGCATGGGGCTGTCCTGCAAAACGAGGAACTGTCCTACTCCCAATGCCGGAAGCAGCCTGGGTTACCTCTAATGTTCCTTCTGACAGTCAGCGATACCAAATGCCTATCCATCCTTTGGTTCATTAGTCACCCATTATTGATCCCTACTGTATGCTAGGCACCAAGGTTCCCAGCTGAAATGTGCCAGAAACCCTGGCTTGTACTGTAGTATTCTTTCATCTTCTCTTCTTTCTAAAAGTCCTCCCTACCCATAGGACCAACTGACACTCATAGTACAGATTTTTTAGCTCAGCTCATTAAGGGAACAGATGCCAGGACTAATTGAGTGCTTTGGGATTTCTGATGACACTGAGAAGCAGAAAAGCTCACTTGAGCCCTCCTCAAAGACTGGATGGTGGCCTGGTTTGCTGTCCACCGTTCAAGCCTAGAAGCCTTCAGCTTCACCGGCTGAGGGCTTGCAGCCAGATAATGAAATCCCAGGTGTGGAGCATGCAGCTAGATATTTTAACTGTTGAGTCAATCATTTCTAATTTTTAAAGCAAAACACCAACTGTTTTATGCCCAGTGAAGGGTTTTCACTGGCAAACTCAAATTTCCTAACAAATGGTATTTGAGGCCAGTTGTAAAACTTGCCTTAAGAGCATTTTATCACATCAAGTAGTTATCATTAACTTGACAATTAACTGTGTAATGAGGGACCGTATGCTGGACTGCCAATCCTCCAGCTTTCATCCCTGTACTCATCCCCTCCCAGAGTTCTATGACCTCTGGACTCAGCCCCTAGTCCATCATGGTGCAGCTCAGTATTAACATTTCCCAGTAACCTCAGGGACAACTTACTCTTCTGACTGCTTTCTCCATTCTGCAGAGGAGATGACTGCAACACAGAGAAGCATGAGAGTCTGTCCAGGTCACAAAAAGCTTTATAGACAGTGAAGATCCCAAGAATTGTTTACAGTGCCAAAAAGCTATTCTGATGGTCAGGGGTGCTTAGGAAATATACAAACATTTTTCAGCCTTTAATGAATCTTGGAGACTGGATTTTGATGTTACTGATTATTAAAAATCCTTGTATGTATTTGTTCAGTAACTATTATTGGATGCATCTCATGAGCCCAGCAGAACTCTGGGTGCTAGAAATGTAGTCCTGCTCTCAGGGACCTCCAGACTAGTGGGGAAGTCAGACATTATGGCAATAATTCCATATTAATTGTGAATTATTATAATTGACACTCTAAAGGAGAGGTATAGAATGCAAGGTAATCATTGACTAGAACCTGACCTAGCCTAGGGACCCTAGGGGTTGTTTGAGGAGGCATTATATAGGTGTGGGCCTGAAGAAGGAGGCAGGTCTTCAAGAACTGGTTGAGCAATCCAGAAGGAAGGAAATGCATGAATGAAGACCCTGAGGCAGGAAGGAAGGGCTTGCTCCAGGTGGGAGAGGATGCTGGTCCAGTCTATGTGGCAGAAGTGATAAGAGTAGATTTGAGAGGTTGTTTAGAAGATGAGCTGGCAGAATTTGGCGATCCACAGGATGTAGACAGTAAGAGGGAAGGACTGTTGGTTTGTGATCCATAGGATGTAGACAGTAAAAGGGAAGGGGTATTAATGACCACTGCCCTGAATCTGGTTACTGGGTGGTAGGGTGACCTGTTTAGGATTCTAGCAGAGGAGCTATACTGGGCCCTGAGACCGGATCACCAGTTCCTCATTTTTTCTTGTTTAGTACATGGAGTCTGGAGTCCTGGGAGCCATCCACGAGTCTAATGGATGTGCCTCTCATGGAGTGTCCAGAGGTCATTGCATCTTACCAGAAGGTGGTCGAGACAACCAGTTCTGTGGAGTCCAGAGCATCGTGTTTGAAAGCAGGGCATAGACTGGAATTGGGGCCCTCAGAATTTATAAAATGGTTTCACATGGGTTATTTTCAAACTTCACAATGATCTTTAGAGATAGTCTTCATTTATACAAATAGGAAATTAAGGCTTCCTGAGTTTGTGGTTTGCCCAAGGTCATACTGCTCGAAGTAAGGATCTAGTACTCAAATTCAGGTCTTTTGGCTCCCAACACAGGGGTCTTCTCATTCCATCAGGTTCTCTTTCTACATGATCAGGGACAAACTCTCCACCATCTCTTAGGGCTTCCTTGTCAGATGGAATCTCACTATTTGTGCAAAATATATAAGAAATGCAATGAAAGATTTCTTAATACTCTGCTTTCTTTTCTCTCTCTCCTTTTTTACTTTTTTTTTTACAGTAGTTTTTAAGTATTTGTAAACTTTTGAGACTAATATTTGTATTTATATTTAGGTTTTTTTTCCTATAAAGAGTGACAGATTAAAACAGACTAAAGTAATTTTTATTGGTAGTGGGGAGAAAGCTCCGGGAGAAATGAAGTTCAACTTCTGTTTAGATCCTAATAGGTCATAGACTAGTATATGACCACTGCTCCTTCACCTCCCATTCCCACATCTGCTTCCAGAGTTCTGGGACCATCTAAAATGGCTCTGTCTATTCTCTCCACGTCTGAGTGTCTCCATGGAGTCAGCCTGGGTGCTAAGGAAGATGAAAGCTGAGCTGCCCTGACACCATGGGGGCAGGAGAATCTTCACCACCAGCCTGACTTATTGATTCACCTTCTCTGCTTTTCTTCAAGGCTTGGGTTTAAGTAAAGTTCATGTCATTTGTTTCAGAGTCTGTTTTAATTTCATCATTTCTGGGTCTTCCCAAAAACTCTGCCGAGAGAATCATTTTTCCCACAGTTTCCGTCGAATGGAAAGCTTCCCTCTGAACTCCCCGCTATTGTTTCCCTCCCTGCCTGCCGTAGCTCCTGGACTGCTTTGTGATCCCAGTGGTGATCTTGCTCTCCTGGTTCTTCCTGCTGATCCGGTACAAGGCTGTGCATTTCATCGGCATCGTTGTCTGCATCCTGGGGATGGGCTGCATGGCGGGCGCGGACGTGCTCGTGGGCAGGCACCAGGGAGCAGGTGAGTCTCCAGTCCGCCAGGTTACTTGCCTCTGTGGGTGAGCCCAAGGCAAGACACGGGCCGTTTGTGGCTCATGGTGCGAACCAGGAACCTGGGCGCCCTAGTGTCTGCGGCCTACTCATGTTTGTTCCCTTACACCCAGGAGAGTGGCACATAGAAGGTGCTTCAGATATGTTTCCTGAGTGAACAAAGGGAGCAAAACACAGCTTTCATGCCCATTCTACAGGAATTCAGAAACACGCAGACTGTGTTTAAAGCTGGGAGTCATGACCCATTTGGAGCATGTGCTGGAGGCTAAAGCTGCCTGCCCCAGACCAGCTGTTAGAGACAGTTTCAGTGGGTCAGGCCATTCCTGAGCCACCGGGACCATCCCCACCCCCTACCTGCCTATGCCTTCTCTCCCAAGTCAGAGAAAGATAGAGCTTTCAAATTACTGGGTGAAGCTAGTCATATAGGCCTACACGTGGTTACTTAAACTTTGAAGAGTAGATTAGGAATACTCGATATTTTTATGAGGGAGAGTCAAGTTCAGTCTCCTCATGCATCTTTTTTGTTGGTTTGTTTGTTTGAGGGGAGGGCTTTGGGCAGCAGTCCCTGGTGGCTCAGACAGTCAAGAACCTGCTTGCAATACAGGAGACCTGGGTTCGATCCCTGGGTTGGAAAGATCCCCTGGAGAAGGGCTACCCGCTCCAGTATCTTGCCTGGAGAATTCCATGGACATTCCTAGCGAGGTACTGTCCATGGACTCGCAAAGAGCTAGCACGACTAAGTGACTAACACTTTCACTTTCACAGGTAATTACCTTTTAGACCTACACGGTAAGCTTCAACATTTACTCATCAGAGTGCTATGCTCTTCTGGGGAACACTGATCCAGAATGCTTTCTAGAGGATCACTTTTAAAGCAGTGTAGTTCTTTAAAATATACCCCAATTCCTCAAGCTACAGAAAGTTTCAGAGGGCAGGAAAACAAAAACAAAAACAATTTTCTTTGTCAGCATCAGGAACAGGATAAAAAGTACAGCTCTGTCAGTTTGGAATTGCCTTTTCCTCAAGGGAATTAGGGATACAAAGTTAAAATTGGGGCATTTCTGAGACTAGGTCATAGGTAATACCTGAAATGAACATCATTTATGTTTTTAAGTTGCACCATAGAATTTTCTGGCTGAAAGGGACCTTGTCTGGCAGCCCTGTATTTAAGACACAAAAAATGCCAAGACACAGAGAAGCCAAACGAACTGCCCGAGGTCACACAGCTGAGGCTAGAAAAGGCTTCCTTCCCTCTCCTGCATTGCTAGAAGCTGAAAGTATAACAGCAAAAATTGCTGGGAGCT
Source organism: Bison bison bison (assembly GCF_000754665.1). Classification (NCBI taxonomy): domain Eukaryota; kingdom Metazoa; phylum Chordata; class Mammalia; order Artiodactyla; family Bovidae; genus Bison; species Bison bison. The sequence continues at coordinate 12,423,850 of NW_011495034.1, read as the reverse complement.
GAAGGTATAACACAGAGCAAAAGAGACAGTCTCTAGCCCTTCCAAATGCTGCTTACACAGCACCATCAGTCCCCACCACAACAGATGTGCTAAAAACACATGCACCAGCTCTTCCCAGATTCTGTTCTATGAAATAGTGTTCCATTGGATACTGATAAGTATTACATGAAAAGGCTAGTTTTTGCTCTATTCCCATCATGATCCCAGTGTAGATCATCTCTTTGAACCAATGAGACAGTATTTTTGTCTGATACAATGTGGCTGGTTGTCATAAAGTCCCAATTGAATTACCCTTTCTCAGCTTTGCTTGAACTGTGTAAGCACAGACTAAGCAGCAGGTGCTCTTCTTTATGAACATTTTGCTCTGCCGAGCCTCCCCATTCACCCTGGCCATCATTTTGCATCATAGTCAAGGAAGACAATTGTCATACTAAATCTAAGCGTTTACGCCCCAATGTTAAACTGACTTGATTTGATTTCATTAGGTTGTATTCACTAATCCTGTAAAAAAAAATTTTTTTTATTCAAGTGAAGTGTTAGGAAAGGAGTACTAGTACTATTTAAGAAAAATAAAGTAAGTCCATTTGGGAGTCTTTCTAAAGTGGTCATTTTTTAAAAGAATGAAATGCGCGAGAGCAGTGTTTTATCTTTCGGTGTGACTGTTTAAGGCCTATAGCTTCATTCCTGTTGTAACATATGAAGGCCCAGTTTTAACAGAATTGAATTTTATCACTGTTGAATACCATCCATGCTCACATAATGGTGCCCACGTATACGGCATGATGTTCTGAGGGCAGCCCAAATTTAGGATCCAAGGGCACATTTTATAAAACAATGATTGGACACATCTTATGTCTCTAAAAATATTAAATTAGGCAGTAACTTAAGCTATCATATGAAATATTCTGAAAAGAGAAAATAACACACTGGTTTTGAAGACAATATAAGCCTCATGTGCATCATTATCACAAATGTTCCATTGGTTACCCTAACTGTAAGAGTTGGTTAAATTGCATTAATTAGCCAGAGCCAGAACTTTTGTAAAATCCTTCAAGCACTCACCAGAACTTGAATCAGGCATTCAACTCGATATAACGTGTCATCACTCTATCAACAGCTTTTTGCAGAAAAAGAGGATGACTGACTTAGTCTTTTTTATATTGCTAGTCCATGGTTCTCCTTAGCTTGGGATTTTTAAAATTCTGTCCTCAAGGACATTTTTTTCTTGACTTGATCTGTTACCTCTTTATTTTATTTCTTAAACCTTCAATTTTGTATTGGAGTATAACCAATGAACAATGTTGTAGTAGTTTCTGGTGAACAGTGAAGGGACTCAGCCATACATATAACATATATCCACTCTCCCCCAAACGCCACTCCCACCAGGCTGACACATAACCCTGAGCAGAGGTCTATACAGTAGATCTGTCCTCAGGGACTCTTGATATTGGCCGTGGAGACTGCCTTGGAGCCTGCAGAATGATCTACAAAGTGGGACGGAAACAAAAACACATTCCAGTTTTATGTTTGTCTTGGGAACAACTGATCACCTACTACAGGTGCCCCCAGGCTGAACTCAAAAGGCGATGTCTTTTCCAAGTTTGTCCATGAACCTCAGGGGGCCTAGTATGTGCATTCATTCTTTGCCACCTTCCTCTAGCTCACAAGCCTCCTCTAACAGATCAGCTCTGCATTTACTGACACCTGTGGGAAAGACATGTGAGAAAGTGGCTCTTGAGAAAGTGATAGGTGTTGGAGGGTGTAAAAATGATTTAGTAATAAGGGCAAAGAGGTTTCTCCATGATATTTCTACTTTCCTTGGAAAATGTATGAATATATAATAAAAGGGGAGGTTAGAAAATAATAGATTTAAGATTAAAACTCAATTAAAATAGATCCTTGTCATAAAATGTATTTCTTACTCTTCAAAATATCTCCTTTCTATAACAATGCATTTATATTGTATCTTATAGTTCACTTATCAAAGATGTTAGATAACATAATGACACTTTTCTTTATTACCAGATATAACTTTATATTTATTTCAAAAGAGAGGAAATATTTTCAAGGAATTAGATAATTAATCTTAATTTTAGAAGATGATAGTTTTATTGATGCCAAGTACTTTCCTATGCATCATCTCATTTTATCCTCTTAATTAGGCAAAGAAAGTATTTTTATTCTCACTTTTGCAGTTGAAGAAATCATGACTCAGGGAAGATAAGAAACTTGTGTAAGGGCACACCACTACAAAATTGTGTCATAGGATGTGAAATCTTTCTGCTACACCACTTAATACTTATTTTTCCATAATTGTGACTCTTGTAAAAAATTGTTCAATTGTACTATTGTTCAATTGTAGTAAATTAGGATGAATGACTGTCCCAGGTTGTCCAGAATGGAGGTGTTTCCCAGATGTAGTACTTTCTGTGCTAAAGCCAAGTGAGTCTCAGAGAAACAAAGCAGTTGGTTCCATTTAAAACTCAAAAATGTTCAGTGAGATGGCTTCATTTTCCTAAATTTCATGAGTAGACTTACAACACTCTAGAAGACTATGTTGTTGTTGTCAGTCGCTGAGTCATGTCCAGCTGTTGGCCACGCCATGGACTGCAGCACGCCAGGCTCTTCTGTCCTCCACTATCTCCTAGAGTTTGCTCAGATTCATATCCATTGTGACAGTGATGCTATCTCTAATTCACCACTTATTCTTGAGCTAATGGTAAGTAGTGATTTTAAATAACATTCCCTCTTCTCTCTCTACTACACAGACACAAGTATCCCTCCAAAATTAGTGTTCCTAGTACTTAATGAAAACTTTAATAAGGAAAACCAATTCTTGCAAAGCAATTATGACTAGGTTGTTTAGAACTAAGAAGCAATCCAAAATGAGAAACAGCCGATCCAAACTGACAGGTGGTTATTCAAAGAGAATGATTGATTCACTCTTTTTAACCACCATTTAGTGAACACTTAATAAGTTCCAGATGATATACTAGGCATTTTACATTATTTTGCATTTTAAAGTCTTATTGACATTATTTTATAGTATCCTCACCATAACCTCATTTTCAAATAAGGAAACTCAAGTCAGAAAGACTCTATAGCTTGCCCATGTTCAACAAGTATTAAGTGAGAGAGAGGCAATTAGAATCCATGTCTACCTGAGCTGAAAGATGTCGCCACTCAACGTCTTTACCATGGGATGGAAAAATAAAGACCTTTTCTGTCAGCTCAACTCATTCGGGCATTTATTGAGAACTTACAATGCACCAGAATCTGTGCTAGGGACTACACAGAATATAAAACCAAGTAAGTCACGGTAGACCCTTCAACCATATTGTGGAAGAAAACAGGGAGAAGGGAAGACATGCAAGGTAACAAATAACAGATGTGAAGCAGAATGCAGTGAGGGCCACACACAGGTACAGTTCCGTTCAGTTCAGTCACTCAGTCGTGTCCGACTCTCTACGTCCCCGTGGACTGCAGTATGCCAGGCTTCCCTGTCCTTCATCAACTTGCAGAGCTTACTCAAACTCACACAGGTACAAGAGAGTGAAATCCAGAGGAGACAAAGAAGGCATGGGCTTGAATGGACTCCTCATAATTTCAAGTGTGTCCGTTTACCCCAAGTCTGCAAAACATTATCACTCATTGTGGTTTCACCCATAAATGACACATTTGCTCGATATAATTTTCCCTGTGAACATTCAGAAAAACTGACTCAACCATGTTAAATATCTATTGCGTTAATAGGGCATGTTATAATTTCCAGTTAACTACAAATTGTATTATATCAAACACTTCATTTATGATATGGTTAGATAAAATCATGTCCTGGTTAGTTCAATTATATTTAATCATCTAAAATTTCACACACGCTCTATGTGTAAGTATCTACTGTCAAATGATTTGAAAACTAATAAATACATTTACTGGTAAAATATTAATAGATAGTATTTAATCATTTTGTCCCCAATAACTTAGAAAATACTTCTGAACTTGCAGTTACACATCATTGTGTCATTATTAACAAAAATTATGACTGAAAAATTCAAAGTACTAGGGAGTAGATGCCACATAGTCAAAGGCTTAACAGAATAGACCATAATGAAACAAATGTGAAGTTTGAAAAAGACTGGTGGGACTATTCATGGAAACAGTGCAGCCTTATTTTAAGACTTTTAAAAGCTGGACTGATGTTTCTCTAATTTCTATTAAAATGTTGCATTATAATTCAACTTTCCTGAATCCATTCATATAAAATTAATTTCATTAACCAAGAATTCTACCGAGCAGCATTTCCACACTTCACTAATACAACAATAATTGAGATTCATAGTAATGGCCCCATGTCACCACAAGATTCTGAAATGACCTCTTCTTGAAAAGTGACTGAATCATGTTCATTATAATTTTATAATCTTAGTAATGTATGCTTTTTATTTTATCAGGTATTCCTCAAATGAACTCCTTAAAATTATGAGTTCTGTCATGATTTTCTAGTTGACACATAAAAGAGGGTTCAGGATGTGGAACACGTGTACACCCGTGGCAGATTCATGTTGATGTATGGCAAAACCAATACAATATTGGAAGTAATTAGCCTCCAATGAAAATAAATAAATGTATATTTAAAAAAGATTATTCAGTTTTGTAAGTTCATTTGTATCATTTATTTTTCGATTCCACATATAAAAGATGTCATATGATATTTCTCCTCTGTCTGACTTACTCCAGTCAGTAGACAGTCTCTAGGTCCATCAGTGTTTCTGCAAATGGCCTTATTTCATCCTTTTTAATGGCTGAGTAATATTCCATTGTGCGTATATGTGTGTGTGTATCATATCTATCTATCTACCATATCTATCACAACATTGTTAATCAGCTCTACCCTGATACAAAATGTTTTGGATGTTAAAAAAAATAAAAATTAAATTTAATAAAGAGATTAATCAGGTTACTCTGTAACAGCAACATTAATTTCCCCAGAAGTCACACCCAGGACACAGCCCTGAGGTTCCTTGGAACCTCATCACGTTCTTGGGTCATCTGCTCTCCAGGAGCCCAGTGAGGGCTACCACCCCTTGCTGATCCAGACTCTCAGCTCCATTCCCTTGAGAGTGACCCCAGCAAGCTCTCTAGCCTTTCAAGCTATCTTCTCTCTCTCTGATCCTTACTAGGAGTGGAACTTGTCTTAGAAAAAGTGACACTAATGGAGTAAATATCCCTGGAGGTGACCACAGAGGCATGAGATCTCTCCCCATACCCCACCCAGATTATTTTATGTGAAACCTCTTTGTGGAGCGTGGGCAGTACTCCCAACTATACAGAAATAATCTGGTTCTGTAGTTTTAGATTGGTTCCAGCTAAGCTCTAGGGTGAGTCTCTCCCTTAGAATCTCAGTAGACAGAGTCCCCTCCCCAGCTTGCACCTCTTCTGCCCCAGAACTTCACATCTACTGAGCGCCCATGAGCCAACTACATAGGTCAGAGTTGGGGACCACTTGGGTACAAGCTTACTATGAGGCCTCCGGTTGCTGATTCCCACTATCCTTCCCTGACTTCACACTTCCTGGAGTAGAAAGAGTTGGCCTAATTATAGGAAATAGTTGGGTACATAATTTATGAGAGATTGGACATAAACCAAAACTAGCCAAAATTGAATTTAGAACAAATAGACACTTTTTTGAAAGAAGAAAAATATTGATGTGATAATGAATTACATATATTTTCACTCTTCTGTTGCTTACTTTAGGAGAGTTGAAAATTTCAACCCATAGTCCATTTCAGACTATGAACTTTTCAACCCATGGACAGAAGACATGGGACTCTTCCGAGACAGTACAATCCAGAAGAAACTAGTCCCTCTCTTAGCTAGGGAAGACTTCTTATTGGGTAGACATAGCAACCTTTTTACATCACAACATATCTGAAGTACACATAAACAGACTTAATCTCAGCAGGCAAAATACAGAACTTCTATAAAAATGTCAGAATAGACTAATCATGTGTGTTAGTTCCTCAGTTGTGTCTGACTCTACGAGATGGCCGGTCTCCTCTGTCCATGAATTCTCCAGGCAAGAATATTGGAGTGGGTAGCTATTTCCTTCTCCAGGGGATCCTCCCAACCATGGGATCAAACCCAGGTCTCCCTCATTGCAGGCAGATTCTTTACAGTCTGAGCCACCAGGGAAGCCTCAGAATAAGCACAGGAAGTTGATTTTGCTGGGGCCAAATTCTTGTTAGAGTTTAATAAAGCTTTCCTTTTCTTTTTCTGTTCCTAGGGGAAAATAAGCTGGTGGGGGATCTCCTGGTCTTAGGAGGAGCCACACTGTATGGTATCTCTAACGTCTGGGAAGAATATATCATCCGAACTCTGAGCCGAGTGGAATTCCTGGGAATGATTGGACTCTTCGGGGCATTTTTCAGTGGAATTCAGTTGTGAGTAAAAAATAACAAGAAATTCAGGCAGTTGACACTCTTAGAGCTTATTTTTTAAATGTTTTTCACTTAGGTTATGGCTGCTCACTTTATTTTGTAAAAATCAGAGCTAGAAACCTGTCACCAACCTCCCATATGAAATCTGAAAACTCAGTATCTTTATTAATAAATTTCTTCCAAACTAAATGAATTTTTAGTGAATTTATGTAATGGACTTTAAAGATAATTTATAAGAAAGCATTAAAAGTACATTGATTCTCCAAAACCAGCCAATGAGGTTTTATTAATACTTAGAGGAATAGGAAAACCAAGTGTAAATGCCATGATTTGATGCACTTCCAAAAAAGGGCATTCTGTTTACTAGTGACAACTAGTATACTAGTCTTTTACTAGTAATCACAACTAGAAAACTTAGAGTTTAAATTTGTCCTTTTGTAATTTCTTTTATTGCTCATGGGTTTGCACAAGTGAACCACATTTCCAATTCATTTCTTAGGGAATTTCCTGGCAGTCCAATTGTTAGGACTTTTACTGCCATGGCCAGTGTTCAATCTCTGGTTAGGGAATTAAGATCCCTCAAGCCTCATGGCTCAGCCAAAAAAAAAAAACAGCAGCAACAACAAAAATTCATCTCTTAGAAACTAGAAACTTAGTGTTTCCATTTTCCTTAAATGGGTCAAGATAGAACACAGGCATTCACTAAGCATCAAAAAGTCAGAAACAACGAGCTTTCAGTAATTCTGGCCTTGGAGTATATGTCATCACTCACTAGGCTCAGAAGTTGCTATGGAATAAGTGTCAAGCAAAGCCTAATTTTTCATCAATAAAGGCCATGTATTTTAGCTTCACGTAAGAGATAAAGAAGCATAATATATCCTCCTGTCTAATTTCAGCAAATCCTATCTGCAACGCAAGTAATTCTGATTTTCACCACATCACTTTCTACAAGCAGGTTCTTTGTCATTGCGTCTGTGTCTGAAGTTATTTAAGGAGGCTCTTCTGGCATCGCTTTAAATCCGTTTTGCAAATAGGCTCTTTCCAAGAATTCTCCAAATTTTGGTGTCCTGAGATACAGGTGGGGGACTCCATAGCAAACAGGGCCAGGAGATGGGAAGACTCTCTAAGACAGATTTATTTGGGATTCATTTTGAAAACATGATGGCATTTTAAAGTTTCTAAATTTGGCACTTCAGCTTCATAAGAAGAAAAGAAATTGCTTAGTTCAACGGTTCGTAACCAACATTTTGTAGATGGATGGCTCATTTTATGGATTATTATTCTTGAATCCAAAAAAAAGTATCTTCGGAGATCTAGCACTCATCTGCTTCAGTTATAGACCGTTAGAACTGATGGAGCCCTTCAGAGACACTGCTGCCAAAATCATGGAAGAGGCGTCTGAGGGTGTTTGGCAAATGGGTTACGTTAAGGGAGCAATAAAACCAAAGTGACACAGGTGGGGGGGCCATCCACCTTTCCTGGTCCTCTTTGAGAACAGTGGTTCTCAGAGTGTAATTCTCTGGCCAGCAGTACTAGCACCACGTGGGAACTTGTCAGAAATGCACATCCAAGGGCCCTACTCTGATCTACTGAATCAGCCTCTGGAGGGTGGGGTCCAGGAAACTGTTTTTTTTATTTTTCAGGCATTTTTGGGGCTTATTATTTATTTTAATTTTGGCCTCATTGGGTCTTCCTTGTGGTGCACAGGCTCAGTTGCATGTGGGATCTTAATTCCCTGGCCAGGGATCAAACTTGCATCCCTTGCATTACAAGGCATATTCTTAACCACTGGACCCCCGGGGAAGTCCCCAGGAAACTTTTTTTAACACCCTCTCCAGGTGGTATTTTTGTACATTTAAGTTTGAGAAACACGGCCCTGGAGAGTGCTCAATCGGAAAACTGATTAAACCTGCAAGCCCAGAAATTTTCAAACCTCTCCATGAACTTTTGAGAAAGCTTCTGAGCGAGAAGTGAAAGCTAGGAGGCAGCCTGGCTGAGAAGGACGGTGGTGGGTCTGCAGGAACCAGTCTTGGGCTGAGCTACCTAATGAAACTAGCCTCTGTGTGATCCAAAGTTATTTTTAGAATTCAATTGATTGCTTCATGATTTGTATAAATCTGGTTAGTGAACAACGACAAAAGAAGGCCGTGTTGCTCATCAGCTCTGCTTTCTTTCAATCCACAGAGCGATAATGGAACACAAGGAGCTGTTGAAGGTGCCCTGGGACTGGCAAATAGGTAAGGGGTTTGCTCGCCTGAGATGCTGTTTTTAGTAAACCAGGAAAATAACCTTTGGAGAGTGACTGGGGTGGTGGCGAGGCACCGACCGGGAAAGGACTTAGACTGCAGGGGGACAAGAGAAAATGAAACCACCCTTGTCAATCTGGGGACTCTCACCCACTAGAGGAGACTGAACTGTATGATTCATTATGTTTCTTAATTGAGCCTCTGCCCATTATCATTGTCAAGATGCCATTAGTGTAGACACAGAAGTGTGTTTTTAGGTTAAAGACCAACCAGAAAGAAAAATGCCCGAGGTGCTGGTGAGACGCAAATGACAGCAATTTGCTCTAGCTGAGAAACACAAAACTGATGTGATCGTTAAAAAGTGACACTTTACTAAAGGGAAAAAGAACTGAACTTAACAAAAAGGCACAAAAGAAAACAATTCGATGGGCATTCTGAACCCATAAAAACCTTTTCAGAAGGGAGCAGTTTGCTCAGAAGACACGGTTAATTGATCTCCAAATGGACTCAGTGGAAAATAGTAGACATGCTTTGAGCTCCTTCAGTCATCCAGGGCAGCTATGTGCCACCTGTTTTGAAAGTCACTTTTTTCTTATAAAAGAAAATAAAATTAGGACAAAGAGTTAAGATCCTAGGTGATGCTCTGATAATGATCACTCAGCAAGCCTTGGAAGGGACTGACATTTCCCACCCTCAAATGCCAGGGAGGGAGCCCTGAAACCTCCCCTCAGTGTCTATAACAAGACACTTGGGTTCTAGCACTGAGCACAGAGGTTGGCTTATGGGGGTGCTTGGAAAATGCATGCCCGATGAATGCAAATGGGAAGTGAAAATACAGGTGGTTCGCCACTCCAAAGCAGACTGTTCAAGCCATCCCCAGCTTACATGGGTGTTCATAGAAATAACGGTGATGGTGGTGGTGGTGGTTTAGTTGCTAAGTCGTGTCTGACTCTTACGACCCCAGGGACTGTAGCCCGCCAGGCTCCTCTGTCCATGGGGATTCTCTAGGCAAGAATACTGGAGTGGGTTGCCATTTCCTTCTCCAGGGGATCTTCCCGACCCAGGAATACCAACTCAGGTCTCCTGCATTACAGGCAGATCCTTTACCAACTGAGCTACAAGGGAATGGCTCCCGTCAAATTCTGCTTTTCTGAACAAGGACAACAGAGACATAAAGCTCCCTGCACCATTTACCTGCCTCTGACCCTGAAGCGTCCAGGGTTGACTGGCTGCTGACAGATTCCCTCTGAAGACACAGCAGGCACTTCAGAACTATGCCCACTCCCCTGGGGTTCTCTCTAGTGACTTCAAGGGCTCCCCAGCCCTTGTGTCTGTCACAGTCTGGCCGTTTAATTTCTCTCGAGTTTTACTGTAAAATGACACAATTAAATGAAAGTCAATAAAGAGAAGGGATTGTAGGGAGGAGAGGAAAGTGGCTGAGAAGGGAAGCCAGCTGCAGGTTACAGCCTCATGGCCTCTGTGAGTCTCAGAGCCAGAATGTCAGCTGTGCTTGGTAACACTTCACATGCAGAGGTCCATGAGCATAAATTAATTTTATATTAATAGTAGTAGCACTAATAAAAAATAATTTGTCCTCCAATTATGCAGATGTCATGTGCATGTCCACCAAGCTCTGTTATAATTCAGTGTTAGTTAAATGTGTCATCAGAGCACACTGAGCTCTCGTATTGCCATGAAAATGTCAGTTCCCTGTGGTCCAAGATGATGAAGGGCTGTGTAAAAGGAACACATTATAAAGCCATTTGTTTAATTTTCCTGATTGGAAATGAGTCTCAAATGGTCTAGAAAAGGAACCAAATATCTTTTCTTTCTGAAGCGTGGATAAGGGTCATCTTTGTCCTCCTACCTCATCCCAACCTACTAAAAGTTTCTAGTGCTTAGCTCAGTTGTAGGCACATAAAATTTAATGAACAAGTGTTTTTTAAATGAGTGGATGAATGAATGGCAAGCCAAGGAGACGGGCTTGTCTTGCTGTCTCTCAGCTTACAAAAACGTAGACAAAAGGGAAAACAGTGGAAACAGGGCACGGGGCTTAGGCTTGGCTTTGACGTTTCTCTCTGGGAAACCAGGAGATGGCATAGCAGCTACTGCAACTCATGGGCCCTGGAGGCAGCGAAACACCCAAGGGGACGGACCTCCCATCAAGGCCTGCCCACGTGCCATAGGAAGTCACCCTAGAGTGCCAAGCTCTGATCAGTGTGCCTTAGTTGACAGACCAAGATCCAAGACTCTATCTCCAACCAGTGATCCCATCACAGTCTCTTGCACAGCTCCTATGGTTGCCATTTTACCAAAGTAAAAACATTTTTTGTTCTGTGGACCAAATGGGATAATAAACATGTTTTATATTTTCTGGATTCGGAAAGCACTTTTTAACAGCTCCTGATATTTTCTAATAACATTGACCAATTGCAAGATACAAAGAGTAATTAAAAGCAAGAAGATAACAGTCTTTGATGCTGTTTGGTTTTATTTCCTTATTTTACTCTACTGAACAGAAAGACTGGGGCTGGTTATGTAATTATGAAACTCAAGTGAAATGTAGGACCTTATAGAGCTAACATGGTCTCCAGTGCAGCAGACGCGTGCGAAATCTAATAATTAGCTTAAGCGTTCGCTTTACCCCTTTGCCATTGTGTTGAAGGACAAGTGTTAGCTGATGTGCAAATCCACTGTCAAAGGAAGGGAACGTGACAGGCAGGTCACCCAGTACCGATTTGTGGTGTGCTGGTGCTGGTGGTATTGGAGAAGGAAATGGCAACCCACTCCAGTGTTCTTGCCTGGAGAATCCCAGGGACGGGGGAGCCTGGTGGGCTGCCGTCTGTGGGGTCGCACAGAGTCGGACACGACTGAAGTCACTTAGCAGCAGCAGCAGCAGCAGCAGGTGCTGCTGGTGGTTTAGTTGCTAAGTCATGTCTGTCTCTTGCGACCCCATGGACTGTAGCCTGCCCGGCTCCTCTGTCCATGGGATTCTCCAGGCAAGAATACCGGAGAGGGTTGTCATTTCCTTCTCCAGGGGATCTTCCAGATCCAGGAATTGAACCTAGGTCTCCTGCACTGCAGGCAGATTCCTGCACTGCAGGCAGATTCCTGCATTGGGGGTTCACTTTTCTTGCCATGGGCAGAGATTACTTTGGTTTTGATTTTGTCCTGGAGGCCAGAACAAGAGATTTGACCTTTCCCTGAAGATGCAGTAATGGGACCACAAAGCAGAAAAAACCTTAAATATCATTAAGAATAGTATAGCCTTTCTTTTTGTTGATGCTGAACTGGAGGCTGGGGAACTAAGGCTGCTTCACTGGACTCATGGCTGCCTGTGAGGGGGCTAATTGCACCCTCTGAGCCAGCCCCCCAGCCTGGCACCTTAGTACATATGTCCTGATATCATCTTACCTCGCCTTTATTCTTAAGAATTAAAAATGATATTTTAAAAAAATCTAGTCAAAGGAAAGTAAAAGAATACCAGTGGGATCCCAAAGAAAATGATGAGATAAAATATATGCAGCAAACACAAACATATACTACATACGTGTGTATACAATATCCATTACAAATAAACATGTATATCCCATATCACATGATATATCATGCGTAACAATGCATTCTGTATATATCCCATATAAAATGAGATGCTCATTACAGTCAAATAGAATGCTTCATCCAAGTCCTATTTCTCTTCATAATAATTAAACAATATAGGTTAGTGGTATGCACTCAGAGTTTAAAGTCAGGCAGCCTGAGTGACCTGAAGGTGAGCTACTCGACCTCTATAAGCTTGTCTTTTGCCTACCTACTCACAGATTTGTTTCTTACCCTTACTCTGCTCTGCACTGCAGAGACTGACCGATGCAAACAGTGCCTCCCAGGCTGGCATGTTAATTGACTTCAGCTAGATTGGCCACTCGGAGAAGGCACTGGCACTCCACTCCAGTACTCTTGCTTGAAAATTCCCATGGATGGAGGAGCCTGGTGGGCTGCAGTCCGTGGGGTTGCGAAGAGTCAGACACGACTGAGCGACTTCCCTTTCACTTTTCCCTTTCATGCATTGGAGAAGGAAATGGCAACCCACTCCAGTGTTCTTGCATGGAGAATCCCAGGGACGGGGGAGCCTGGTGGGCTGCCGTCTATGGGGTTGCACAGAGTCGGACACGACTGAAGCCACTTAGCAGCAGCAGCAGCAGCAGATGGCCACTGGGGAGGCAGAAGAAGGAGACTGGAGGATGGGAGGAAGCAAGAGACCAGGATGTGTCTCCCTGTTTCAGGTCAAGTCTCTAGAAGTGGCCAAGTGTCCTCTGGTTACCTTTGCTGGGCCTCCCTGACTTCTGACCTCTGATAACATGGCCTCCTCCCTGGACCTCTCTGGCCCCAGGGATATGAATAATTTACTGTCTTTACTAACGTCTGGGTTGTCTTACCATCCATCTTTCCCCATTGCCCATTCAAACTCCTTTATAACTTGTACCCCATATTGTATTTCTTCTGTTGAACCTGCTGTGGAGTGTATCTTTATTAACCGATACACTCAATGAGCCTATTTCCTCATGTGTGTAAAGAGGATAACAATAGCAATGGTGTTACACTGTTGTGGAGATTAATGTCCATAAAGCACATGACACATAGCAAGTACTTAGTCTTAGCTGATGGTATTCTTCCCAGTTTCTCTAGCTTTAATCTTTTTAGCATATGAGGACAAGAGTTACCAAATCCTGTCTTTAGTGAGAGAGAAAACATTTCCAAAAAGAAACGATCATACATATACTTTGTCTGAAAATGTAGTTATTGTACCCACCCTGTGTTTATCAGTCAAAAGTAATTCAGTTTGTTTGATCATGTCGATCGAGTGCTTGAAAAATCCCATAAGGACAGCAAGTTGGGCCTTCAGATGCATCGCTAATGTCCATTAACTAGTTAATTTTTTATCTGAGAAGAAAAAAATCAGCAAATTGCAGCAACACAACATGCCCACTCTCAATCTTGTGCTCATTTGGCTGACTGGATAGCCACACACGGAAACGCTGGTTGACCCAGCAAAGTGATTAAATGTGATGGTGTTTGTATTTTAGTCCCATCCCCCTAAATTTAATTTCTGCATTTTTAAAGAATAAGTTTA
>NW_011495034.1:12381158-12409936 GCF_000754665.1 Bison bison bison | reverse complement strand
TAAGTTTAGGATGTTTAAGTGTCTAAGCTTGGAGAATCTCAGGGTAGCCTGATGAGCAGAATGAACTCTGCTGTGTGTGTGTGTTCCTCCACTCCTTGGCTCATGAGTTTGCTTGTAAAGTCACACTCTTCTCTCTGAGCTACCAATTATAAATCCACTCCCTACCAGACAAATCTTTTTGGATGATGCACAAGCATCTCTAACTTAACATGTCCAAAATGGAGCTTTTTATTTCCCCTGAAAACCTGGTCCTCCTGCTCAGTTCTCTGTGACATAGTAAACGGAGTCAAAATTCAGTGTCAGTTTCTAGTTAGCCAGAATCCACATGAACCCACTGTAGTCACTTCGTAAAGAATCTGCCTACAATGCAGGAGACCCAGGCTCAATTCCCAGGTCGAGAAGATCCCCTGGAGAAGGAAATGGCAGCTCACTCCAGTTATTCTTGCCTGGAGAATCCCATGGACAGAGGAGCCTGTCAGGCTACAGTTCATGGGGTCGCAAGAGTCGGACACAGCTTAGCGACCAAACCACCACCACATGAACCCATGGTATCTTTGATGCTGTCCTTTTCCTCACTACATACATCCAGTCTGGACCACCAGGAAAATCTTGGGAGAACACAAACAGTTCTGAACAACTACTCTGAAAGGTTCTAAAATCGAGTAGAAAGATTTTAGGCTACCCCAGTGGCTCAGCAGTGAAGAGTCTGCCTGCAAGACTATGCAATGCAATGCAGAAGACGTGGGTTCAATCTCTGAGTCGGGAAGATCCCTTGGAGGAGGAAACGGCAACCCACGCCAGAATTCTTGCTGGGAAATCCCATGGATAGAGGAGCCTGGCAGGCTGTGGGGTCACAAAACAGTCAGACACAACTTAGCAACTAAAGAGCAACAACAACATATCCAGTCTACCAGCAGGGCACGTGGAACCTTCATAAACCAGCCACTTTTCCTTCATCTCCACCGCCACTCCGAGCAAAAACCACCAGCATCTCTTGCCTGGACTGAGACCCTGTACTCCTCGCTGGTTTCCTCTGAGCTTCTCTCCTTCAGTCCCTTCTCCATGCATATCTAACTCCATCTTTTAGAAAGGTAGATCAGACTACAAGTTAGCTTCTGCTACAAATTCCTCAATGGCTTCCCATTACAACTAGAATAAGATGTCAACTTCCTTCCAAGACCTACAAGGCCCCACATAATCCACCCCCTGCCTAATTTTCCAGTCTCCTCTCTTATCACTGCCTCAGTCTGTTCATCCTGCTCAGATATTCTGGCCTCTTGCAGCTCCTGTAAACCATTAGGGTCTTTTCATTTGTAGGTCTCCCTGCATAAATTATTTTTCCCCTGGCCATCTCCCTCTAGTCCTTCAGGATTTAAAGTCAATGCTGCTTCCACCTTTCCAAAAGCAATACCCCTGTAATTCCCCATAAGCAACCCTTTTCTTGCTTCATAGCACTGATATCAGTTCTAAGTTACTTGTCTCTCCTTTTTCCCATTGCATGCTATCTCAAAACAGAGTTCCTAGAACACAGTAGGTATGCAGTGAATACATGGTTGAATAATTGAATATGCAACATCAGATCTCACATGTGAGAGTTCACAGTGTATCAACACAGGTCAGGTGATGGGAGGGTAGGATTGTTGAACTTCCTAACCCAGTCATGTATAATCTAAATTTTAAAAAGTGGTGGCGGGGGGTGGGGGTGTGCTGGTTCCTGGACTACATTTTAATGAAGTTTGATTACTTTTAGTAGATTAATTTAAGGGTATATCTTATCCCTAGTCTAGTCTGTTCATCTCAGATTCCTTAAAGGAATACTGAATTAATTTTTATGTCTTTTCATGTATTAATCATAGGTTATTTAATATTGCCCTTTTAGTAACTTGTTTAAAAGGAAAATGAATTATAAATAGCATGAAACCCAAGTACAGGAAAACTGACCAATTTTAGGGAATTAAAACTTCAGACAGAGAGTCAAAAGCCATCTGACATGACTGTGACAGAATTTCCACAAGAGGACTTCTATAATTTACTGAACAATTAATAGAAAAGTGATTATTCTAGTTTCCTCTTAGGGTATTTCCACCACACTAGAGGGGGCTGTTGTACTGAGTTTGCTTACTTGATATTTTTATATGGATGTGACATGGCTATCCTTAAACTTAATATCAGAAACATGTAGAATAATAATTCGTGACCTTAAATACTTTCCATATGGGAAAACCAAATTTCTCTTTGGAGGGATCCCTGTTCTTCATGGTCAAAGGGACTGGGTGTCCAGTACCTGCCAAATCTTCCAAAATTCACAGGATTCAAAGAAAGTGATCTGCCTACAGCCTAAACCAGACATGTCATCAAGGTTCCCTTGGATAGGTTGGATCTTTTATTTAATATTATGTAAAAATGCCCAAAGATCCACTGAGTTTTAATACTTGTGCTTATTCTATGCCTTATTCTTTTAAGGTAGAGAAATGAGAATAATTTTTCTGCATTTGTGTTGTATCAACATTGAGGAAATGATGAGCCAAACCCTAGATTTAGCCATAATCTTCTGTTTTGGACTGAACAAAATTATGTACTTATGGGGTTAGTATTAACAATTGTGTATTGAGTTATAATTAGAGTGAGAGAATTTCAGAGTTTGAAGGACTAATCATGTAGCAAAAGGGCATTTTTTTTAATCTTTCTGTTTTGCAAAACTTAATTATTTGATGGCCTGCAAAGCATTTACCTATTTATAGGAGAGCAGAGCCTACGTGTGAGAGCCCACGTATGCTAGGAAAAGTGATGGTGGAATAGGACTCTGGTTTCAGGAGCAGTGCTAAGCAGGATTCAGAAATCTGGAAGAAACTGACAGCTCATGTGAAGTGATCTATCCAAGATCACACAGTTAGGACTTTAGTTCAGTACTGTGACTTAGTCCACATCTCTTTGACATGTAAGTGCTTTCATTTTAAGGATTATGCAGTTATTCATTGCTGTGAGTAATGCATGGTACCAAGTAGTTTTGTTCCTATGTTGCAAATAAAAAAGAAGTGAAAAAGTTTTAAAAGACATGGGTACAAGGAAGTAATTACAGCACAACCAGAAATAGAATTTAGAAGCCTCGACCCTATTTCTGATTGTAGCTGCTGTCCCTCACAGCAGAGGTGAAACATCAGATGTGTGTGAGAAGCATATAGATCTTGTTCCACATGCAGGTTTTCACTTCTTATTTTATGTTTTAGCTATGTATTACCCAATAAAAAACATCGGTTGACAGAGTGAAAGAAAAACTCCTGTGTGAGAGTGAAATGGACATGGGGGTGGGGTACTCTTCCTCTCCCTTCACCCACTGTGGCTCCACCGAGGCCCCGGAGGAGGCTGTGATGTCACCTGTTTTTCCTCTCCCTCCAGGACTGCTCTACGTCGGCTTTAGTGCCTGCATGTTTGGTCTCTACAGCTTCATGCCCGTGGTCATAAAGAAAACCAGCGCCACGTCGGTCAACCTCTCGTTGCTCACCGCAGATCTGTACAGCTTGTTCTGCGGGTTGTTTCTCTTCCATTACAAGGTAAGTTGAGTCAGTGCTCCTGTCTGAAGATGATACTCTGTAGGAAAGAACACGTATAGGTAGGAACGCTCTGCAGTGGAATTGCCCTAATTATGCAATTTTGCATCAAGGACTGCACTTCTGTGTGCTGACCCCCATGACCTGGCTGTTTACATTCCGAGTGTCTTAGATGGAAAAGAAGCTGCTTGCAATGCAGGAGACCTGAGTTCCACCCCTGGGTTGGGAAGATCCCCTGAAGAAGGAAATGACAACCCACTCCAATATTCTTTAGAGAATTCCACGGACAGAGGAACCTATTGGGCTAGTCTATGGGGTTGCAAAAAGTTGGACACAACTGAGCAACTTTCACTCACATAAGACAGAGGCAACATTTTGTTATGAGAGTCTAGTAACTGTGACATTTGATAATGAAAGATAAGAAATAGCCATAGAAGGAAGGGCTTGCAAATAATGGGGGACAGTTTTTCTGACATCATTCACCCCAGAAGCTTACTCCTTTTCCAACCTAAAGCTTGGAAGACATCCAGTTCCCAAACTATAACTGCCAAATGGATTCTGCCAAAGGCACCTGAGGAGTGTATTCTCTTTGGAGAAAAGACACAGTTCCTGCAGTTTCTATTTTGCATATATTTTCATAGTAAATATGAATGGGAAATGCTAATGCATTCAAAATAATTTCTTTATTAAAAGACCAGGGTTTCAGTAAAGGAATGCAAAGAGATACTATGAAGCCGTTGCAGTTAATATATCAGCCCTAAAGGAAAGAAGAAATCATTTAGTCCAAAGATAGCAGTCTCTTCAAGTGTAAGACTCTACCCATATCCTCAACCAAGACAAGCATGACTGACTGGTTATGGTCTCCCAAGCTAGGCTATCGGATACTGTCTTTTAAATGCTGTACTAACTGACTCATTAACAACTGACTAGAATTGGTATATGAGAAGGGACCCACTTGCCATTCCTTAACTAGTCTGATAACTAGTCAGTGGGGATTATGACAAGTGTGAAAAAGGACAAGTATGGGAGATCCAAAGGCTTCCCAGGTGGCGCTAGTTTTAAAGAACCTGCCTGCCAGTGCAAGAGACGTCAGAAACTTGGGTTCGATCCCTGGGTTGGGAAGATCCCCTGGGGAAGAAAATGGCAACCCATTCCATTATTCTTACCTGAAGAATCCCATGGACAGAGGAGCCTGGTGGGCTGCAGTCCATCGGGTCGCAAAGAGTAGGACACGGCTGAAGTGACTTAGCAAGCACGCATGGGACATCCAGCACATAAGACCAGACTAGGACAGGCAAGGAAAGAAGAGGCAGAAGGAAAGAGGCATTGCTATGGCCACTTCTACCCAAGTGCCTCATCAGTGGCATTATAGCCAATACCATCTTCTCACAGGTTTGGCCAGTGGAGGGGGCATCTTAGTTGGCGGGGCATCTTCAATTAGGTCACACTGGGTTGAGAGGTTCCCAGAGAAGTGCTGAGCTGGAGCGAGTATATACTGGAGAGGTCCGGAGGCAAAGCCCCAGAAGCAAATCATCAGAAATATCACCATGCTAAGCCAGTACTTTGGCCACCTCATGCAAAGAGTTGAATCATTGGGAAAGACCCTGATGCTGGGAGGGATTGGGGGCAGGGGGAGAAGGGGACGCCAGAGGATGAGATGGCAGGATGGCATCACCAACTCGATGGACATGAGTTTGAGTGGACCCTGGGAGTTGGTGATGGACAGGGAGGCCTGGCGTGCTTCGATTCATGGGGTCGCAAAGAGTCAGACGTGACTGAGCGACTGGACTGAACTGAACTGAAGCCAAATCATAGCCAAGAAACAGACCAGGAAGAGCAGACACAGGTGGAAAGGAGGTCACCAACAAGATTGGCAGCTGGGAGGACCAGAAGCAGATCTGGAAGAGGAGAGGTGGAGAAAGCGCCGTGGCAGCAGATAGCGATAAAATGCTGAGTCGCTGCTTTACATGGAACCTTCTGCCCAGCCTTGAGGTAACAGTGGCAGCTTCAGGAAAGTGTATATTGTTGGATAGCATTGATACATTGTTAGTAATTCGTTTTCTCTGCATGGTGCAATCTCTAAGTCCTGAGTGCACCCTGGTCCACATAAGGGTGAAGGGCAAAATCACAGCATGTTCCTCCCACTGCTCCCCACCACAGTGCTGGGAGGACCCCTTTCCCTCAGAATCACCTCCAAGCAACCCCCAAGCCAGGGTCTCACCAGCACAGCGCAGTGGCTGCCGTTTTTCTTCTCTCCTCTACAGCTAAGCATCCACATCTACTCCATTCCTCAGCGTGAGTTCCAATCTCAGCACTGCTTCCTGTAATCCTCTTTATAAACTCTTGAACTAGAAGAATCCCTTTCATCGTCCTTAAAGGAAGATGACCGAAGCATGTCGTTTGTATGCAGGACTGCGGTCAGCTCTTGGGCAGTCCAGATCCAGCTCAGCTCTCAGCATCCCTCATGGCAGTGCTCAGAAAGTCTGCTTTCACCAGGGGAAACTGCTAAAAATGCAGATTCCTGGTCCATAGCCCCGGGGCCACAGAATCAGCATCTGGCAATCTTCTGGGGGAGTCTTCTGCCAGTGAGGCTGATGTTCTCTGAATGTGAGAACTAATACCTAAGAGGGGTGCCTGGATAGTGTTAGTGCCTATTTGAGTCCGTCACTCCTCACACCTCACTTCGTTTGCTTAGACTTGGGGCTGTCTACATAAACAAACATCAGGAACTGAGCAGGCTGATGAACCAGGTAAATTCTAATTCTTCAAAGTCCATCTTCTCCACTTAGCATTTATGTTACTGCTAACTTAGGAGAAGTAACTCAGGGGAAGAAGAAGTCATGTAGTACCTCTCATCATGCCATCAGAAGGGAACCTGTATTATCTGAAAATGATACTCCTGGATTCACCAATTTGGAGGAGTCATAGAACTTTTTTAATTCTTAAAATAATGCTTTGCACTATACACATGTATTTGGTTACAGTTTAACAGATAAATTCCCTTAAGGCAAAGTTGGTTCAACACAATAGGTGTTTTCTCTTAAAATTCATTCCTATTTTTTTTTTAAAAATCAGACTTTCAAGACAAAGTTATAGATTCGTAATTTTGAATCTACAAGTTTTAAGAAATAATACGAGAGTTCTCATTTACCCTTTATCTAGTTTCGCTCATTGGTGACATCTTGCAAAACTGTGATACAGTATCAGGATATTAACACTGACCCAGTTAACAAACAGAACATTTCCATCCCCACCAAGTGTCCTTATTGCCTTTTTATAACCATACCTACTTAGTGCTGACTCATCTCATTAACACCTTGAAACCACTAATTTATTCTCCATTTCTCTAAATTTGTCACTTCAAGAATGGCATGTAAATGGAATAATACAGTATGTAACCTTTGGGGATCGACTGTTTTCGCAGCATAATTTTTCAGCATAATCATCTGAAGATTCATCCAGATAACTATATCAGTAGCTCACTCTATTTTATTGCTAAGTACTATTCCATGGCACGGTTATATCAAAATTTATTTAACCACCGACTCAATGAAAGACTCTGGGTTTTTTCTGTTTGAGGCTATTACATGTACAACTTCTTGTGTGAACAAAGTTTTCATTTCTCTGAAATAAACACCCAAGAGTACAATTATTGGGCTTATGGTTCTCCCACTCTGTGGTTGTCTTTTCATTTTCTTGTTAGTGTCCTTGGAAGCACAAAAGTTTTTAATATTGATGAGTTCCAATTTATCTATCTGTTATACTTTTAAGGGGCTTCCCACATGGTGCTAGTGGTAAAGAACCCACCTGCCAATGCAGAAGACTTAAAAGAGGCATGTTTGACCCCTGGGTTGGGAAGATCTCCTGGAGGAGGGCATAGCAGCCCACTCCAGTATTCTTGCCTGGAGAATCCCATGGACAGAGGAGCCTGTTGGGTTACAGTCCATAGGGTCTCAAAGAGTCAGACACAACTGAAGCATCTAAGCACACACACACACACATACACATACTTTTAAAACCATGAAAGGAACCAATTCAAGCCCACCATGTCTTCCCAGGTGGTTTCGGATACCACTCTTCTCCAGGGTTTATTAATGACTGCCAGTTGCCTCACAGTGTCTGCCCTAACAAGATGGTTAAAAGTCACAGACTAAGGAAGAGAAGATTCATTTCAGGTCAGGGTGTCTTTATTTAGAGTGTAGTGTTGCTGCTGCTGCTGCTGCTGTTAAGTCGCTTCAGTCGTGTCCGACTATGTGTGACCCCATAGACGACAGCCCACCAGGCTCCCCTGTCCCTGGGATTCTCCAGGCAAGAACACTGGAGTGGGTTGCCATTTCCTTCTCCAATGCATGAAAGTGAAAAGTGAAACGGAAGTCGCTCAGTCGTGTCCGACTCTTAGCAACCCCATGGACTGCAGCCCACCAGGCTCCTCCGTCCATGGGATTTTCCAGGCAAGAGTAATGGAGTGGGGTGCCATTGCCTTCTCCGAGTGTAGTATTGAAGCCCCTCAACCTTGATTACACATTGGAATCACCTGGAGAGTTTTTAAAATACCGATGCTTGGATCCCACTCACTGATTCTATATTTTGGCAGTTGGCAGTGCAGCCAGGGCATTAGATTTTTTAAGAACCCCCCCCAATTGAGATGGTTGGATGACATCACCAAATCCATGGACATGAGTTTGAGCGAATTCTGGGAGATAGTGAAGGACAGGAAAGCCTGGCGGTCACAAGGAGTTAGACATGACTCAGTGACTGAACAACAATTGATCTTGGTGTGTGACCAGAATTGAGAGTCACTTGTTCAGAACTACTGCATGTGGCTGCAAGCAAGTGGCACCAGGACCAGAGGGTGAAGGTTATAAGATTATAGTGAAACAGAAAAAGACTTTGTTAACAGTTAGTCATCTGAAAGTGGAATAAACTGTCTTGGGAGTTCCCCTCACTGGAGGAAGTGGGACAAGAATGTGAGATGGGTGTGAGGGGGGTTCAGGATGGGGAACACATGTACACCCATGGCTGATTCATGTCATTGTATGGCAAAAACCACCACAATATTGTAAAGTAATTAGCCTCCAATTTAAAAAAAAAAAAAGAATGTGAGATGGTTGCTGTGGAGGGGACTCACTCTTCAGTTCTGACGATTAACCCATGACCTCTGGGGTCTCATTTAGTTTTACTACAGTCTGCAGTTAGAGTTTCTTCTTTCAGCTCATCATGATGTCTTTGAACAACCTCTGGTCTGGTTATAAATATCTACCAGTTGAGAGAGGATGGCTTTTTGCTCACAGATGTTGCTTAGCCAGGCAGAAATAAATAATTAAATGAAGCTCTCCTGCCCTACATTGATTATTTGCTTTTTTCTTGCTTTCCATCCTTGGAAAAAATCCATTCCCTTCCCCGCCCACCAGTCCACTGTCTGCAGCTTCTCTGCCTCTTGTGCTGACTGGGCAATAAAGCCCCACATCTGAAGGAAGTAAAGGACTTAATTCTGAATTAGGCTGAGAAGGCAAGGGCAACCCACTCCAGTACTCTTGCCTGGAGAAGCCTATGGATGGAGGAGCCTGGTAGGCTGCAGTCCATGGGGTCGCTGAGTCTGACACGACTGAGTGACTTCACTTTCACTTTTCACTTTCATGCATTGGAGAAGGAAATGGCAACCCACTCCAGTGTTCTTGCCTGGAGAATCCCAGGGACAGAGAAGCCTGGTGGGCTGCCGTCTATGGGGTCACACAGAGTCGGACATGACTGAAGCGACTTAGCTGCAGTAGCAGCATGGTATAGAGCTCTTTCAGACTCTAATTTTATGAGACTTTTGAGAAGTGGTCATGTTTCTCTTCTTTATTACACCAACAGTGTGGGATCCAGAACACTAAATCCATAGCAATTCTTGTAAATTACAGGAGATGAGCTCTGCTGGACCTCAGAGATTCCCTAAAACCAAACCTAGGAAGAGATTCACATGAGAAGTTTTCAAGTTGATGGTGTCATAGCTTTTCAAGGTCAAAGCTTGACCAGTTATGAACTCTATCCCCTTATTTACTGAACACAAAAACACTTTTGAAATTGAAGGAGTATCCCTATGATGGCTGTAACAAATTAGCATGTACTTAGTAGCTAAAAACAACACAGATTTATTACCTTAGAGTACTAGAGGTCAGAGACTTCTCTGGTGGATCAAACAGTAAAGAATCTTTCTGCAGTGCAGGAGACCTGCATTTGATCCCTAGATCGGGAAGATACCCTGGAGAAGGGAATGGCAACCTACTCCAGTATTCTTGCCTGGAGAATTCTATGGACAGAGGAGCCTGGCAGGTTACAGTCCATGTGGTCACAAAGAGCCGGACATGGCTGAGCAACTAACACTTTCACTTGAATGAAGGTCAGAAGTCTTACTGGGTTGAAATCAAGAGTTAGCAGAGCTGTGTGGTTTCTGGAGACTGTAGGGGAGAATCTGTTTCCTTGTCCTTTCCAGCTTCTGGAGATTACCTGCATTCCTTGGCTCGTGGCCCCTTCCTCCATCTTCAAATCCAGCACTGTAGCATCTTCAGATCTGACTCTGCCATTCCTGTGTCTCTTAAAAGGGCTCACATGATTATATGGGACCCACCCAGATAATCCAGAATATGTCACCATCTCAAAATGCTTCATTGCATATGCAAAGCCCCTTTTACCACATAAGGTAATATATTCACAGCTTTCAGGGATTAGGATATGAACATTTTGGGGAGTCCATTATTCTGCCTGCCACAGGAGGCCCATTAATAACTTCCCCCAAGACAAATAAGGGTACATTGGCTTCAAGCCGGATCGCCTGGGACATGTGAGTGTGCTCTTCAGAAGCCGATTCTGAGCAGTGAAGCCACCCTCTGCCTATCTATACACACTGTGCCTTGCTGAATTTCCCAGCTGCTTTTTAAAGTAGTTATGTTGCCTGATGCTATGTGACTTTAAGAAAGAAAACACTACATCAGGTGGTGAGAAAATGAATGGGGTGGGAAGATTACTTCAGTGTCTGCTGTGTCGAGCATGAATTCAGCAGTCTGGTGTGGCAAAATGAGCTTGGGCTGCAAAGCCAAAGGAGCCTAGACTTAACTAGTGCTTTCTCTTTATTATTTAAGTGTTTTGATCTAGTTATTTATTCTCTCCAAACTTCAAGGTGATTAGACTTTCCTTAGGGAGCCTTTGAAGGCATTACATAATTTTTGAATGGTGACCGGTGATGATGTATTTCTCTGAGTGAAAGTATAGTTCAGGATTACTAATCTCTCTCTCATTCCATTTTTAGGATGTTGCTCTTAAACAGTCAGATTTTATAACTGGATATGTAGCTTTAAGCAATTTTGTTTGAGATTGCTCTTATTCCTTATCTGAAAAGGCAGAACTCGGTCTCAGGCATAAAATTTTTTAAAATATTATATCAGTCATTTTCAACTGACTTCCTTGATTCCTTCATTACAGTAGAATTTTTAGATGATGCCCATACATTAAAATAATTCAAATATTAAAATAAAATATCAATCATTCTTTCATGATATGCCATTATGTACTGAACATTCTTCAGGAAAAAAAGTAGCCAGCATTGAACATACAGGACATTCCCTTTTGCCTGATATTTAAAATAGAAAATGGCTTACTTCACTTCATTTTGCTATTACCTTATCAAGGCTTAATATTGCCACAGAATTACTGTAATGGTTAAACTTGAGAGTAACTTCATAAGAGGAGATTATTTTTGTAGCTTTATCAAAATAAATAAAAAATTGATAGAGAAAAAAAATGAACACTGTAAAGTCTAAGTCCCCTTTAAAAATACTTCACTTAGTGCATTGGCTTACCTCATTCCCCAAATGGAGCAGCATGAAGCCACAGGTGATTCTAGTGCAAGAGTAATATTTTATCTATATGTTTTAGTCGATTTTAAACCACATTTTAAATACATTTTTAGTCTAAATACATTTTAGACTAAAAACCACATTTTTAGTCTCATTTTTAAACATACTTAGAACTTTATCGGTATGTTTTAGTCTCATTTTTAAACCAGATTAATTTTTTGTAATTGCCATGAGTTATTTTTGACAAATAATCAGAAAAGTTTCTTACATCGTCGACTGACTATTCAAGCAATCCAGATTACATCCTATGAGGACAGGTGTCAAGCTCCCTGATTCAACCCGACCCTGTCTGTCAGCCACTAAAAATTACCCCCCAACATGTGCCAGTTTCTCTTACTGGTTTTGTTGTTGTTGTTATAGGAGACTTGGCGAGAAAAGTTTAATAACTCTGAATGTAGGGCTAATTTAATAATATATTGTTATGCACTAAGTTTAAAAGAACTTCATTCAGCAAATGTTTATGTATTCTATGCCTGCTATGCTCCAAGCACTGTTTCAGCTCTTAAGTCTTTATTTATAAATAAAGGTGACAAGAACACCAAAAAATCACCAGGCGGATTAATACAAAGGATGAGATTCCAAACCACTGAAACTTGAATAGACCAGCAATTTCAAGCATCTTTAACATCTGAGTTTCAGTGCCAGAGTTTGCAGAGATTGCATCAAGAGTGGAATCTTTCATTAGCCATGGATCTGAATCTGCAGCCAAGCAACCCTGTTGATCCTTGGGGACAGTAAGCAATTTCAGTAATGGAACTGCACTTGAAAAGCTGGGGCAGGCAGCGCCAGCCCATTGCAGCCAATAAGCATAAAGCAATACTGCACATCTTATTTAGAAAAATACCCACATACGTGACCAGTTGTATTTCTTTTCATAAAGAAGTCTTTTCATCTTAAAAGGCTGTGAATTTTAAGTTCATTATCCCTGATGCAATCATAAATGGTAGATTTAAAAACCGATGCAGCCCTTATAACTTCGTATTTTTTTAAACTATGATGGGTGAGTAGAGAATTGGAGAAACCAGCATCACTGAGGCCTCAAAGTGTTTCACATGAAATAGCAAAATAGTGAGAGCAATGAATGTTTAGACTTGGTTTCCTCCTGCCTGAAAACTCAGTATACTGTCTCCTGAGGTTTCTATATTGCTGAATTAGAGTAAGTGCTTTCATGGGTGGGAGGGAGTGCTCACCAGGCAGCCATTCGGGAACCCAGATTCCTTCCATCTTGTGGCTCTGCCATCCTCTGGAGCAAGGATCAAAAACTATGAACTGTGAGCCAGCCTCCCATTTTTGTAAATATAAATTTATTGGGCTGTAGCCACGACTGTTTCTTTGTATGTTATTCATGGCTGCTTTTGGCCTATAACAGTAACACTGAGGAGTTGTGACAGGGTCTGTGTGACACAAGCCTAAAATATTTACTGTCTGGCCCCTTAAGAAAAAATCTGTGGGCTCCTGGGCCAGGCTCTTGCAGTCCTCTTCAGGGCTCTCTGTGAGATAGCCTAGAGACTTTATGGGCTACATAACTTCCTCCTCATTCTATTGGCCAGAACTCAGTCATGTGGCCACACTCTCTTGCAAGGGAGGCTGGGAAATGTAGTCAAACTGTTTGGGAAGAAAGTAAAAGTGAGCAAATAGCCAGTCTCTGGCACATTAACAATTTCCATTTACCAGAAATATTGAAAGGATTAGAGAAGTTGGGGATAAATTGTGAGGGAGATCCAAAATTATAACCAGAAGTCAAAATTCCTGCTACGCGAATCTATTCATAAACTCCACATCACAAGCAGATATTTTGAACTCGTCTCATCAGGACAAGCTGTAAGGAAGAACAGAATGAGCTAATAGTGATGCAGAAGTTTCAAATGGAAAGGCTTGTGGTTGGACTGGAGCATAGCCAGGAAAAACCAGCTAGCTGTCTTCCAGGAGAATGTGTGGGGTGTGTTTGTCATCATGGTGCATACCATCGCCCTCTCCTGCATTCTCAGACACCTAATTTTGTCAGCAGACCTGTATGGATCCATCTCTCATGGATGGGTTCACAGAAATCAGAGCATCAACTTTGCTAAAATAAAGAACAAAGATTGGCTCAGACGTTGTCTTGACTAAAGCTGAAACATCACTCTACACATCTTTAGGGGCTACCATAGATGGGAGATTTTTAAAAAAGACTGTACTGAAAGTTTTGAGAGTTTTTATTTACTTTCCTCTGTAAGAGATAATTCATGCTATAATTTCTTTATTTCCTGACTTCTGTTTACTGTTTTTATATTGTAATTATTTTAATAGCTAATTTCTATCAATATAGTCTCTGTGTAGTATTTCCATACTTACTACATGTGCTACACCATCAGCCTCTGAAATGCCAGCTCTTCTTTTCTGAATTCCTTATCTTGGTTAATCTCTTACCTGGCTCAGTTTCATCACTGTTCACATCAGGAAACTGGCATGCACGGTTGTCCAGGCTGCCCACTGTGCAATTTGTCCATTTATGAGGAATATTTTCCAGTAGATGATAGTCAAGTACCTTAAAGAAGGGAGACGATAGTCACTGCAAAAATGCTATTGAAAAATGGGACAAAATTGCAATGAGACACTGATTAGAAGTTGATATTAATAAGTGGCTTATTCTTGGTGTTAATTGACAAACATGTATAGCAAATTAAATGGGTTCTCTGTTGCTGTTTACTTCATTCTTTGTACATAACTAAAACTCTTCACTCTTAACATTGCTAAACACTAACTTAGTCATACATGGAGTTTCTTCCTTATTTAAATATATTTCAGACTATGTTTTTTTTCTGTAATAAATACATTGTAAGCCATTCTGCAGGCCTTCTCATTTAGCAATGTGACTCAGTGTAACTTGACTGTAAATTTTGGCTACTAGTGTCATGTGGTTCCTTCTTGATGTTCCATGGAACCAGGCACTTTTCAGCAGGAGTAGAGCTGTCTCCCATTGCTCTGGAAGTCTCAGCAGTTATGGATTGTATTGGTGTTGTCTTTGTGCACTAACCAGTCCCAACTTTAAATGAAAGTCCCACCTTATGTTAGAACTAAGTACTAAGCTCCCATGACAGGGGCCATGCACATCTCCTTCTCTGCTGCATCCCTGATATCTGGTACAGTGCCTGGCATGGTAGGTATTTGCAATTATTTATTCAATGATAGGCTTACTTCTGGGCTTCCCAAGTGGCACTAGTGGTAAAGAAACTGCCTGCCAATGCAGGACAGGCAAGAGATGTGGGTTGATCCCTGGGTCTGGAAGATCCCTTGGAGAAGGGTTTGGCAACCCACTTCAGTATTCTTAGCTGGAGAATCCCATGGACAGAGGAGCCTGGCAGGCTACAGTCCATAGGGTCACAAAGAATCGGACACGACTGAAGCAACTTATCATGCACATGCACGCAGGCTTACTTCTACAAAAAACGTTACAGGTTAAACTTCAGTTTTCTACACTGAATGTTATTTAGGAATGTTCACATAGGAAGCGAAAAGCTTTTGACTGGACTCTTCAGATCTCAAGTTGATGACAGCAGCTGAAAAGTTAAACATTTAGATCCCACAATAGCGAGACTGTTTTGATTCATTCTTTGAGTTGATGGATTGCCTAGGGAACATGGATATTAGAAACCAGTTCAGTGCCATAATTTGTCATATATTGTCGTGGAAGATGAGAAGCATGGAACTCACATCAAGGGTTGAAAATTTGCTAAGAAATTTATTCTATTTACAGAAAAAATCATATCTAATATTCAGTGTATTACTTCCAAGTCAACCCAAAGTAAAATTGTGAGACGTCATCATCATATACTGTATTTTTGTATCTGTATGTGTATTTGTTGGTGTGTCTACATCCACAGGGGTTCACAAGCAGTTCTATAAAAGAACAGATCTGTAACAGATACTTCAGACTTTGCAGGCCAGACAGTCTTCACAACTACTCAACTCTGCCATGGACATGGCTGTCTTCCAATAAAACTTTATTTACAAAACAAGGCAACTGCCAGACATATTAGTTTACTGACCCTGAAAGAGACTATAAGTGTCCTTGCAAACTTTTCCCTAGTCTTCAGCACCAGGAAATAACCTTTTCCTCTGCCAAGTGCATTGTTAATAAAATGAAAGCTCTACACAAAATGCTACAATTTTTTTTGGACGTCAAGTGTGTGGAGTTGTTTTCAAAGCTAATTGTAATAATCTCTATGCAGTTTTAGAGTAATGGGAATGTCTGCCTCCTCTTTGAGTTCTTGGTGGCATCTAAGGGCGCATCTGTTAGTTCTGTTTTAAGGATATCTGTGGCTTGTGTGAAATACAGTGAGAGGTCTTCAGTTTATTGGTTAATTGTTTTCATTTTATGTAAAGAAATGAGTGGACTGCCAGTGCTAAACAGCACCTCTGAGTTAAGATGAAGAATATTAAAGCCATAGCTTACAGAGAAGGATGAGCAAAAGCATTTGGAGTCAAGGTGCACATTCTAAACTGATTTTCTGCATAGTGTATCCCAGAAGAAACAATATCAGGTAATAACAGTAAGGTTAAAATTAACTTTCCCAGAATCACAAGTCCAGAGAAAAGACACCATTGTGTGTACGCAGAGGTGAACTTGACAATAAAGAAGATCATTTCCAAGTGACAGATCTCTTTACAGCTTAGTGAGTTCTCACCATCTCCCTCAAAACTATATGTTAAGAGAGACATATAGATGAGTATATCAGTTCATGGATGTCAAATTTAGGGGATGCCTCTAGATTTTTATTTTTTAAAACATGTCTATATAATAGTAACATAACCCAAAGGTCACATTGTTTTCAAGTCTTAAGACATTAGATAACTTAATTTTTAAAAAACTTTAATTTTGTAATGGGGTATAGCCGATGAACAAGCAATGCTGTGATAGTTTCACCTGCACAGCAAAGGAATTCAGCCACATATATATATATATATATATATACACACCTGTATCCATTTCCCCTGAACTCCCCTCCCATCCAAGCAGAGTCCATGTGCTATACAGTAGATCCTTGTTGGTTATTCATTTTAAATATAGCAGTGTATACATGTCCAATAATAGGTACAAAGTTTAAATTAAAAGGGGAAAAATGGGGTGGGATGGGAAGGGAGATGGAAGGAAGTTTCAAAAGGGAGGGAATATATGTATACCCATGGCTGATTCATCTTGAGGTTTGACAGAAAACAGCAAAATTCTGTAAAGCAATTTTCCTTCAATAAAAAATAAATTAATTTTTTTAAAGGGGGGAAAAGAACAAGTGTTAAATGTCTGTCACATTTTTTATAAGCACTTTATGGATTTCAAGTATTATGCAATTCTGGGAAAATGTAACAATAATAATATAAGATTTTATGATGAAATAACCAAATATTCTTCCATATTGCCAATACTTCTCAGTGATATTTTAGAATTAAAAGGTGAGTTTTGAGGGCTATGTAAGAGAAGGTGGCAGCTGTTTATCAGGTTCTGTGGGTGAATAATGTTACCTGCCTTATCAGTAAACAATGTTGCAGCCATCAAGCTATCAGCCACTGTAGTCAAGACTGCACCTTAAGGGGATTCACAATGGAGAAAAACAGGATACTGACCCTAGATAGTTAATGAGCATGTCAAAGGAATGATTTCAATGACCCAAGACTCTTGCATCTTCCCATACATAAATGCTTTATGTATTTATTAAATTCATCAACCTGAGATATTTATTTTTTGCTTAATTAGCAGAAATCTTTTGATGTTTACCCAATTTGTTTTTGCAAAATGCCTATATATCCTGGTTGCTCCCTTACTTCTTCAGAACACTCCCTTTTATAGCTGCCTGAGGGCCTGTCTCTTGGGCTTAAGCCCTCAGAAAATTCACCAAATAAAACATAAGTCTCAACTTATAGCAGTGCATTTTCTTTCAGTCAATAGTACCAAACTCCTTATTTAGAAAGAAAATTGATTAGCCATTAAAATTATACAATGATTTCTTCCTTGGCAGTTGCCACATCAAGATATTCTTTATAATAAATTTATTTCATTTTTCTGCCTCTCCTGCCACCCCAGGTGCAAGTGAGAGAAGAGAATGAGGAATTCCAGTATGGTGTGTGTGTGATCTCTCATGTCCAACTCTCTGCGACCCCATGGACTTTAGCCCACCAGGCCCCTCTGCCCATGGGATTTTCCAGGCAGGAAGACTGGAGTGGGTAGCCATTTCCTTCTTGAGGGGATCTTCCCAACCCAGGGATTGAACCCATGTCTCCTGCATTGTCAGGCAAATTCTTTAGCACTGAGCCATCAGGGAAGCCCAATATGGTTGCAGGAAAGCTCATTTTTCATTTTGTCAAGGAGTTTCCCCCTCCTGCAGCTGGGGTATTTCTTGATGATTGTTCATTTCTATGCATTGAGAAAGAACAGCTTCCAAATTCATCAATAATCTATTAAACTTGTTCTAAGATATGTTGAATTAAGTAAGAGATATGGATTGCCCTAGAAGCTTGGATATAGGGAATGGAAGAAACAGAAAGATTTATGTTGCAACGCAGTTAACCATTGCAATGCAGTTAGATGGGAAGAGAATTGGGTGGAATGTCAAGGCCTCTGGGCACTGTGTCAGCTGTCACTGCAAGATGGAGCCCTAGGTTCTCTACTAAACCTTCTCACACCTCCCGCTTCCTCAGCTCCAAGTCATTCATCACGGAGCTCCATGCTTCTCTGAGGGACTAGTTTTATGAAAATCAAATGAGATGATATACGTGAAAATAGTTTGGAGAAAGTAGACCTCATCTTTGCTTGGTACTGACCAAGACTATAAATCTTAATTTAGAATTGTTTTGAATTATAGTTTCCTACAGAAGGAATGATGCTAAAGCTGAAACTCCAGTACTTTGGCCACCTCATGCAAAGAGTTGACTCATTGGAAAAGACTTTGATGCTGGGAGGGATTGGGGGCAGGAAGAAAAGGGGACGACAGAGGATGAGATGGCTAGATGGCATCACCGACTCGATGGATGTGAGTTTGAGTGAACTCCAGGAGTTGGTGATGGACAGGGAGGCCTGGCATGCTGCGATTCATGGGGTCGCAAAGAGTCAGACACGACTGAGCGACTGAACTGAACTGAACTGAACAGCTTCCCAAGTGGTGCTAGTGGTAAAGAAGCCAGCTGCCAATGCAGGAGATGTAAGAAATGCATGTTTGATCCTTGGGTTGGGAAGATCCCCTGGAAGAGGGCATGGCAACCCACTCCAGTATTCTTGCCTGGAGAATCCCATGGACAGAGGAGCCTGGCAGGCTACGGTCCACAGGGTCGCAGAGTCTGACATGACTGAAGTGACTTTGCACAGTCCCATGCATACTTTCTTAAATATGGTTCTCCTCTTAGAGCACTTCTCAGGTACCCAGAAAGTAGACTAATGGAGAAATGAGATAACTTTATAGATTAAATTTTGGCAGGAATTATACTTACAACACCGCATGGTGTATAGTAGCACTATAGACGATGTTTAGAGTAAATCTTCTCTGTTTAAAAAGATGATATATGACAAGAAGAATAAAAGTACCATGAGAAATGCTTAGAAGAGAATCACATGCTCTCAGAACAGTCAGCTTCAATAACTGAGATTCTTAATTTCTTTCTTCATTCCCCAGCTTTCTTTACTCCATCAACAAATTCTGCCCATCCTCCTCCAAAAGAGACTCCCTTCTGTTTCCACTGCCATCATCTTGGTTCAGAATACAACCATTTCTCACATAGGCCATTTCAATAGCCTCTTGGTCTTCCTGCTTCCACGTATTCCTCTTGTCAGTGAAACATGCTGCCCGCCACACCCGCAAACAAAGGCTGTTGCAGCCGTCACTTTACAGCCACCCCAGCAGTGAGCCCTGAGGGAATTCAGGATAGAAGCAGGATGCAACCACTGCAGCCATTCCTGATGGTGCACCCTGAGGAGACTCAGATTTCAGTGAGCCCATACTCTTGCATTTTCCCATTAATGCTACTGCTGCTGCTGCTGCTAAGTTGCTTCAGTCGTGTCCGACTCTGTGCGACCCCACAGACGGCAGCCCACCAGGCTCCCCTGTCCCTGGGATTCTCCAGGCAAGAACACTGGAGTGGGTTGCCATTTCCTTCTCCAATGCATGAAAGTGAAAAGTGAAAGTGAAGTCGCTCAGTCGTGTCCGACCCTCAGCAACCCCATGGACTGCAGCCTTCCAGGCTCCTCCATCCATGGGATTTTCCAGGCAAGAGTACTGGAGTGGGGTGCCATTAATAGAAAGTGCTAAATTCCTTAACTTGAGATGTCTGTTTTTCTTTAATTAATAGTAATCTTTTGATGTTCTGACAACCTGGTCTCCGTTTCACACACTCCTATGTGTCTGACTCCTGCCTTACCTCTTTGGAGCAGTCCCTTAGAGCAGTCTGAGAAGCTGCATCCCAGGCCTCAATCCTCAGTTTTGTCTGCCAAATAAAATATAACTCTCAACTTTTAGGTTGTGCTTTTTTTTTTAGTTGACATACTCTACAGTTAATGGCCCACCAGAAGCCAGGGTGTTTCTTTTAAAATACCTACCAGGCCATGCTCTCTTCTTCTGAATACCATTTAATACTTCTTTCTTATTGCATTTTGAGCAAAATGTAGGTGCCCTCCTGACCTGTAAGGTCAACTTAAAGGTCAAATGATAACTTTCCTGAATGCCTATGTCCTATGGCTCTGTCAGTTTAAAAAAAGGTACAACCTAAAAGTTGAGAGTTATATTTCATTTGGCAGACTTTCTTAGGACTTCAAGTCTGGCAGACAGTCTTTCAGATAAATGCTGAGAAAACTGTTCCGAGGAGGAAGTGGGGGAGCCAGAATGTATAAGAGTTTCTGCAGCAACACCAATATTTCCCAAAGTTGTATTGCAGATTAATTCCTTCAACTTAGTTTTAATCTGTCTCCCACAACAGACTGGAAACAAAACAGAATGATATCCATTTTATAGTATTTGTCACTGCATTCCCAGCACATGACACATAATAAGAACTCAGTAAGCATTTCTTGAATGGGTGGATGGTGAGGCAATAATTAGGATCTCAGATCACAGTTAAGCTCAGTTGTTAAATGAATAATTGATTAGTGACTCTGTTAGTTTCATAGGACTACTGTAACAGATTACTGCAAACTTCAGTGGCTTAAAACAAACAGACATTTATTCTCTCACAGTTCTGGGGCCCGATGTTCAAAATCAGCTTCCCCAGGGCAAGACTAAGGTTCAACAGAGCCATGTTCCAACTCGAGGCTCTGGGGGAGAATGTGTTCCTGTCCAGCTTCTCTGGCTGCCAGCATTCCTCGGCCTGTGGCTCTGTCACTCCAGTCTTTAAGGCCAGCATCTTCAAATCTCTTTCTCCTCTGTCTTCATATCCCCTTCTCTGTGAGTCTGAAATCTCCCTCTGCTCCTTCTTGTAAGATACCTGTGATTGTATTTAGGGCCCACCTGAATAACTTGTATGTATTACTGTGCTCTAGCCACCATACAAAATACCACAGGCCGGGTGGCTTAGAAAACAGAAAAATTATTGTCACGCTTTTGAAGGCTGAAAGTCCCAGATCAGGCTCCAGCAGGGTCCAGTTTCTGGTGAGAGCTGTCTTCCTGGCTTACAGACAACTGCCTTCTCACATCTTCACATGGCCTTTCCTCTGTGTGTACACATGGGAGGGGTAAGGGGCAGTTAGAGAGAGTTCTCTGATCACTTCTCATGGACGCTAATTCTTCTTTATGACTGCATTTAACGTCAATTAACTTAATAGAGCTGGAGAAGGGAATGGCTACCTGCTCCAGTGTTCTGGCCTGGAGAATTCCATAAACTATAGTCCATGGGGTTGCAAAGAGTCAGACATGACTGAGTGACTTTCACTTTCACTTTTCACCTTAATAGAAGCCCCATCTCGGAATACAGACACACTGAGGGTCATGGCTTCAATATACAAATTTGCTGGGGGTTGGGGGGGTGGTGTGTGCACAATTCAGTCCATAGCACCCAGGCTAATCTATCATCTCAAAATCCTCAAACACATCTGCAAAGACCCTTTCTCCAAGTAGGGTAACTAAGAGTCACAGATTCCAGGGATTAGGATGTGGATGTAATTTGGGGTCCACTTTAAAGCTTAACATAATGAGGGAGCAAATTGAACTGCTAAACTTACATATACTCATAGCTGCTCAAACATGATTTGTGTCAATGGGGAATAGTTGCTCACAATTAATAAACAAGGTAAAGCAGAATAGGAATTTATAAGGACTTATGTAATCACCATCATAGGAAAACTTAAATAAGTCCAGACACTGAACTTATAAGCCAGGGGGTTATTATTTTCATTGCCAAAAAAGCCTTCTCTCCATATGGATTGATTGTCACACTCTTCTTTTAAGTTGCCAATTCTATAAATGCATTTGCAGTTCAACTTGATTCGTGTTGAACTTTTCAGAAAGAGTTACTGAAGAAGGTTTTTATATCTATCTTTGCTTTAGCATTTACTCCCTCTGATGTAAAGATAACAATATAGCTGACATTTATTGAACATTTGCTGTGTGCCAAGCACTGCACCAAAAGTTTTATATATGTATTTAATTTAATGCTCACAACAGGGAGGTACTATTATTATCCTTCATTAACTGATGAGAACTCAGAGGTGTGGAGAAGTGAAGAATTTGTCCAAGACCATAGCAAGGAAGTGTCAAACAGATATGCAAACCCCTACATTCTGACTCTAGAGCTCATATTGTGAATTGCCACTTGATATTGCCTGGCAGTGATGGTTTAGTTGCTAAGTCATGGCTGACTCTTGCGTCCCCCTGGATTGTAACCCACCAGGCTCTTCTGTCCATGGGGTTTCTCAGGCGAGAATAGTAGAGTGGGTGGCCATTTCCTTCTCAGGGGATCTTCCCGACCCAGGGATCAAACCCATATTTCTTGCATTGCAACTAGATTCTTTATCACTGAGCCAGCAGGGAGCCCTGATATTGCCTGGAAGATATCATTAAACACTCCATTTCAAAAAACTTACCATGGGAATAAATTGTTATAAAAATTCACATCAGCATCTAGAACTTTAGTATAACAAATTTTTGCACTGTTAATTGTATTAGGGTTTTCCAGAGAAATAGAACCAATAGGATGTCTGTGTGTGTTTGTGTATCTATCCTCTCTATCTCTACATATTCCTATCTATCTACCTTCCTATTTAGAGAGATACAGAGATGGATTTATTTTAAGGAAGTGGCAAATGCCATTGTAGAGGTTGGCAAGCTTGAAATCCGAAGAGCAGGCTGGCAGGCTGGAGTCCAGGGGAAGAGTTGGTGTTGTAGGTTGAGTCGAAAGATACAATTTCCACTTCCTCAGTGACCTCAGTGACCTCAGTCGAAAGATACAATTTCTACTTTCTCAGTGACCTCAGTCCTTTATCTCAAGACATCAACTGAGTGAAAGAAGTCTATCCATACGATGGGGTTAATCTACTTTAATCAGTGTCTACTGATTTAAATGTTAGTTCCATCTAGAAAATATCTTCATAGAAACATCTAGACTGATGTTTGACCAATATCTAGATACTATGGCTTAGCCAAGCTGACGTGTAAAATTAACTCTCCCAAGTCTGTGTCTTCTCAGCTTGGCACCCATATATACACATCTCCTTAAATCATACTTAATCTCAACATAAAGACAATAACAAAGTCATACTTTTGCCCAACATGGCACAACTAGCCTGCACACAACTGAAAACACACTAACCTTTTCCCCAGAAGAGGATGCAGACAACTTGGGGAATGTTCACTCTTCTCCTTGACATCCTGTTAGTTAAATACTAAGATGTAAAGTCAATATATCTTATCTGATAAGGGGATAAGGGAAAGGAGAAAACAAAAATATTTTATACAGACACACACACAGAGACAAGCATATTTAAAATGAAATAAGGAGTAAATACTCATGACAATTACAGTCTTTATTTCTGTAACTGATCATATTACTGTAGCTGGAACTTACAACTACCTTCTTCCAATATCCATTTTGTACTCCACTTGTTTCAGCAAGTATCTCAGCTGACCCTGTGGTTCTTTACCTGGTGGGGTGACCTAATGAGCCATCAAATGGCCTTGTTGTAACTGAGCCTATAATTAAACATTCCCACAACCTTATTGCTCTTCAGTCCCTAAGTCATGTTCGACTCTTTGTGACCCCCATGGACTGTATCACACCAGGCTCCCGTGTCCTCCACTATCCCCCAGAGTTTGCTCAAATTCATGTCCACTGAGTCGATGATGCTATCTAACCGTCTCATCCTCTGCTACCCTCTTCTCCTTTTGCCTTCCATCTTTCCCAGCATCAGGGTCTTTTCCAATGTCTTGGCTCTTTGCATCAGGTGGTTGAAGTATTGGAACTTCAGCATCAGTCCTTCCAATGAATATTCAGGGTTGATTTCCTTTAGGATTGACTGGTTGATCTCCTTGCTGTCCAAGGGAGGCTCAAGAGTCAACTCCATCATTACAGTTCGAAAGCATCAATTCTTTGGTGCTCAGCCTTTTTTATGGTCCAATTACCCACAGACTACTGCCCCTTTTATTCCACTTCCAACTTGGCTATGACGATCTTATTTTGCTGGACTGCAGAGAATAGAAATCTGCGTGAATGAGGATTTCTATCACTTCATCAAACCAAGTGAAAATGTCTGTTTGTCATATAAAAGATAGTGTCAGGAATCCATTTTTAGCTCCTTATTGCTGTACTCATGTGTGAAATTACCCACAGGGGAAGAGATTTGTGTATAAAAGAACCCTTATTGGCCTTAGATGTGATTGGCTGCACAGATTACACTGCCAAATGAATTGGTTTTGCAAACCAAACAGAAGGCACCATAAACTGAACTCAGATTACAGTGGGGGTATAGGCTTGACATGAGTGACAGCCTCA
Source organism: Bison bison bison (assembly GCF_000754665.1). Lineage (NCBI taxonomy): Eukaryota > Metazoa > Chordata > Mammalia > Artiodactyla > Bovidae > Bison > Bison bison. Next base: position 12,385,554 of record NW_011495034.1, on the reverse strand, counting down.
GGCCATGGAGAGGCAAGGGCCCTGGCTGCTGCTTCTCTCCTTAACAATAAGATTCTTGGAGGGTAAGTTTGTTTCCCAAATATTTAAACCTTAGTGATGTCTTAGTTTTCTGATATGGATTGAAAGACCATTTGGCATTTTAACTAAGGCACTTATTAACTTATTTTCTGTCTTGATTAGATTAGCAAGAATTTGGGGTTATTTCTTTTCTCCCAATTGGAGAAAGCATGTGGAACCAGGCTTGGAGGTCAGTATTCTTAGTCCTTAAAAACAACCAATTTTGGTGTCTGTCATGCGCCATGTCACATTTAATATTTTCTGTGCTATGACTCAGAATAAAGAAATATTGCAAAATGTAGCCAGAGAAATTTAGCCCCCCCCCTTTTTTTTCCTTTAAAAAAATGAAGAAAAAAGAAGAAGAGGAAAAATAAAAGGAGACAAGAGTAGGAAACAAAGCAATAATGAAGCAGATCCAAAGAATTTGAAAAAGCTCGGGCCTTTGTGGGTAATTTATTTCCAGATCAGTAAACCCAGAAGCAGAACTTTTGCATTTTTAGTGCCCTTAATAATAATAAAAGTGATCTCGTTAGGTTAGGGCAAGAGCCAAAATTAGGAGGTCAAGTACCAGCGTGTTTATGTTGGTGTTTCTGTGGAGGCAGGTCTGTCTAGTTTCCTTGCCCTGAATAGCAGCTGGCTCAGGCTCAGGAGCAATAGATCAGAACCAGGAAGGGCCTTTTGTCACAGGATCCCAGTGAGGACACAGTTTGCAGCCTGCCCAGCAATGGCCAGCTGCCTCTGGTTCTCTCCCTACCATTCCACTCCCAAGTTCAAGGTGTGGTCTACAGATCCTTGAGATTCACATAGCTGCTAAGAGACGTGTCGTCATTGATAATCCATCTTCTCCGTCCTGCCCCAGGACACTCAGAAGGTCAGCTGTGGTCCTCAGGGTCCACCTTTCAAACCACATATCAAGTGGGGACTCAAGACCTTGGGCTCCTCAGGCAATTTAGTTATGAAACCCAATTTTACCTATGCATAATATTGGGACTTAAAAATTCCACGGCAGCAGCATTATCATTAATTATGATTCATTCTTTTGATTGGTATTTTGCCCAACTTTGTCACTGATGAATCTTTAAACTACCCTGGTACCTAAGATCTCCAAACTATGAAATCTGGTTCTGTTTGAAATAGTATTGGTCTTTTTTGTTTGTTTTTTGGTCTAGAAATCTCGATTAGATGTGCCAGTAGCTTTATCTTTATATATGCATTTCATATCACAGAGAGTGGTAGTACTAGGGAGAGGAGCCTGTGCTTTATGTGCAGAATATTCAGGACAGTTTCACAAATTTAATGAAGAGTCTAATTCTTCCCAGGCATAACTTGCTGCTGGAAGTGCCAGGCCAGTCTCCATACACAGAAATTCTTCCCAGCAGCTATTAAACTTCCCCTTTACCAGCCTGTGTGTGTAACCTCCGTCATTCCATTTACCCATGGTTGCATTGAAACTGCTAAATTTGCAGATTCCCAGACTCTACTATCCTAGGTATTTTCTAATTAAGAGTTTAAAGTGTGGAAAGTGGGGGCTTTCCTGGTGGTCCAGGTCTTAAGGCTCCATGCTTCCTGTGCAGGGGATGTGGGTTCAATCCCTGGTCAGGGAACTAAAATTCCACATGCCTCATGGTGTGGCCCAAAAAAACCAAGTTTTTAAAAAATCCAATTAAAAAAATTTTTTTAATGTAGAAAGGTTTGATTATATCTGTATCTCTTTAAAAGATGAATAAGAACTACAGAGGATATGATTATTGTGGCCACATATTCTTTATGTACCTGAAATACCTCCATGTCAGAAACCATGTCTAAGACCTAGAAATATCCTTGAATTCATTTCTGAGCAGCTTCCTTACGCAGTTGAAAAACCAGTTTCAACTCTTAACCATTCTCATCTTTCCATGGCAGGCTCATATCTACTAGAGCCCCTTTGTTTGGTCAAGGCAACTAGTCTTTTGAAGTTTTACCAGTGATGTTGTCCTTGAGCTATGAATGCTCAAACTACCACACAATTGCACTCATCTCACATGCTAGCAAAGTAATGCACAAAATTCTCTGAGCATGGCTTCAACACTATGTGAACCGTGATCAGATGTTCAAGCTTGATTTAGAAAAGGCAGAGGAACCAGAGATCAAATTGCCAACATCCGCTGAATCATCGAAAAAGCAAGAGTGTTCCAGAAAAACATCTATTTCTGCTTTATTGACTATGCCAAAGCCTTTGACTGTGTGGATCACAACAAAATGTGGAAAATTCTTAAAGAGATGGGAATACCAGACTACCTGACCTATCTCCTGAGAAATCTGTATGCAGGTCAAGAAGCAAAAAATAGAACTGGACATGGAACAACAGACTGGTTCCAAATAGGAAAAGGAGTACATCAAGGCTGTATATTGTCACCCTGCTTATTTAACTTACATGCAGAGTACATCGTGCAAAATGCCGGGCTGGATAAAGCTCAAGCTGGAATCAAGATTGCTGGGAGACCTCAGATATGCAGATGACACTACCCTTGTGGCAGAAAGTAAAGAGGAACTAAAAAGCCTCTTGATGAAAGTGAAAGAGGAGAGTGAAAAAGTTGGCTTAAAGCTCAACATTCAGAAAACTAAGATCATGGCATCTGTTCCCATCACTTCATGGGAAATAGGTGGGGAAACAATGGAAACAGTGAAAGACTTTATTTTTTTGGGCTCCAAAATCACTGCAGATGGTGATTGCAGCCATGAAATTAAAAGACACTTGCTCCTTGGAAGAAAAGTTATAATCAATCTAGACAGCATATTAAAAAGCAGAGACATTACTTTGCCAATAATGGTCCATCTAGTCAAAGCTATGGTTTTTCCAGTAATCATGTATGGATGTGAGAATTGGACTATAAAGAAAGCTGAGCGCCGAAGAATTGATGCTTTTGAACTGTGGTGTTGGAGAAGACTCTTGAGAGTCCCTTGGACTGCAAGGAGATCCAACCACTCCATCCTAATGAAAATCAGTCCTGAATACTTATTGGAAGGACTGATGTTGAAGCTGAAACTGCAATACTTTGGCCACTTGGTGTGAAGAACTGACTCATCTGAAAAGACCCTGATGCTGGGAAAGATTGAAGGCAGGAGGAGAAGGGGACGACAGAGGAGATGGTTGGGTGGCATCACCGACTCAATGGACATGAGTTTGAGTAGACTCCGGGAGTTGGTGATGGACAGGGAAGCCTGGCATGCTGCAGTCCATGGGGTCGCAAAGAGTCAGACACAACTGAGCAACTGAATTGACTGACATGGTATTTCCTTCCTCCACTCTTCATATGTATCCTTGGAACCACAGGAGGTGGTTGTTGTCCTGTGCTCATCTACCATACATGAGAACCCTTCAGGGATGGTGTTCTCTCAGGCTACTCAGCTTCTCTCAAGAAAAGTTCAGAATGTATTTGGATCATTGATGTTCAAAGTGGTTATTGGTATAATTTAATTATTGTCTGCCTTGTTTGTTACTATTTTCTATTCCTTGCCCTTGTTTTTTGTTCCTATTTTTATGTTTCATTCCTTTTTTGCCTTTTGTCATCTTAATTAAATATTTTATATCATTCAAATAAATTAAAGTAAAAAAAAATTTTTTTAAGAAAAGTTCACAAGGCAGGACCTATCAGGTAAGCCATAGTGGTTCTGAGGTGTGTGTGTGTTGTGTGTGTGCATACACACACTTAGACAAAGAGAAAAAAATACATGTTAATGAATATAGAAAAGAATTATATGGGGGGATGGCTAATCCAAGTTTTTCAGTCCTGTTTCCTCCTAGCTATTGAGAAATTTTCTTTTCCTACATCTTTTGTCTTTCTAATTGGACCTTATTTTCTCCCTCTTTCCACTTGTATTTTCACTAAGCTTCCTCAGTTCTACAGTTCAGTCACTCAGTCATGTGCAACTTTGCAACCCCATGAACCGCAGCACGCAAGGCCTCCCTGTCCTTCACCAGCTCCCGGAGTTTACCCATACTCATGCCCATTGAATCGGTTGTGCCATCCAACCATCTCATCCTCTGCCGTCCCCTGCTCCTCCTGCCCTCAATCTTTCCAGGCATCAGGGTCTTTTCAGATGAGTCAGCGCTTCGCATCAGGTGGCCAAAGTATTGGAGTTTCAGCTTCAACATCAGTCCTTCCAATGAACACCCAGCACTGATCTCCTTTAGGATGGACTGGTTGGATCTCCTTACAGTCCAAGGGACTCTCAAGAGTCTTCTCCAACACCACAGTTCAAAAGCATCAATTCTTCAGTGCTCAGCTTTCTTTATAGTCCAATTCTCACATCCATACATGACTACTGGAAAAACCACAGCCTTGACTAGATGGACGTT
>NW_011495034.1:12357921-12380637 GCF_000754665.1 Bison bison bison | reverse complement strand
TGAAATAGCTTAACTGGAATTCCATCACCTCCACTAGCTTTGTTCATAGTGATGCTTCCTAAGGCCCACTTGACTTCATATTCCAAGATGTCTGACACTAGGTGAGTGATCACACCATCGTGATTATCTGGGTCATGAAGATCTTTTTAGTACAGTTCTTCTGTGCATTCTTGCCACCTCTTCTTAATATCTTCTGCTTCTGTTAGGTCCATACCATTTCTGTCCTTTATCGAGCCCATCTTTGCATGAAATATTCCCTTGGTATCTCTAATTTTCTTGAAGAGATCTCTAGTCTTTCCCATTCTATTGTTTTCCTCTATTTCTTTGCACTGATCGCCGAGGAAGGCTTTCTTATCTCTCCTTGCTATTCTTTGGAACTTTGCATTCCAATGGGTATATCTTTCCTTTTCTCCTTTGCTTATTACGTCTCTTCTTTTCACAGCTATTTGTAAGGCCTTCTCAGACAGCCATTTTGCTTTTTTGCATTTCTTTTTCTTGGGGATGATTTTCTTTTTCTTTTCCCTGTCTCCTGTACAATGTCACGAACCTTGGTCCATAGTTCATGAGGCACTCTATCAGATCTAGTCCCTTAAATCTATTTCTCACTTCCACTGTATAATCATAAGGGATTTGATTTAGGTCATGCCTGAATGGTCTAGTGGTTTTCCCCTCTTTCTTCAATTTAAGTCTGAATTTGGCAGTAAGGAGTTCATGATCTGAGCCATGGTCACCTCTATAAGTTAGACCTAAATTGGATTTAAATCTAAACCTTTCCTTCTCAGATAGATGCAGAAGCTGCAAGTCTCATTCCCCTGAACCCCACTTTCCTAAGAAACCCACTAATAACTGTTCTTTTCCAGGTCTTTCCTCTACCTCTCACAAGTGATCGTTTCTATTTCTGTTGAATCTTTGTGCTTTTAGAGAGAAAACTGCCGTATGTCTCTCTTTAAGAGCTAAGAGAATCTTTTAGCTTTTCATTACCTATTAAATCACAATTAGTTCTGATCATCAATAGGTCCAAGTGGGGTCATTGAACAAAAATAATCAGAGCCCTACATCAGGAACCTTGTAAAAGCCATGTTACAAAGAGGCATACATCGTTAAAAGACATCTTTTGACGTTCATGCTCCAGGAAGGAAGGAAAAGCCAGGTCCTCCTGGAGGTGGTTGGTGCACACATCCAGTAAAAGTAGAGCGTTAGCCCATGGTCACTTCATAGCCTCCTGCACAGCTCTCTGAGGGTTGCCCGAGTTCCTCTCTGCTCACCCCTGCCATTTTCTAGTCAATATAAAAAGAATGCCTCCTTTAAAAATTGTCCTCTTAAAGAAAAAAAAAATTGTCCTCTTCCTCCCATAATCTAGTCAGTATATTTGTAAAAGTACATTGAAATGGCTTTCAAACCATGTGGTTTTCTATTCGTATAGATTTAGGCCCATTAAAGTAATTTGATTATTAAATCTCAACTTAGATGTTTAATACCAAAACTAAAATGAAAATGTGGCCTGTCCCTAATTGATGTGCCGAATGTCCCATTTTTGTTGGTGTTTTAGTCGCTTAGTTGTGTTCGACTCTTTGCGACCTTATAGACTGCCCCCCAGCTCCTCTGTGCATGGAATTTTCCAGGCAAGATACTGGAGTGGGTTGCCATTTCCTTCTTTAGGGGATCTTCCTGACCCAGGGATCAAACTCACTTCTCCTGCATTGGCAGGCAGTTTTCTTAGCACTGAACCATCAGGAAAGCCCAGATGTCCCATTAGCTAACAAGTAATTGGCTAAGAGCTAGATTTCATCTCTAGTTGAAGATAGAGAGATTTATGTAGCCTTATCACCAGTCCTCCAAGCCACCCTCTTCTGGAAAATGGCTTATTCCAGTCAGATTGCTTTCGGCAACACCACAGATATTCTCCTTATGTACAGCGAGTACTTTCTGATCCTTGTTAGCAAAGGGACCTATCAAAATGGAAAAAGGCAAGAGGAAAGTCAGCAGCATGTGCAGTATGCTAGTGAAAAAGGGTGCATCCTTGTGCAACTTCTCAAAATTACAAGTCAGATAAAATGCAGGCAAAGTGCAGCATTTCTGATGCTCATATGTGGACCACAGCATCTTCTGATGGGCCACGATTGACCTTGGAGAGGCTCACAGAGTATACTGCAAACAGCAGCCCATATTCATACACGAAGCAGCAAACCTCCACCTGAAACTCACCACATCTGTCACTGGGAGATGGCTTTCTGGGAAGTAGGCCTGAGTATTTCTTTGCAGTTAACAAGTAAAGCAGCCTAGAATATGCAGACTTTCTGTTTGTTTGACTGCTTTTAAAACAAACAAACACTCTATCGGGATAAGTACAGCATCCAGAACTGAGGGTCATCCTATTCAGTCAGTTCAGTTCAGTTCAGTCACTCAGTCATGTCTGACTCTTTGCAACCCCATGAATCGCAGCACGCCAGGCCTCCCTGTCCATCACCAACTCCCGGAGTTCACTCAGACTCACGTCCATCGAGTCCGTGATGCCATCCAGCCATCTCATCCTCTGTCATCCCCTTCTCCTCCTGCCTCCAATCCCTCCCAGCATCAGAGTCTTTTCCAATGAGTCAACTCTTTGCATGAGGTGGCCAAAGTACTGGAGTTTCAGCTTTAGCATCATTCCTTCCAAAGAAATCCCAGGGCTGATCTCCTTCAGAATGGACTGGTTGGATCTCCTTGCGGTCTAAGGGACTCTCACGAGTCTTCTCCAATTAGGTACACCTAATAGGGGTAATATCAATCTATAAAGAAAAAAGGAAAAGGAAACTTTTACTTACCTTTTAAAGTACCAAACCTTTTTGTAATTCTTTTTAACATTCAATATTTATCCAGATTAACCATAATCCTTTCCTTCCTGATCCCTTTTTGAGCTTGTGTGTTAAATGAAAACTTTCTCTCCTGACTATTAATAAAACCTCTTGATGACTTCCAAGACACCTCTGTCATATAAAATTCCTTTCTGTCTGTATTTTGAACTATTTTAGTGTGAATTCTGTTTGAATTAAATAGAAATGCATTGCAAGTAAGATATGTGTTGCCATTTGAAAGCTGTGTCCCAAAAAAACTCTTTGTATTGGATTTATCATTCAACTTAATAGTTCCATGTCTCAAAAGTGATTGGTTCAAGTAGTATTTTTTTTAACACTGGCAAAGACATTAGCTTTACAAGAAATGGCTATTAAAATCTTTATCATGTTAATCAAGTCAGTATATAGGAACCAAAATCAGAAATTGAGAGAAATTCAAACCTTTCTCATACCCTGTATCAGATCCTTTCCTGTCCCTGCATTATTTCAGTTGCCAAAGATTGTTCACTTCAAGTTATGAAACTTCCTCTGTCAACTCTCTGGTCAGCAGTCTACAATCTTCTACCAGACTCGCCTTCTGCATTGCCCCTCCCAATTCATCATCTTATCACTCTCCCCTAATTGATTTGAAGGGGAGTGAAGATGATGATTTTTGGGGTCAATGATTAAGGATCACTACTACAACTTCTCTCTCAAGGAGTCTCTGTTTAGCATTTTATGTATGAGAAATAATGCTGGATTGAGTTGAAAGCCAAAACATTTGAAATCCACTATTGGTACAGGCTGATTTTTTAATTGTTTCTTTCTTTAGTATGAAACTTCAGTTAAATGCATTAATTCATTCAAACTGTAAACAAAGAGCAAATAAAACTTAATAGATATGGAAATGGCAACCCACTCCAGTATTCTTGCCTGGAGAATTCCATGAACAGAGGAACCTGGGTCTGTAGTCTACGGGGTCGCAAAGAGTCGGACACAACTCACAACACACACACACACTATGCCAGACTCTGCACTTGACACTGGTCAAGAAAGACACAGTCCTGTAGTCAAGAGCCTATAAAAGAAAGGCAATTTATCAATGATTATATAAAAATATGGTAACACTGATACATACAGTCATTGATGATAACAAAGGAGCCAGTGTAGATTGAATAATATTAACAATGGAGTCAATGTAGATGGAATCCTCACTGTGATGTAGGCACTAGAATAAGTGCTTTATATGCTTTACCTAATTTTATCCTTATAACCACTCTATACAGTAGGTACAATTATTATCCCCACTGTACTGATAAGGAACTTGGACCTGGAAAGAAACTTGTCCAAAGTGACAGAGAGGAGTGGAGCTAGGATTTGAATCCGGTTTGTGGATGGAATGCAGTTCTAATCTCAGAGCCCCATTCTTAATCTCTCTGCCTCCATCTGCTGCAACAGAAGCAGCCTCACACCCAAAACCTCCCTTGCAAGTTTCTCACTTGAAACTGGAGATGCATGATGGTTTTTTGAAATTGAAAGTCAGTATCAAAATATTTGAAATGTTGCTGTTAGGAACAAGCTCATTTCATTTGTTGAAAGTGAAGTGAAAATGTTAGTCACTCGGTTGTGTCCGACTCTGCGATACCATGGACAGTAGGCCACAAGGCTCCTCTGTCCATGGAGTTCTCCAGGAAAGAATACTGGAGTGGGTAGCCATTCCCCTCTCCAGGGGATCTTCCCAACTCAGGAATCAAATCTGGGTCTTCTGCGTTACAAGCAGATTCTTTATCTTCTGAGACATCAGGGAAAGTTTCAAGTAAAGGATGAAGCTCTTCAGTCACTCAGTCATGTCCAACTCTTTTCGACCCCATGGACTGCAGCACTCCAGGCTTCCCTGTCCGTCACCAACTCCCAGAGCTTGCTCAAATTCATGTCCTTTGAGTCGGTGATGCCATCCAACCATCTTATCCTCTGTTGTCCCCTTCTCCTCCTGCCTTCAATCTTTCCCAGTATCAGGGTCTTTTCCTGTGAGTCAGTTCTCATCAGGTGGCCAAAGTATTGGAGTGTCAGCTTCTGCATCAGTCCTTCCAATGAATATTCAGGACTAATTTCCTTTAGGATTGACTGGTTGCATCTCCTTGCAGTCCAAAGGACTTTCAAGAGTCTTCTCCAACACCACAGTTCAAAAGCATCAATTCTCTGGCACTCAGCTTACTTTATGGTCCAACTCTCACATCCGTGCATGACTACTGGAAAAACCATAGCTTTGACTAGATGGACCTTTGTCAACAAAGTAATATCTCTGCTATTTAATATGCTGTCTAGGTTTGTCATAGCTTTTCTTCCAGAGAGCAAGTGTCTTTTAATTTCATGGCTGCAGTCACCATCGCAGTAATTTTGGAGCCTAAGGAAATAAAGTCTGTCAATGTTTCCATAGTTTCCCCATCTGTTTGCCATGAAGTGATGGGACCAGATGTCATGGTCTTAGTTTTTTGAATGTTGAGTTTTAAATGAGCTTTTTCTCTCTCCTCTTCACCATCATCAAGAGGCTCTTTAGTTCCTCTTTACTTTCTGCCATATGTGTGGTATCATCTGCGTATCTGAGGTTATTGATATTTTTCTCGGCAATCTTGATTCCAGCTTGAGCTTCATCCAGCCTAGCATTTTGCATGATGTGCTCTGCATATGAGTTAAATAAGCAGGGTGACAGTATACAGCCTTGATGTACTCCTTTCCCAATTTGGAATGAGTCTGTGGTTTCTGTTTCTTCTTGACCTTCATATTGTTTTGCTACCATCTTATTTTATAAACAAATTCATAAAGAAAAAGAATTATTTTCATTGGGAAAATCTGAATTAATCAAGTTTAGTGAAGCTGTTATAAGCTGAATCCAGTATACAAGCCATCTGAGGAAGTATTATCATATGACTGTGATTGATAAAGGAATTAAAGGCAGTGATGCAGGCTCTGGAAAGAAAATCAAAAAGTGATCTTTAGTCTTAACTACCTTGCTGGTGCTAAAAGAGAGAGAGAGTAAGATAAACAACAAAATATTACAGCAAGGACTTTTAGCCACATGAATAATTTTTCTATCTGCCATTTTCAAAACTGCCTTTCCCATTATTGAACATTGTGGCGTAGTGGTAAAGAATCCGCCTGCCAATGCAGGCGACACAAGAGACGTAGGTTCGATGTTTGAGTTGGGACGATCCCCTGGAGAAGGAAATGTCAAGCCCCTCCAGTATTCTTGCCTGGAAAATTCCATAGACAGAGGAGCCTGGCAGGCTACAGTCCATGGGATCCCAAAGGGTCAGACAACTGAGCACACACACCACACAGCCATCTTATAACATTGCAACTTTATAGACTCTCTGGATCCTTTTCCTATTTTCCTCCAGCTTCCAATTAATTTTTTTTTTTACCAGTTTCTCCTAGTTTTAGTAAAGTGAAAGTATTAATCACTCAGCAGTGTCTGATTCTTTGTGACCCCATAGACTATATAGCCCACCAGACTCCTCTGTCCATGGAATTCTCCAGCCAAGAATACTGGAGTGGGTAGCCTTTCCCTTTTCCAGGGAATCGTCTCGACCCAGGGATCAAACCTGGGTCTCCTGCATTCGGGCAGATTCTTTACCATCTGAGCCACCAAGGAAGCCTGGTTTTAGACTATGAGCATGAAAAAATAAAATAGGAAAAGCAAATCTGGCATGGCAGAGTATCTCTTTGACAAGCACACCCTGGGGAACAGTGATAATGAAAGCCAAACCTCCTCAGCCTGGCTTCCTATAGCCACAGGGGTGATGTCCCTGGTCACCAAGCCCATACATGCGTATTTGTACTGCACCTTTTCTATAAGTTGTACCAAAATGTCTACTTAAGTTCTTTCCTTAGTACCATTCCCTCAAATAAAGTAATTGGTACCCCTCCCCCAAAAGGAAAATCAAATTGATTCTTTTTTCCAAATGGATGTGTAATTGGGAAGGGTTAATTTTAAATCCATACTGGCTCTGCTTCTGTGACTTTCACTCTTATTTTGCTGCTTTTGTTATTATAGGCATACTTAACGGCCTGCCTCAGGGAGCCTGCCTGCTCCTCCTCCTCCTGGCCCTTGGGCTAGGATGCCTTTGCTGGGTTCCCAGGGAGACAGCCTGACCCACCCACCTGTGAAGGACTGTGACTTTCCTGAGTTCTTTGTGTGGGAAATGGCGCCCCTCATCTGCTGCTTACTGGAGTGGCTCAGAAGTTCACATTTGGAGAGCTAGAATTGCAGATAGATAGCTGTGGCATCTTTGTTTGTTGACGTAATAGCAGATATTCCATTTCATACCACCAGTGAAATGACTGTAAGGAAGTGAAACTCACAATCCCCCTGCCTGAGGCTTGCCACTCTAGGAGACATTTGCAAGAATTAAATGGTCATTTTTACTCTGTGTCCTAACCTTCCCCCATCTCTGATCCATAGAAGAACCTGGCATCCGGGCCCCGACAAGATGGTTATCTCAAGCCATTAGTCTGCCATCTTCTGGGTCAGCTGGCTCTCCAAAGTTGTATACCTTGCCTCAAGATCTCAACACTCAGATTTATTAGCTTATAGTGCAATGGGCAGAGCGAGCTTGGACTGGGTAACAGATGCAGGATGTGGTCAGGACTAGGACAACAGCCATCAACTACAATGAGAATCAGCATGCCATAAGTGCACTGTATTATTATTTTCTATCTGTACCTCTGGTTCTCCACTGAGACTATTCAATCTTTGGTAGTAAGGACAATATGTTTTCATTTCTGTTTCCTCAGTACATAGTTGAATGTTTGATACAGAGAAGGCATGGAAGAAACTAGTGGATGAATGGAGTGAATCAATGAATGAAACAACAGAAATGGCAACACTCACACTGTTACCATGGCAATACTCATAGTGTTACCTCCCTCTCTCCCACTGACTACTCAAGTAATTCCATAATAACTACTCAAGAAGGCCCAGAAGGTACAGCTTTTTTAAAAAACACATGCAAATTCTCAGAAAAGTTGTATACACCAATATTTTCTTTCTTTTTCTCCACAAAACTCTGAGTTGTCAAGCAGTAGTTTAGAAACACAACACTGTATATCCATTCCTGTTTGGTTTTGGTTTTAGATTAGTGGAGCAAGAATGAAAGGGTATACTATTTCTTTCTATCCAAGGATAATCTAATCTTGCAAAGACAGTTACCAAAGTCAATAACAATTCCTACTCAGAAGACAAATAGTGTTTGAATTGGATTAAGGTGAAAGGAAAGTGCCTGCTGCAGCTGTGTCAGTGAGGGACTCGGTGTTTATGGCTTCATTACAACCTTAAGTGGTGTATCTATCTTTCTTCTGTGTTTAATGAAGCCACAAACAACCAACTCTTTATTGAGTGATACTGGAGAGTTTTTTGCTTTTAACTTGATGTATTTCAATTCGTGATTAACTAGCTATCCCACATCGGGTAACTCGGACGGGTGCTTTAGAGACAATTAGCTAAATGTTCCTCTGTGTTAGCCACAGAATCAAGAAAAAAGATAAGGAGAATCAATAAGACCAAGCCAGGGTAGAAGAGAACATTCATCTTCCATCAAGATCATTGGTGGACTCATCAAGCTGCCTGTCACGAGAGAAAACGGCTCCACTCCGTCTCTCTCCCTCTCACTCCTGTGTACATAGTTCGGCTCTGGCTGCTAAGTGACTTGGCTGTTGTGTTGTTCAGTTTTCAGGACTGTATCTCCTGTCTTTCTTCACCATCCTCCTCGGGCTGGTGCTCTACTCGTCCACCTCCACGTACATAGCCCAGGACCCCCGGGTTTACAAGCAGTTCCGCAACCCTTCGGGACCCGTCGTGGACTTACCAGCCACAGCTCAGGTGGAGCCTTCGGTCACCTACACCAGCCTGGGCCAGGAGACCGAAGATGAGCCCCACGTGCGTGTGGCCTAGGATGACACCCTCCCTGACCACTGAGGACACCTCCACGGCTGTGTGTCCGCCCGTCATCTCTGTTTTGTACATAGAGAAAGGTATTTATTAGGTGCAGTTTACAGAGGTGGACTGCAAGGTAGCAAATCCGAAAGCCTGTAAGAGGCACACGCTAAACATCCCTGGAGATGCAGGCTCTGATCCATCTGGAGGGATGCCTACCTAGGGTGTATCCTGGTCACACACACACATACACCACCACCCCCCGTCCACATTAATTACTGTGAAAATGTTTGAATCAAAAGCAAGTATTACTGTTTGTATGATTATGGTTACTGTTATGATAGCGACTTTCAGGAGGAGGTTTTGTACTCCTGATGGGAACTCTCGCCAGACCCACATGTAGTTAGCATCACTCCCACTTTTCTATGGCAAGTCACTTTTTAAGAATCACACTTTATTTTTGTGCACCTTCTCTGAGTGCTGCATGCCACAGGAGCCCCACCCTGCGATGCTTCCTTATCCTAGGCACCTGGGGGCTCATGGTTCCCTCTGTTACCTGTTGGATCGCCTGCTCAATATGTATTTCGTGCTGTGACCCTTGTGGGGAGTGGCAACTGACCATATAATTCTCTATTCTAGGAATAGATATAAAACAAACATTTTAGCCTTTTTATATTTCAACCTCGGATTACTCCAGGCCATTGCCTTTCTGTTGCAACTCATGATTCTGCTAATCAAGTCCTTGTAATAACAGGATAAGGAATGTTCCATTTCTGTGGCTTATGGGAAACCCCAGAGTAATATCACTTGTGCTTAGGGTACTATCTTTTTTAAAAAAATCTTTCTGCCCCTTCCTATGTTCCCTCTTCCAAAAAAAAATTTAATTTTCCTTTTCCCCCTAGATTTCTTTAGGGTAGATCAATATGGAGATCAATCAAGGCATTGGAAAATGCCATGGTCCTCTGCCCTTTTGTGTGACACCCTTTTTGAAATATACCGGCATGGAAATTATCTTGATTGTGGGATATCATTGGTTGTCTGGCCTCCCAACAAAGTCAGGGTGCTGCTGTGGCACAGCCTCTGACAACAGCTCATCTGATATGGCCATTGTGTAGTGGTAAAAATCTCACCAATGAAAAGTCTGGCATTTTTGGTCATATTTGGCATCCATTCGATAACAGAATGTATCAACACAGCATTCTTATGGATACAGAGAATATTCCAGGGTCCTGATAGGGCTTTGAGGGGTATGTCACTAATCTAATTTTGTCGCCTTTACAATAGCTCTTTCTTCAAACACAGAAAATCAAGAAACACCACAGAGCTCTGTGATTTACAGTAGATTCTCTTTTTCCCTATCAGTACATGCACTAGTCTTTACGTTTGGCTGGCTTCAGTATCATTCAGAAAGATCCTCGACAGAGTTACAGGATTTGTAAAGGAAAAACAAGTGTTTATGAAACTTTGGGCAATTCAAACCAGTTCAAGTTAAGTAAGCAAAGCAAAACTCCAGTGGGGTCTCTGTAAGGTGGAGAACAGATTGCAGCTTAGTCAGGATTCCCATACTGGCCTGAACAAGTCCTAAATAGACCTGCAAAAGTGTCCCATGCTGTCAGTCAGCACCCACGTGGCACCTCTGTCTGCCCTCTACCCTGGGGACAGGGAGTCCTGCCTTGGAGTTGGAGCAGACAAGTTATCTTTCCTGATATGCAAATTGTATGTTCATCTCCATTCAGCCCGCTTAGAAGCCTGTTTTATTTCTAGTGAAAAAAATCAACACTAAAGCTGTATCAAATCAAAAGAACTTTGCCAATGTTTGCTCTCTGCTACCTGTCAAACCAATTAAATACCTTTCTCTGACTATTTTGTCCATTCAGATCTGAAGACCTTTAAAGACTGGTTTTATTTTTGTGTTTATGTTCCTTTGGTTTGCATAATTTGTCTGATTTATTGCATTTTTAGTATTTATTTTCAGCCAAATATTTTCATCTTTTTTTGTTCATTTTTATGACACTAATTTGTAGACGCTTAGTAAAATCTTAAGAAAAATAAGTGGATGAAAGTATTTCCAAGTCAACTCAGTGGATGCAAATTTTTTTTTTTAATTTCTAAAAGGTTTGCAATCAATGGATGGCTACAGGTTGCCATGTGAATCGTTTCCTAGGATATTTTAACTGACTCCAAATTGTATGGAAACCAAGTGTGAATGTTAAGGTGAATTCACTGTATACCTTTTATCATCCCATGTCCTTGTACACAAGACTTTCGTGTCACTGGGGTGCCTCACCGTGTTGGTTCTTCTCCATTTAGAAAGGCTGATAACATACTCGAATTGTCTGAGATTCACCCCATGAATCAGGAGTTCCAGATTGGCCTTTTGGGGAAAAAAAGACAATAGCAAGAAACAAACTCTTTTTCTGTGTTAAGACATCAACCCTTTGGGAATGGGGTAGGAAATGGGAGTAGGACGTCATTAACTCTAACTGTTTGAGTTTCTGGAATTTCATAACCTCAGTAGACACCAGCAAGAATTTCAGCTTTTCAGTCTACCATAACTCTCTCTTCCACAAATAAGACTTTAGCAATTTGTATAGAATTTGGCTGGGTAAGCAAACCATAGCTCTCCTAAGTCTCGCCCGAGATAAGTGGTGGTCCTCACTTACTCCATGACAACTTGCACTGGGGCTAGCGCTCACCTTGGTCACACCTTCCCACAGCTCCACACTCTGAAATACACAACCAGGTAGACCAAGCAATGGAAAAATTGGTACCACTGTGTCCCATGAAAATGTTTCAATGTTTAGTTTAGATATTGCTAACCTGTGCTATTAACCTTTTGACAAGCGTGTAGTATTGTTCGTTTGGGGTTTGTTTTTGATTTGTAACCACTTAGTAGTCCCCAGCTAGCTACCAGTACAGATTTTTACCCCATGGGTAGGATTCTACTGTCAAGCCACATAAATAACAAAGCACACTAATCCCAACACTGCAAATGGAAAATATGAACCAAAAAGGGAAATTGACACCAATAAGTTGAACAAACTCTCCATTTTTGATATTTGCATGCTCCCCTATGGACTGGCTGTGGCAATGTAATGCCTGTATAATGTTTTCAAATAAAAATAAATGCTTTATGAAAGCACCAAGTTCTTGGTTTTCTTGAGTGTTTGTCTGCTCTATGACAACCGGGGAAGCAGCTCTCATGGGATGCTAGAAATAGCAACGAAAGTAGATAGCAGGGTACATGTCAAAATAAAAATCAGAAAGAAAATATTTCCAAATTAGGAAGGGCACAGTTGGTCTCAGAGCTGTAGCTTCAAAAAGCCAAATTAAACACGTTTGTAATTTGCAAAATTAATTATTTGATGGGTGCTTAAGGAGACAGCGGCTACAACCTCTAAACCCACATTTAAAACATATGTAGGGCAATTATAAATTTACCCTCAAGAAACTGTTTCTCATAAAGAAGAAAGTTCTTTGTATGCTGCCCTCGGCACAATGCCAGGCATAAAGAAAGAGCACGACATTTATAAAGCAGGGCTGTTTATGTTTCTGCTCTGAACTTACACAGTATTGTCATGGTTACTTCTCCACTAACTGTTGTGTTTAGTCCCCAAGTCATGTCCCACTCTTGTGACCCCATGGACTGTGTAGCCCGCTAGGCTCCTCTGTCCATGGGATTTCCCAGGCAAGAATACTGGAGTGGGTTGCCGTGCCCTCCTCCACCACTAACTGTAGTCATCCAATAACCCTAAAATACTTAGAGATGATGGTATATAAATTTATACTTTTTTATCATTCATGTTCATAATCAGATCTCAAAAATTAAATGAGCTGAAAGACTGTATGTCAGAGTTATATATTTAAAATCTTTTTAAAAGAAAAACTCATTTTGCAGAAAAAAAGGAACAGTCGCATACAGCCTTTATAAAGGACTCTTAAGGAGAGATCCATTGTGATCTGCTTCTATAAATAGTATAGTACAAACAGCGCTTAACAAAAACAATGTGACTCAGCTTAAAAATAGCTTTTTCCTTGAGAAATTGAACTCTTTCTGTAAAGTATGGCTTATTTTTATTTAGTAAACTCTGTGATCAAAGATGAAATACAGTTGAACTTCAAGTCTAGTCTGTGTCTAAATGTCCAGCAATTCTAAATGATTAGAGTCCATTAGTATACACAGTAAACATGCATCTCACATTTAGATTGTGTTCCCAGCGAATTATCATTTTCTTAAGAGAAGGAACTTGGTTTCCTAAATGCTTGGAAGTTCTTACAAAGGGAAGTTAAGGCTGTACTTGAATGGTTTTTGTGATGATTAGCATGAAGAGAAGGAGAAACATGTCAGATTCAGCATAGGACCTGTTAAGTGTAACCTTCTCTTGATGTTTCACAGGAAGACAGATTGTCACATCTGCAGTAAGGCGGGCCTGGAATCAGATCCAACTAATCTCTTTTCAGGTCCCCCATGCAAAACAGGGAAGTCTCTTATACATCTTTTTTTTTTTTTTTAATGGAATCTTACTCCTAAATCAAAAACAGAAAGTACAAGGGTAAGATATGTATTACAAAATGTTCCCCTTTTTCCTTCTACTTCTGTTAAGTACTTTTTTTTTTTTTTGGTAAAATTCCTATTCCTGGAAAAGCAGAAATTATGAGATTCACTTAAATCACCCTTGAATTTTTTAACAAACCTTTAAAAAGTTAGGCTGTTCCTTCAGGTTGACTTTGGGATAAAAAACAACACAGTGAAGCTCGTTTTTCCCTTGCAAATAGTGTCTTTGAATTCATAACGTTGCTTCTTAATTATGTTCACTGTTCTTTTTTTCTTCTCTTCTTTTTTACTTTGATTTCTTTTTTTCTCTTTTTTTCCCTGCAAACGTAAACAGAGGGTTCACTATGGGCCACCTACTCAGTCTCTGCCCTTTATTCTCTATGTGGTCAGAAATGTTTAATTCAAAAAAAATTATAATACAGCTGGAAAGCCCCATACCTACCAGATGGCCTTTCATTAGTGCCTGAAAGGACAAGGCATTGCGTGTCACTT
The DNA here is from genome assembly GCF_000754665.1 of Bison bison bison. Lineage (NCBI taxonomy): Eukaryota > Metazoa > Chordata > Mammalia > Artiodactyla > Bovidae > Bison > Bison bison. Next base: position 12,366,845 of record NW_011495034.1, on the reverse strand, counting down.
TTTAGACAGCCAGGCGAGTCTCCTCCAAGCACTACTGCAGCCTGATTAACAAGGAAACTAATGATCAGAGGGAGGAGGTCCCTGGGGACAGACTAAAATTAGGGGCATCCATCTGGGTAGACAAAGGCCTGGTGTAGACGAATCTACAAAAGCATGAAAATGAGCTTGCTCACCAGGCTTCAGCATTAGAGCTGGGAACCATCCCATAATGCTTGAAAGATAATTTCAGAATGGATAACGATAAATATTACTTTACACAATGGGGAGTAATCTTCCCAAACTCATTATCCCACAGTGATGACACTGGCTAAAAATGTGTCCTGTCACTGAATAGATGAGAGCGCTACAATCAGGCAGTAAGTAGGCTGTGTAATTCATTATCCAATACGTCAAGCAGGCAGTTTTAATAATTATGCCTGGACAACAGGTCCATAGACCCAGTCTGTTGCAGAAGAACCTGGCTGTGTGGTTACCCTGGCTGTAAGAGGCATACACCATTACCTCCCTGCCCCTGGGAACTTCGGCAGCACCGTGGCTGGCTATGACTCTCGGCCACTAGATGTCGCTGTCTGAGGGAAAACATCAGGATGACCGCCTGCCTACAGCGGTGATAACATTATTGGGTTCTTACTCCTGGAGGGCCGCCCTGGCCTAGGTTCTCAGCTTATGGTTCAGCCTTCTTCCTTGGAAACATCTGTGGCCAGGGGCAGTGAAGGGAGAGGAGTTCCAGTGGTAATTTCTCGAACATCTTCTCCACTGTGTCATTGCTCAATGTGTAAAAATGTAAAAGAACAAGAGAGAAATATTCAAGGCTAAAGGATACGAATTATTTAGAAGTAAATTACATTCAAGGGCAACACACCCATCATTTCAAGAAATGGTGAATGTCAGATAAACGCGTGCATGGCCTCTTGGCAGGGGCTCGAAAGCCTCCTGCACCCGACATTTCCCCCAACAGTGTCCACAAACTCCATTTCTGGGATATGGGGCTAAAAGATTGAAACATGGGGTGCTACCTACTTTTGTGCAACGTTAGGTCTCATTCCTGCCTTTCTTGGCCTTGTCTTTGTAGGCAAGGAGAATTACTTCCATAGTACCTCAAGAGGTTTGATAAATTTTAAGTAATAGTAATGATTGCAGTTTCACAGATGGTTGGCCACTTGCCAATTTCACAGTAAACTAGAAAAGCAATAAAGAAAATCTAGTTGTTCTTAAAATGACTACTTTTCTAAATGAAATTACTAAAGAGGGAGGAAATGGGCTAATCACTGGAATGATCAAAACAGTCTCATTATGGGACTCCCTGCGAGCTTTTGTTTGAATTCTCTGATGTTGTTTTTTGGGCACTGAATAGGATTTTAAAAGCTAAATAGGTCACACATGCATATAAATGGTTGAGTGAATCACATAACTGCTTCATGGGCCCCATGATTCTGCCTATCAGGCTGCATTTTAATTAAAAGGAAAATCGTCAGGAATAGAGGACAACTTAATGTGAGGAGTTTTGTGTCCTAGTTGAAGACTGAGACTTCACTTGGCATTCAATTTTCAATTCATAATTATACCCTCCAAACAACTGTGACGTTCATTTTCATTTCAGTCACCAGCTTAGACACAGAACTTGAGAGCCAGCGAGAATATTGGCGATCACTCCGTTCAAAATCTCAAGTCCCGTTATGACACCTGAGAGTGGAGATAATTTACTTGAAGAAAAGACATTTAGCCTGGAGAAGCTATAGCCTTGTTCATCACTGGCACGATCCTGTAGATAACAACAACATGCAGTACTTCCATTCAAGAGGCGGCTTTGTTATCACCAGAGACCAGGGTCAGAGATCAGTGCAAATCCTTCCCATTAAGAGGCCGGGCAGCTTGTTAGGCAGCTTGGATAAATAATTCTTTGGAGTATTCCTACTTCCAACCAACTCTGAAAGTGGGGTCCTGAAGGGAGAAGAAAGGAAAAGCACCCAGTGCATACCCAAGCTTGACTGTCTTTGCCCTTTGGATTGAATCCATCCAGGCGAATACACAGACAGGAGATTCTCCCTCTGCTACTCTAGTCAACACACAAGTGTAAGAGGATTCCTTGGGACTGACTTTGCCCATGAGATTCCCAAAACCATCTGCAACAGCTATGCCAGAGTTGAGAGCTCACTGCTTCCATAGGGGGATTTCTTATTCTCAGACACCCACTAGCTGCTGCTGCTGCTGCTAAGTCGCTTCAGTTGTGTCCAACTCTGTGCGACCCCATAGACGGCAGCCCACCAGGCTCCCCCATCCCTGGGATTCTCCAGGCAAGAATTCTGGAGTGGGTTGCCATTTCCTTCTCCAATGCATGAAAGTGAAAAGTCAAAGTGCTCTAATCTCCAAAGACCTGCGGCAGGTCAGTGTCACTAGTGAGGTCACCAGCCTTGGGAAAACAGTTAGCTGTGCCGAGTGGAGACCTAACTTGACTTGGAGGTGGAGGAGCTTCTATTCTTCTCCTTATTGGAACAATAGAAACCACTCAGTCCAGTGGCACCTGGGATGCAAAGATGTAGGAAATAAATGTTATTGAACAAGAAATCATGGTAACTGGAGATTGAAAAATTTTTGAAGCAAAATTTGCCCCTGCCTGTCCTGAGGCACCAGAGTCTCTTTAGAACCCTCAGAGCTCTGTGGGGCCACCACCCTCTACTCCTGGGTTAGCAGGGTTGAAAACACCCCTCTGCTATTTCTTCTGTGGTCTATTGAATGGATTGCTTCTGTTTGTAATGCAGTCTTCTTTCCTTGCTTCTCGACATTGTAAAGGAATAGACTTTTATGTACTAATGCAAGTTTTATTATTTACATTATCATGAAAAAGTAGAATTTCTTTTTTAGAATGAGGTGCACGCTAAATGAATACAGTCGTGTCTGACTCTTTGTGCCCCCGTGAACTATAGCTTGCCAAGCTCCTCTATTCATGGGATTCTCCAGACAAGAATACTGGAATGGGTTGCCATGCCCTCCTCCAGGGGATTGAGCTGACCCAGGGATCGAGCCCACATCTCTTAAGTCTCCTGCATTGGCAGGTGGGTTCTTCACCACTAACACCGCCTGGGAAGCCCTTCTTGTTCAGGGTACAATGTAATTCCCATCTGCTCCTAATGTGCTGCGCCCATATCTGGTTTTGGGCCTCATTCTGTTTCTGTCTGCTCCTCCTGAAGTGGCTGATCCAGTGTCACCGCAGAGTCCACGCCTCCTACCGTCTACTCAGCTTGGTCTTTCTGCTTCACTAATTCATTCTTGCTGAGCATTCCTTCTTTGAGCATTTCAGGAAAATAGTTTTCTTCACTTTAGAATTCAATTATATTTGATCTTTTGCCTTCAAAATTATTTAAGAAAAGGACAAAACTATGCAGCAGGAATGATAGTATCTCAGATACTGTCTAGGCTGTATGCACATTTGATTTTTTTTTAATAGAATAGAATTGGATTTTTTTATCACACTGCATAGTCATTAAATGAAAATATTCTGGGTCCTAAACAACAGTGATTTTAAAATCAAATCATGGTTTTTGAAAATTAAAGATTATTATCTTTTTCTAACGTCCTTACCTGTCAACACCATACATCAAGATTCCCACATTAGCAAAACACTGTGAAATGCTTTACTGCTGGTGGAGTTGGTTCATAACATCCATCCTGCAGAGTCAACTTTATTCTCTTCAATTGGGATTATTAGCTACTTTAATGCATTTTCACTAGCAGCATTTAAAAAAATTTTTTTACACTATTCTTTTATTCATAATGTTCTCAAGGAAACATTCTTGAGAGGAAGTTGTGACCAAGTAAATAATGTGGAGATAATAACGTATCACAAATAATGCATTGCTATCCTGATTACACGGAGAAGGCAATGGCAACCCACTCCAGTACTCTTGCCTGGAAAATCCCATGGATGGAGGAGCCTGGTGGGCTGCTGTCTATGGGGTCGCACAGAGTCGGATACGACTGAAGCAACTTAGCAGCAGCAGCAGCAGCAGCATCCTGATTACAAGGAACTAAAAGCTTTTTTTCCCTTACATACTTTATCCTTAGAAGAACAGAGTAACAAATAGAAGTATTAATGTTGGAGATGAAATATAAAAAAATAAGGCAATAAATTCAGGTCCCCTGAATCTAACTAAGTGAAAGTTTTGGTTAAAGTCAGATGTTTTGCGCCAACCCAGGTTCTGCCCTTGACTGACCCACTTGCAGTAAATGGACGGATGTAGACAGGATTTTTGACAGACACAGCTCAGCTCACATGTTCAGCCAATGTGGCAAAGCAGGTGCCAGCAAAACTTTGTGCCTACAAGGAGGCCAACTCAAGACATGGCAAGAGAATCTAAGTTACATGAAGTCATCTAGGTCACCTTCTATGAGTCCAGGGTTGCTCCAGATAATGCTCCTATTTGAACTCACCAGAGGGGATTCCAAAACCTACCTCCATGTGGGAACTCCAGACCACCTTCAGCCACTTGCTTTCAGATTATGTCCTGTTCCGAACTTGAGATGGTGATTTTCTCCAGGAAAGGAAACTTGAAACTCCTTTCTCTTCTCTTTGCAACTCCATCGAGTCTACTTTTACATTAAAGGGATGTATTCCTCTTCGTGTTCCTTGCTTGAACATCTTATTCCAGCTGTGAATCTCCAGCAAAGCTGTGAACTCAGCCCGCCAAGATTTCTCTGGGAAGCCCAAGGGCAGCTAATAATAAGACCAAAGACATTGATTTTGCCCAGCATCCCATGGCATATGTGGTTCAGAATGAGACAATGCCTGAGAACATAGTTACAATACATTGTTTCTTCCTGGATACTACTAGAGCTGTGCTTAGGACAGGTACCACTGAAAGTCTTTTAAAGTCAGACAAATGAAAGCCCCCAAACAGGCGAAACCCAGCCTTTTCCTTTGCATCTGTAAGGGAAACCCTGTTGCTCCCTTTATAAAATCAATCCCTGGTCCTCTGATATTGACAGTGGATGGAGACTGTCCCAATACTTGGGGAATAATGCTGAAGCTACAGTAATTAGTGCCAGATCTTCAAGAGGAAGATGAAGCTCACTGATAAGTGTCATATCTCAAGGTCTCTCCCTCTAAAGAGGTCTTTAATCTCGCAGCATCTTGATTCAAAATTTTAGCAAAGCCATTGCATTTTATTTGAATCTATTACAGATTTATATGGTGCTGAAGCTATAACTGATATCATTTATTCGACTGTGTGCTAAACACTGGGCATTGTAGCGATTGTCTCAAAACAGCTCTGTGGATGGATTGTAAAGTGCGTCCCAGTTTTTTGTTTTGTTTTTGGTCTCACTGAGTGGCATGTGTTATTTCAACTCCCCAACCAGGGATCCAGCCTGTACCCCTTGCAGTGGAAGTGCTGAGTCTTAACCACTGGAGAGCCAGGGAAGTCCTGTATCCCTGTTTTCTGAAGAGTTAATGGAGGCACACACAGATTGTATAAAGTTGCCAAGTTTACAAAACAAGCAAGTGATGAGGTCAGGATTCAAACCCAGGTGTGCCTGACTCCAAAGATGGAAGATCCCACTGAACAAGTTGTCTTATGAAACTCAGAAAAGGGTTCAAGTTCATCCTGCCTTTGAGGAGCTACTCACAAGGATCCGGTAAAAAGAAGCATGTGAGGGAAGAATGAAGTGACTCTGTAACTAAATAAAGAATGGATTACATTGTAATGATGAAATCAGTGAGCCTAAGAAACCAATGCCAACCATATTTATGACTCTACTTTGATATGGACATGGGTGACAGGCAGATTCACCCTGTGTGATCCCAACAGCAACACTGGTCTGAAGAAAAGAATAAACAAAACAAAAACAGAAGAAGTACTAGCTCACCCTGGAGGTGGAAAGATGAGATCAGGGGCAATGTCCTTGACTTCTCCTCCAAAGGCTGCATCCTACCTGCCAAGCAGCAGTCCCCCCACCTCTCCCAGGGGGACATCTTATCTGTACCCCTCCTGCCCCCTCCTCTCCGGAGACCTGACACAGCCTACCATGCCCTTCTTCCTGAAATGCTTCTCTCACTTTAAGTTTGTGGACCACAGTAGCCTGGCATCCCCGCACCTTGCAGGCCACTCCTTTTTGGTGTCTTTCACTGGATCCTCCTTCTCATCCACAAAGCCTTTCCTTGGAGCTGCCCACGGCTCTGCCTTTAGCTTGCTTCTCCTTTTTATCTGCACTCACTCATATGGCTTTAAACACCAGCTTCATGCTAACAACTCACTTTTGCAGCCCCAACCCAGATCTCTTCTTCCCTGCTCCATGTCTCCACGTGGGTGTCCACTGAGCCTCTTGTGAATGATTAACAACAACATGGAGTCACTTATGTCAAAGAATCTAGAATGAATCCAGGAGGCCATTAGGGATGTGAAACTTACATCTACTTTGGATGCAACAGAATCTTTTGACTCGGCCTTCCTAAGCCCTCTGGAACTTTTTTTTTTAATTTACTCTTTAGAAATCACAGCTTAGCAACCAGCCTGCTTCCAAGTGACTGAGTACCTGCACCAATCATAGTTCTGTAAAAATAACCTCTCTGGAATGTCTTTGTCAGTTGCCTTTATAAACCCCACGATTTCCTACTTTTCTCAGAACAAATTTGAGTTACTGCTCAAATCAGTGCCTCCTGAATTTCAATTCTTAAGGCAGCAAACAAACTCTTTTTCTTATTTGTAGCCTTCAGCATTTCTTGGTTGACACTCTCCAACCTAACTTGTCCACAAAAGAACTCTTAGTTTTCCCCAAGTCTGCTTCTCCTCCAGTCTTGTGCATCTCATTAGCCCATCATCTACCCAGACTCAGGCCAAACACCCCAGAGACAGCCTCAATTTTGTTGTTTCATCAGCATCCTCGACCACCCTACCGGGAAATCTTGTCAAATCCTACGACTCGTGTTCTGAATCTGACCCCTCAACACAGCTGCTCCTGCCACCCCAGTCCAGGCCCCCTCCCTCTCTAGCCTCAGCTGTGGAAACTGCCATCCAAGTGCTCTCCCATGTCTCTCCATAACCCTCTTAAAGAAATCTTTTAAAAATGTAAATTACAGGCTGTCCCTGGCGGTCCAGTGGTTAAGAATCTGCCTTCCAATGCAAGATATGCAAGTTTGATCCCTGGTCTGAGAATTAAGATCCCACACGCTGCAGGGCACCTACTAAGCCCACAAGCTCCAGAGCCAGGGCATACAACTAGAGAGAAGCCACAGTGAAAGGTCACCCGTGCCAGTAAGACTCAATGCAGCCAAACCTTTTTAAAATGTAAATTACATCCTGTTATTTCTCTGCATAAATCCCTCTATTCTCTCCCATTAGCTGTTAGAATAAAACTCAACTGCCTTGCATAGTTCTCAAGACTCACCAGACCTGGATCCTGCCAAACTTTACCAGCGCATGTTTTGCTACTCCGGTCACTCACTTACCACACCCTGTCTATTTCTCCAAGCCTGTTCCTACCACGAGGCCCTCATGTCCATCTGTTGGATGTGCTTGTCCTTAAGATCTCACCTCATCTGCTGTCTCCCTGAAGGGCCTGCCTTGATCATCCTCACCCCAATCTTATCCTTCTATTATCCTGGTTTAGTTTCTCATCACACCTCTTGCTATTTAACATCTTGTTGTACTCATATTACCATATTCTCTCCTAGAGTATAAATTCTGTAAGGCTAGAAAGAATATTAGGTAGTTGTTTTTGTCTGAGGCAAACATAAATGGGCTCTGAGCAGATTAGTGTTCTTGGGTCACTAAGTCGTGTCCGACACTTTACAACGGTATGCCAGGCTTCCCTGTCCTTCACCATCTCCTGGATTTACCTGAACTCAGATCCATTAGGTCAGTGATGCCATCCAAACCATCTCATCCTCTGTCATCTCTTTCTCCTCCTGCCTCCAATCTTTCCCAGCACCAGGGTCTTTTCCAGTGAGTCGTCTCTTCACATCAGGTGAGCAGATTAAGGAGAAAGAAATTCATTGGGAAGGTTTCTAATTCTCTGAGGTAGAATTTTAATAGCATTTGTGCTCCTGATACGACCTTTGTAAACAAAACCTGACTTACAATCACTGGGAAGAATTTTTTTTTTAACTAGAAATACTGTTTTCAAAAATATTCAACCCGTTCACAGACATATAGGAAAGTGAATGAGTGACTTTGGACTGTGGATCCATGATCATTTATCCAAGTCTGGACAAAAAGAAAACAGCCTTCAGGGAAGTGGTAAAAATTCCTGGGTGAAAATATGAAGTTAGACGACAATGATGATGAACACTGTCTCTTAGAGAAATGATTCAGCTAGAACATTAACTCAAAAAAAAAAAAAGGAAAATAAAAAATTATTTATCTTGGTCCTGGTGGCAATGAACTTGAATATTTGTTTAATAAAGCATGAACTAACCTTTGATATTATAGGGGAAGAAAAACTTTTCCTTGACTCCCTTGGGTCCCTGGCTGAGTCTGAAAGTTAAACTGCTGAAGACATGGTAACAAGAGAAAAGAATACAAGTTTATTTAACATAAGTTTTACGTGACAGGGGAGACTTCCTCAAGAAATGAAGAGTTAAAGAAATGGTTAAACCTGAGTGTTTTCAGGCTAGATTAGGCCAAGAGTGGACAGTTATAGAGAATTATGGTAGGACAAAGGAGGTATGAGCTACATGTAATAAGCTGGAGAAACTTAACAAGTCCTATTTATTTGGACTTTTCTCTCTCTGTCTTAGAGATGAGCATGTTCCTCTCTCCAAGGTGTGAGGAGGGCACATCTCACAGGAGGGAGAAGCACAGGGGGAGGTCAGACAGACTCTCCTGCTTCCTGACTTTATCTCATACACCTTCAGCTTACAATACTCAACATATCAACATGCCATGTTCTGGGGTAGCAAGTTTTGCACTCTGTCAATATCAAACTTGCAA
>NW_011495034.1:12337557-12357821 GCF_000754665.1 Bison bison bison | reverse complement strand
TTAAAAAATGTAAAAATTTATAGTTATTTAGTTTCAATGGCACCCCACTCCAGTACTCTTGCCTGGAAAATCCCATGGGCGGAGGAGCCTGGGAGGCTGCAGTCCACAGGGTCTCGAAGAGTCAGCCACGACTGAGCGACTTCACTTTCACTTTTCACTTTCCTGCATTGGAGAAGGAAATGGCAACTCACTCCAGTGTTCTTGCCCAGAGAATCCCAGGGATGGGGGAGCCTGGAGGGCTGCCATCTATGGGGTCACACAGAGTCTGACACGACTAAAGTGACTTAGCAGCAGCAGTAGCAGCAGCAATGTAAGAATAACTAGGATTTTGTTTGAACATAATATGAAATATCCTTATTGAATAGCTCTTTCAGATTCTCTTGACACTCAGAACAGTGTACCTTCTGGAAACAACAATGTCTGAAACACGTGTGTTCTTTCAAGACCAGTCATTACAGTCCTGCCATAGACAGTTTGATATCCAATAGGCTGGTATTGAATCTTTTCTCTCAGTGACAAAGTCTGAAGGAAAAAAGCTCAGAGAAACAAGATTTTCTAGTTATAAGAACTGAATTTGACTACCTTTTAGCAAATTTAGGAAAAGTAGTTGAGAGTTTGTCAGCTGGACTTGCATTATGAAATAAACACACCCTCCTATTGAAAAACAAGGCTCTGAAAAAAATTAATAAAAATTCTAAAAAGTGAATTTTAAAAAGCATTTTCATTACTTTTGTGATTCCGCAGTGTTAGCCCCAGAGACTCTGACTTCATGCCAGGAAACAGTGATCTTCCAGAAGGAAAATAAAAGTAACAAGTCTCAAGTGAACCAGTGCCTGGGTGCGTGCTGAGTGGCCTCAGTCGTGTCCAAGTCTTTGCAACAATAGGAACAGTAGCCCGCCAGGCTCCTCTGTCCATGGGATTCTCCAGGCAAGAATATTGGAATGGGTTGCCATGCCCTCCTCCAACTCTTTCATCTCCAGCATTGGCAGGCTGGTTCTTTACCAGCAGTGCCGCCTGGGAAGACCCATGTGAACCAGGAATGCGTGGAAATAAATAACAGACAAAACTTCCAAAATTTCTAATGTCCTTCATAATTTCCCCACATCCTGATGTTAGAGTCAGGAACTTTCAAAATTAGATTATCAAAGTGATGCCTTACTGTCATCTAACATACAGGTTCTGAACAGCTCAGAAGGAGTGAAATTCACAGAACATGCTAAACACTTCATGTTAGTCGATGATTCCAGGCTTTTCTTCCCCAAATATTTTTCTAGAGAGCCTCACAAGTGGCCAGGTTGGCTGAAGTTAGTATTGATTCCTCTCCCTCCTTCAAGCCAACCCTGACAGTTTCTAGAGATCAGGGAAATGCAGGCGGTCCACAGTCGAGAGCTGATGATAATTTATTTCCACGTCCTCTTCTGCCTCCTAAAAGAGTAATTTAAGGAACACTTGATATTGCTTAGTAAGACATCAGATATTGCAATTTCCTCTGGGAAAAAAATGGACATGGGTGCACATTACATTCAATCTCATTCTTTAAGAGTTCGTTTCAATACTAGAAAAAATGTGACCCGGGAATCGAGGAGAAGGAAAGCCAGTATCATCATCATGCTGAAAAGTCAAAAAGAAACTGAGCTTATAGACAATGTGAAACGAAATAATAGTGGAAGGTTGGAATTAAATTTTACAATGCCTGAGATACCAAATTAATTTCTTCCCATACATAAACATGGAGAACCTCTAAAAGAAACAGTCATAGAAATAAGAGCTAAAGAGAAATGTTCAAGGCTGTGAATAATAGCAGAAATGAGTATCTTTAGAAAAACAGGGACATAAGGAGCTTTCCTTTCTATGCTGCATTGCAGGAAGTTGAGCATGAAAAACCATGAAAAAATTCCCTACATTCTGTAGGGAATGAAGACAGGATGAGCTATGCTGCTCCCAGTGTTTTGCCTCCCTGACCCTTCCACGCAGCAGGGACTGCAGAGAGAGGCAGAAGAACAGCCTCTGGGAGCTTCCCTTGAATCCAAGCAACCAATGAGTCTCAGCCTGGAGATCAGCTTAGGCACCGCCAGACACTGCCCAGTGTTGACTTGGAGGCCTAGGTCTAGGGGACGAACTGGTGCTGTGGTGGGTTAAATAGTGGCCCCTCTGAAAGATGTGTGTGTGCTGTCACTTCAGTTACATCTGACTGTTTGCGACCCTATGGACCATAGCCCGCCAGGCTTCTCTGTCCATGGGATTCTCCAGGCAAGAATACTGGAGTGGGTTGCCAGCCCCTCCTCCAGGTGATCTTCCCAATCCAGGGATTGAACTTGTTCGTGTCTCTTACATCTCTTGCATTGGCAGGTGGGTTCTTTACCACTAGCGCCACCTGGGATGCCCTCTGAAAGATACAGCCAACCAGAACCTGGGAATGTGATCTGACTTGAGAAAAGATATAATTTGCAGATATAATTAAAGATCTTGAGAGAAAATCATCTTGGATTACCTGGGGAGGCCCTTAATCCAGTGACAGATGTCCTTGTAAGAGACAGAAGAGGAGAAGACAGAGAGACAAACAGAGGGGAAGACTATGGGAAAAGGGAGCCATCAACTGGAGATATGTAGCCTGGGTCATATTTGTAAATATGGCAGGAAAGTTCTTAAAAGTAAAGGTCTAAATTCATATTTGGGGGGTTGCTCTTCCAGCATCACAAATTACAGTCAATATCTGCATGTTATAATTTGTAGGGGAGGGAAAATGTCTTTTTTCTCTATGCTTCTAAGTTTTCTGCAGGGACCCCTATTACAAAAGACAGATTAACAAGAGAAAAACAGACAAATTTATTGAAGTTTTACATGACATGGGAACCTTTATAAGAAAATGAAGACCCAAAAAATGGTTCAACTAGAGTGGTTCTATGCTGGGTTTGCTGAGAAGTGGAGGGCAGCTCACGCAGGAGGTTTTTATGACCCACTTCAGGAGAAGATCAGAAAGTCTTTCCTGCACCTGCCATTCCTCAAATTCCTCCAACTTGAAATACTCAGTACACCGAGGTGCCATATTTTGGGGGTAGCATGTCCTAAACACCATCAGATTCTTGGGATGCTTGCTCTCCAGGCCAGGATTTTTCACTCAGTTACTAAGCACAAACTGACCATGATCTGCAGGATGAGTTTCTGCCCCCTAGAGGTCTTCAGGGACCATTGTCAATGTGGACCCTAATTTTGATTGCCTGTTTTGCCTTTATCAACTCTGTGGATGTGAATCTCTCAAGTTAAATCCAGAGTAGAAGGTATCTAATTTTTTAAAAGTCCATAAATTAAAAATCTATTGGCTAACCAAGTGTTCTATTTCAAATATTTCTTGCCCTATTACAAGGTTAGATTTCTTTGGCCTGTGTGTTATGGATAGGTGTGTCAGGCATAGTTGGCTGACCTCTGTATTACTTTCTGGAGACATAAACTTTTCTTTAGCTTTCAGTTCCATGAGTGTTAGTTCTAGAAGGTCTTGTAGGTCTTCGTAGATCCATTCAACTTCAGCTTCTTCAGTATTACGGCTCAGGGCATAGACTTGGATTACTGTGATATTGAATGGCTTGCCTTGGAAATGAACAGAGATCATTCTGTCATTTTTGAGATTGCAATCCAAGTACTGCATTTCAGACTCTTTTGTTTACTATGAGGACTACTCCATTTCTTCTAAGGGATTCTTCCCCACAGGTGTAGATATAATGGTCATCTGAGTTTAATTCACCCAATCCAGTCCATTTTAGTTTGCTGATTCCTAAAATGTCAATGTTCACTCTTGGCAGCTCCTGTTTGACCACTTCCAATTTGCCTTGATTCATGGACCTAACATTCCAGGTTCCTATGCAATATTGCTCTTTATAGCATCGGACTTTACTTCCATCACCAGTCACATCCACAATTGGGTGTTGTTGTTGCTTTGGCTCCTTCTCTTCATTCTTTCTGGAGTTATTTCTCCACTGATCTCCAGTAGCACATTGGGCACCTACTGACCTGGGAAGTTCATCTTTCAGTGTCCTATCTTTTTGCCTTTTCATACTGTTCATGGGGTTCTCAAGGAATGAATACTGAAGTGGTTTGCCATTCCCTACTCCAGTGGGTTCATTTTGTCAGAACTCTCCACCATGACCTGTCCATCTTGGATGGCCCTACAGGGCATGGCTCATAGTTTCATTGAGTTAGACAAGGCTGTGGTCCATGTGATCAGTTTGATTAGTTTTCTGTGATTGTGGTTTTCATTCTGTCTGCCCTCAGATGGATAAGGATAAGAGGTTTATGGAAGCTTCCTGATGGGAGAGACTGACTGAGGGGGAAACTGGGTCTTGTTCTGATGGGTGGGGCCATGCTCAGTAAATCTTTAATCCAATTTTCTGTTGATGGACGGGATTGTGTTCCCTTCCTGTTGTTTGACCTGAGGCCAAACTATGGTGGAGGTAATGAAGATAATGGCGACCTCCTTCAAAAGGTCCCAGGCATACACTGTCACACTCAGTGGCCCTGACCCTGCATCAGGCTACCACTGACCCACACCTCCACCAGAGACTCCTGGACACTCAAGGGCAAGTCTGGCTCAGTCTCTTGTGGTGTCACTGCTCCTTTCTCCTGGGTCCTAGTGCACAGGTTTTGTTTGTACCCTCCAAGAGTCTGTTTCCTCAGTCTTGTGTAAGTTCTGCTGGCTCTACGGTGGGGTTAATGGCGACCTCCACCAAGAGGGCTTATGCCACACCCAGGTCTGCTGCACCCAGAGCCCCTGCCCCATGGCAGGCCACTGCTGACCTGTACCTCCACAGGAGACCCTCAAGCACAGTTCTGGCTCAGTCTCTGTGGCCTTTTCATTTTAAGGGACTGGAATGCAAAAGTAGAAAGTCAAGACATACCTGGAGTAACAGGCAAATTAGACCTTGGAGTACAAAACAAAGCAGGTCAAAGGCTAACAGAGTTTTGCCAAGAGCATGCACTGGTCATAGCAAACACCCTCTTCCAACAACACAAGAGACGATTCTACACATGGACATCACCAGATGGTCAATACTGAAATCAGATTGATTATATTCTTTGCAGCCAAGGATGGAGAAGCTCTATATAGTCAGCAAAAACAAGACCAGGAGCTGACTGTGGCTCAGATCATGAACTCCTTCTTGCCAAATTCGGACTGAAATTGAAGAAAGTAGGGAAAACCACTAGACCATTCAGGTATGACCTGAATCAAATCTCTTAGAATTATACAGTGGGAGTGACAAATAGATTTAAGGGATTAGCTCTAATAGACATAGTGACTGAAGAACTATGGATAGAGATTCCTGGAATTGTACAAGAAGCAGTGATTAAGACCATCCCTAAGAAAAAGAAATGCAAAAAAGCAAAATGATTGTCTGAGGAGGCCTTACAAATAGCTGAGAAAAGAAGAGAAGCTAAATGCAAAGCAAGAAAGGAAAGATATACTCATTTGAATGCAGAGTTCTGAAGAATAGCAAGGAGAGATAAGGAAGTCTTCCTCAATGATCAATGCAAAGAAATAGAGGAAAACAACAGAATGGGAAAGACTAGAGAGCTCTTCAAGAAAATTAGAGATTCCATGGGAACATTTCATGCAAAGATGAGCACAAAGGACAGAAATGGGATGGACCTAACAGAAACAAAAGATATTAAGAAGAGGTGGCAAGAATATACAAAAGAACTATACCAAAAAGATCTTCATAACCCAGATTACCATGATGGTGTGATCACTCACCTAAAGCCAGACATCCTGAAATGTGAAATCAAGTGGGCCTTAGGAAGCATCACTACAGACAAAGCTAGTAGAGGTGATGGAATTCCAGTTGAGCTATTCCAAATCCTGAAAGATGATGCTGTGAAAGTGCTGCACTCAATATGCCAGCAAATTTGGAAAACTCAGCAGTGGCCACAGGACTAGAAAAGGTCCATTTTCATTCCAATCCCAAGGAAAGGCAATGCCAAAGAATGCTCAAACTACCACACAATTGCACTCATCTCACACGCTAGCAAAGTAACGCTCAAAAAATTCTCCAAGCCAGGCTTCAGTAATACATGAACCGTAAACTTCCAGATGTTCAAGCTAGATTTAGAAAAGGCAGGGGAACCAGAGATCAAATTGCCAACATCTGTTGGATGATCAAAGTAACAAGAAAGTTCCAGAAAAACATCAACTTTTGCTGTATTGACTATGCCAAAGTCTTTGACTGTGTGGATCACAATAAATTGTGGCAAATTCTGAAAGATATGGGAATACCAGACCACCTTACCTGCCTCCTGAGAAATCTGTATGAGGTCAAGGAGCAACAGTTAGAATTGGACATGGAACAACAGACTGGTTCCAAATTGGGAAAGGAGTACGTCAAGGCTGTACATTGTCACCCTGTTTATTTAACTTATATGCAGAGTACATCATGCAAAATGTCGGGCTGGATGCAGCACAGGCTGGAATCAAGATTGCTGGGAGAAATATCAATAACCTCGGATATGCAGGTGACACCCCCCCTTATGGCAGAAAGTGAAGAGGAACTAAAGAGCCTCTTGATAAAAGTGAAAGAGGAGAGTGAAAAAGTTGGCTTAAAGCTCAACATCCAGAAAACTAAGATCATGGCATCTGTTCCCATCACTTCATGGCAAATAGATGGGGAAGTAATGGAAACAGTGAGAGACTTTATTTTCTTAGGCTCCAAAATCACTGCAGATGGTGATTACAGCCATGAAATTAAAAGACACTTGCTCCTTGGAAGAAAAGATATGACCAACCTAGACAGCATATTAAGAAGCAGAGACATCACTTTGCTGACAAAAGTCCATCTCTTGAAAGCTATGGTTTTTCCAGTAATCATGTACAGATGTGAGAGTTGGACCATAAAGTAAGCTGAGTGCTGAAGAATTGATGCTTTTGAACTGTGGTGTTAGAAAGACTCTTGAGAGTCTCTTGGACTGCAAGGAGATCAAACCAGTCAATCCTAAAGGAAATCAATCCTGAATATTCACTGGAAGGACTGATGCTGAAGCTGAAACTCCAATACTTTGGCCACCTAATGTGAAGAACTGACTCCTTGGGAAAGACCCTGATGCTGGGAAAGATTGAAGGTGGGAGGAGATGGATGACAGAGGATGAGATTGTTGGATGCATCACTGACTGGATGGACATGAGTTTGAGTAAGCTCTGGGAGTTGGTGATGGACAGGGAAGCCTGGCGTGCTGCAGTCCATGGGTCGCAAAGAGTCGAACACGACTGAGCGACTGAACTGAACTGACTGAGAACTTAAACCATGATAGCACTTCTATTAAGACTCAAGATGAGAAGAAATAGATTGGTCCATTGAGCTAAAATGCCGTGTGATTTGGTTCTTCTCCTTTTAGTTTATGTTTAATACCTCTTTGGGAACAGCACATCACACCACTAGATCTTCCCACTTACATATTCAGAATCCAGCAGTCTCTTAGATCTAGGTGATGGGGCTTCCTCATCACAAACTAGAGTAACCTTAAATAATGCTTCCCTACTTTTCTCGTGTCATAGGCCCATGGACTGTGATCACATTTGCAAGGCACCTGAGGTAATTAGAAGTGGTTGTTGAAATACAAGCATTCAACCTGGGGATGTGCCCGGGTGCCCAGCTATCTGAGACCACCTTAAAGACAATGCATACCAACACCCCAGTCCACCACAGATCCACTAAAATCCATCCCTCTATTAGGCCAGGTCAGTAGAGAGCCAAAAAAAGAAACCATGTCTTTTTTTTTTTTTTTTTTTTAACTGAACTCACCATTTGGGCAATGCCATTAAAGATTGCATTGAAGATTATTAGTAAGTCTGTAGTAATTCACTGCTGTGTAGACGGTACGGATGGATGTGGTTCATTATACCACACACATCCTCTCCAGTACAACCCACGGGAGAACTTTCCTCTGATCTCGGTAACAAGAAAAGCTGTGTGCTTCTGAGCACCTGTTTATGTTTGGATGTCCCAGGCAGGATACCGCGAATCTTGTAATGGATCAAATTCCTCTGCTGAACTGGCTCTGGGGGGTTAGAATAAACTTTGAAGTCTATATCTAACGTGTTTCTAGGGCTCCCAGGCACGCGTTTTGTGAACTAACCTAACACATGGCTTCATCTCACTTTCCCACCCTTACGTTCCCCAACAGTTTTTCATTTACTCCACCCTGTGATATTGTCTGTAGTTTCATAATCCACTTGAGGCCATTTCAGGAACAGAGTGGGAATGGAAGGAAGAGAGAGAGGAAAGGAAGGAACGTAGGAAGGCAGACAGACTGACTCAAAATTCGAGACCAATTTACATCTTGTTTATTTGTTACAAGATAAGCTCTCCATGGTGTGAACTATAACTTACTTTTATATACTCAAACTTATGGCTCCCAATAAATAATTGTGGATAAAACTACCATCACAACAATGTGAATACTCCTAATGCTACTGAATTGTGCACTTGAAAATGGTTAAAATGATACATTTTATGTGTATTATGTATATTTTTCCACAATAAAAAAATTTGTAATGCTATCCTTTAAGATTAAGAAAATTCTGTAGCTCTACTGAAACTTAAGCTTCCATTTACCTTTGTGATATACCTCTCACCCAGCTGGAGTCTAGAAAAATAGAATGGAAATATTTGGGACTTCCTTGGTGGTTCAGTGGTTGGGAGTCCGCCTGGCAGTGCAGGCACATGGGTTCAATTCCAGATCCAGGAGGATTCCATATGCCACAGGGCAGCTGGGCAAGGGCACCACAATTACTGAAGCCCATGATCTCTAGAGCCCATGCTCCATAACAAGAGAAACCACCACAATGAGAGCACCGCACAGCAACTAAAGAAAGCCGCACTCAGCAGTGAAGATCCAGGAGAGCCATAAGTAAATAAATAATTTTAAAAAATACAAATATCTGTGATTGATATATGGTTCTTCAGTAGAATTCCCTGAAAATACAAGTAGACTTCACACTTTGGCAAATGGTTATGAGTGTGAT
This sequence comes from Bison bison bison, assembly GCF_000754665.1. NCBI lineage: Eukaryota > Metazoa > Chordata > Mammalia > Artiodactyla > Bovidae > Bison > Bison bison. Next base: position 12,348,817 of record NW_011495034.1, on the reverse strand, counting down.
TTGGGATTCCTGAAGTTGCTGGGAGTAAGCTATTCCCCCATCAACTGTGGCCACTGAAATTCCTACCATTCCTTTGCGTTAAGCCCATACTGGAAGTCAGGTATCTTCTGCTAAAAGAGAAATATTTTCTGCATACATAATTTTTTAAACCTATCTAGCCAAGAGTATGACTCTGGGGAAGGGAACTGCAGGACAGGTAAGTTGGGGCTGAGCTGAAGTTAAGAGAAATGGAGATAGTATGTCAAACAGGGTACATTCCAGAGCATGGCAAGCTTGTGAGGTCTGGCGAGAGGAAGAGTCCACACACCATGATAGAAATCAGCAAGGTATTGAGAGGGTAACAGGCAGGAAGGCCAGGGGTCTCCAAATGGAGGAAATAGGCTGCAAGTGTCCGACATTTTTTATCTCTCTCTTGAGCAGCAGGAGGAAAGAAACTACTAGTGTTATATTTTTTCCCCTTCTCTATACAAATTTAAAAGGAGGTTTCTCTTAAAGTTCTGTGTTGCCATAATGACACCTGGTTCCACCTGAACTTAACTTTTCTCAAACCTTGAGCTAACCAATGTGTTTTTCTCATGGAAATGTTTGTCTTAAGCTATGTTAATGAACTATGTTTTACCCTAGACTCTGTCTTTCTTCAGGCCAGAATACTGGATTGGGTAGCCATTCCCTTCTCCAGGGGATCTTCCCAACCCAGGGCTCAAACCCAGGTCACCCACATTGCAGGCAGATTCTTTACCAGCCGAGCCACAAGGGAAGCCCAAGAATACTGGAGTGAGTAGCCTATTCCTTCTCCAGTGGATTTTCCAGACCCTAGACAGCATATTAAAAAGCAGAGACATTACTTTGCCAACAAAGGTCCATCTAGTCAAGGCTATGGTTTTTCCAGTGGTCATGTATGGATGTGAGAGTTGGACTGTGAAGAAAGCTGAGTGCCAAAGAATTGATGCTTTTGAACTGTGGTGTTGGAGAAGACTCTTGAGAGTCCCTTGGACTGCAAGGAGATCCAGCCAGTCCATCCTAAAGGAGATCAGTCCTGAGTGTTCATTGGAAGGACTGATGTTGAAACTGAAACTCCAATACTTTGGCCACCTGATGTGAAGAATTGACTCATTCGAAAAGATCCTGATGCTGGGAAAGATTGAAGGCAGGAGGAGAAGAGGATGACAGGATGAGATGGTTGGATGGCATCACCGACTCAATGGACATGAGTCTGAGTGAACTCAGTTGGTGGTGGACAGGGAGGCCTGGCGTGCTGTGGTTCATGGGGTCACAAAGAGTTGGACACAACTGAGCGACTGAACTGAACTGAAATGTCTTGATCTTCAAGTTTGTTCCACCATAGACTCAGAACTGACGACAAACCTGTTTGTTCTACTCATACATTGTTCTCCTAATCTATGTTAATGAAACTATATTACTTACCTGGAAACCTGCCTTTCTTCAAGATTCATATCAATCGCTTTATGGCCAGGTGCCATATGTTATCTCAAAATGCATGTTGTGGTGAGGGGCCTGGTGCCAGTCTCTGAGTTTTGAGACATTTACTTTCTCTAATTAGCAGACTACTAGTAGCTATATAACATCCACCTAAAGACTATTGGAGGACACTCTTTCTGTCCCCTTCTGATGTCTATGTCAGAAGCTTTCTCTATCTCTTTTATACTTTAATAAAACTTGATTACACAAAATCTCTGAGTGATTAAGCCTCATCACTGCCCCCAGATTGAATTCTTCTCCTCTGGAGGCCAAGAATCACGCCTTCTTTCGTGGTTCAGCAACAACCTTTTAGTACAGTCAGGGCAATAATTGTGTGACCCTGGTGGAAAGGGACATTTCAAATGGGAGGAGAAGAGGTGCAGAAATTCTGGAAGGTTTTTATCATAAATATAAAGACAGAGCTGCTTTCTGTTCAGAGTAGCCTAGAATTGTAGGATTCAGAGCAAGAAGGAATCTCAAATATCATTTGATCCCACACCTTTCTCTCATAATTGTAAAAGCAGAGCCACATCAAGGGGCAGTTGGCTGCATAATCAAGAGAAAATTCAGACCCACAAACCGGTGCCACCTCCACTGTAGCCTTCCGACTCGTTCGTATTGAGTAGGTGATTTTTATTTCCTAATTTCTGCCCAATTATTTGATTCTAGCAGCCGGGACACCAATGATTTCTCTGAGTAACAGATTGCTTAATGGTTGTAAAAGCTTATGATGATAGCGGGGAATTCGCCTTGCAAATGCCAGCAGGTGAAAATCCTACACTGACTCGGGAATAACGTGCTAATCTTTCCCCAACGAAGGTGGATGATTTGTTTACATCTTAGAAAATACTTGGCAGCCTTTGCTGCCATTTTGCCAAGAAAAATCTCCTTCCAACACTATTTCCACTTGGGCATTCATCATCCCAACCCCACAGGCTAAAAATATCAAGGTGTCGTGGCAAGGAGTTGAGAAGGGAAGGGGGCAAGCCTTCCTTGCTGTGTATGCCACCGTCTCATGAGTGCAGCTGTGTCCTGCGGGCTCCAAAAGTGATTTAAGCCATTTTGCCGAACAACTCCTTCTCCCAGCTGCCATGACCACTCATTGATCCTTCCTCTCATCGATCCTGCCCTCTCATTGATCCTCTTCTGTGTTTTCTCCTTTTCTGCCTTCTGAAAGCCCTCTGTGTTTTTTATAACCGTCTGGTTCATTATCACTTGACAGAGCCATCCTTCTCCCTTTTCTTTCTGTTTCCATGTTTCAGGAATACCTTAAATATTTACCAGTGAATCACACACACTCCATCTTTATTTAAAGATGATTCACCATCTTTACAGAATCTGAAAACCACATCCCGGGTAATCAGAAACATGAGTGCATCAGTGAGTGTCTCCACCCTAACTTCCTCCGAAGAACCAGGGTTGCAGGTGGCTAATAGCATTATACTCACACGGGCTTCCCAGGTGGCCTAGTGATAAAGAACCAGTCTGCCAATGCAGGAGACGTTAAGAGTTGCAGGTTCGATCCCTGGGTCAGGAAGATCCCCTGGAGGAGGGCATGGCAACTCACTCCAGTATTATCGTCTGGAGAATCCCATAGACAAAAGAGCTTGGCAGGCTACAGTCCATAGGGTTGCAAAGAGTCAGACATGACTGAAGTGACTTAGCATGCACACACTCACAGTTGGTAAACTTCTTCAGTTATAGTTGTTTACATGGCACTTGAAGAGCTACGCAAGTCCAAGGTCAGGGGCGGCATCCAAGAGGAGCTACCCCGCGTTGGAGGAGATCAGCCCTGGGATTTCTTTGGAAGGAATGATGCTAAAGCTGAAACTCCAGTACTTTGGCCACCTCATATGAAGAATTGACTCATTGGAAAAGACTCTGATGCTGGGAGGGATTGGGGGCAGGAGGAGAAGGGGACAACAGAGGATGAGATGGTTGGATGGCATCACTGACACAATGGACATGAATCTGAGTGAACTCCGGGAGTTGGTGATGGACAGGGAGGCCTGGCGTGCTGCGATTCATGGGGTCACAAAGAGTCAGACACAACTGAGTGACTGAACTGAACTGACATGGCACTTACTATGTTCCAGGCAATATCTTCAATGTTTTTCAATTTTTAACTCATTTAATCCTCATAACAATGCTACAAGGTAGATAGTATCTTCATCCCCATTTTTCAGAAGAAATGTTAGATAACTCATTGATAAACTTGACTAGTAAAATCTACACACTTCGGTCCCAAAATCTGGTACCGTCTGCTGTCTCCGCACCCACATAGACTGGGTGAAAATGATGCCTCTTCTTGCCCAGCAACACCATCTCTGACCACGTTTTTCACATTAGACTCCATTGCCTTTGGGGCAATGAGATGGAAGACAGAGATGGAAAGGAAGTCTGCAGATGGGCTGCTCTCTGTGTAGGTTGAATGGCTGCTACCAGGCCCATTCTGATGGGGGACAATGGTGCTTTCCTCCTTCTATCCAAGGGCCCAGTGGTCCCTCTTTTTCTCCTTTCTCATGGGCCTATTTGTAGCCATCTTCAGCACTAGTCCCCTGAGGCTCTGAGTTCGAGGGTGCTGTGCTCAGCCGTGTCCAACTCTTTGTGACCCCATGGACTGGCTTGCCAGGCTCCTCTGCCTATGGGATTCTCCAACAAGAATACAGGAGTGGACTGCAATTTCCTTCTCCAGGAGATCTTCCCCACCCAGGGATCATATCCATGTCTCCTGCATCGCCTGCATTGCAAGTGGATTCTTTACCACTGCATGACCTGGGAATCACTGATACACGTATCCCCTCTTTTTTTGGATTTCCTTCCCATTTAGGTCACCACAGAGCATTGATTAGAGTTCCCTGAGCTATACAGTATGTTCCCATTAGTCATCTATTTTATACATAGTAATAGTTTATATATGTGTGTGTGTGTGTGTGAGTCCCAATCTCCCAATTCATCCCACCCTCTTCTTCTGCTCTTGGTGTCCATATGATTGTTCTCTATGTCTGTGTCTCTATTTCTGCTTTGCAAATAAGCTTACCTGTACTGTTTTTCTAGATTCCACATATCTGCATTAACACACAGTATTTGTTTTTCTCTTTCTGACCCACTTCACTCTTGTATGACAGTCTCTAGGTACATCCATGCCTCTGCAAATGACACAATCTCATTCCTTCTTTATGACTGAGTTATATTTCACCATATATATGTATCACATCTTTATCCATTCCTCTGTTGATGGACACTTAGGTTGCTTCCATGTCCTAGTTGTTATAAATACCACTACGATGAACATTGGGGTGCATGGTGGTGGAAATGTAAATTGATACAGCCACTGTGGAGAAGAGTATGGAAGTTCCTTACAAAACTAAAAATACAACTACCATATGACCCAGCAATCCCACTCCTGGGCATATGCCTGGAGAAAATCATAGTTCCAAAAGATAAAAGGCAGGTAGTTTTCATCTCTACTGTACAGAGAGGGAAAAAGAGACACCGAAAGACCCCATGACCTGTCAGAGCTCTTACGGCCGGTGAATGGAGGAGCTGCAGCCCACGGCCTCCAGGCATCACCACTGTCTGCTGTGGGAGTCACACAGCCCCTCCCACGCCTGACCTGCCTAAGGGTGTCTGCCCCTGTGTTCCAGGACTGAGAAGAATGCACCAGCTCCTCCCTAGATTCACGATTCCCACTGGCTGCCTGCTGTGGGACACCCACTGCAAGAGTAACACAAGGTAAGTGGAGTCTGGACAATGGCCTCAGACATGATATTGAAAACGCACTTCTTCCCTTTTCTGTCATTGGCAACACACAGCGCCTTGAAGCACCGTGACAAAAAGACCCAGGAAATAGTGTCCCAGTCAGCGCAGTTCAGTCACTCAGCTGTGTCCAACTTTTGCGACCCCATGGACCACAGCATGCCAGGCTTACCTGTCCATCACCAACTCCCAGAGCTTACTCAAATTCTTGCCCATTGAGTCCATGACGCCATCCAACCATCTCATCCTCTGTCATCCCCTTTTCCTCTGCCTTCAATCTTTCCCAGCATCAGGGTCTTTTCCAATGAGCCAGTTCTTCCCATCAGGTGGCCAAAGTATTGGAGTTTCAGCTTCACCATCAGTCCTTCCAATGAATATTCATGACTGATTTCCTTTAGGATGGACCAGTTTGATCTCCTTGCAGTCCAAGGGAATCTCAAGAGTCTTCTCCAACACCACAGTGCAAAAGCATCAAATCTTCAGCACTCAGCTTACTTTATGGTCCAGCTCTCACATCCATACATGATTACTGGAAAAACCATAGCTTTGACAAGACAGACCTTTGTCAGCAAAGTGATGTCTCTGCTTTTTAATGTCTCTGCTGTCTAGGTTGGTCATAGCTTTTTTTCCAAGGTGCAAACGTCTTTTCATTTCATGGCTGCAGTCACCATCTGCAGTGATTTTGGAGCATAAGAAAATAAAATCTCTCACTGTTTCCATTGTTTCCCCATCTATTTGCCATGAACTGATGGGAACAGACGCCATAATCTTAGTTTTCTGAATGTTGAGCTTTAAGCCAACTTTTTAATTCTCCGCTTTCACTTTCATCAAGAGGCTCTTTATACTGCCATAAGGGTGGTGTCACTTGCATATCTGAAGTTATTGATATTTCTCCCAGCAATCTTGATTCCATCTTGAGCTTCATCCAGCCTGGCATTTGGCATGATGTACTCTGCTTGTAAGTTAAATAAGCAGGGTGACAATATACAGCCTTGATGTACTCCTTTCCCAATTTGGAACCAGCCTGTTGTTCCATGTCCGGTTCTAACTGTTACTTCTTGACCTTCATGTAGACTTCTCATGGGGCAGGTAAGGTGGTCTGGTATTCCCATCTCTTTCAGAATTTTCCACAGTTTGTTGTGATCCACACAGTCAAAGGCTTTAGCGTAGTCAATAAAGCAGAAGTAGATGTTTTTCTGGAACTCTCTTGCTTTTTTGATGATCCAGTGGATGTTGGCAATTTGATCTCTGGTTCCTCTGTCTCTTCTAAATCCAGCTTGAATGTTTGAAAGTTCTTATTCGTGTACTGTTGAAACCTGGTTTGGAGAATTTTGAGCATTACTTTGCTAGCATGTCAGATGAGTGCAATTATGTGATTGTTTGAACATTCTTTGACATTGCCTTTCCTTGGGATTGGAATGAAAACTGACCTTTTCCAGGCCTGTGGCCACTCTTTAGTGTTCCCAGAGGTTGTCCAAAATCCAATCCTCACTTTAGAAGTTAAATGTTCTTGCTTCTCTCTCCCTCTCTCTCTTCTTTTTCTGTCTTGTGACTCTATTTTCCTTTCCTTAATAAATCTAAATGTCAGAAACACATTTTCTTCTTTAGGGAATGTTAATTACAGTAGTCATTTTAAAAATCTATTATCTCACTCTGTCACTATTTAGGCAATAAAACTTATAAATAAATTTTATGGGGATAATGTCAGTTGAATATTACACAGCCAATTCAATTAACCTAATATTGAATTTAGCAGGGGAAATGGGCCTTCAAGGAGCTGGGGAAAGAGAGATTAGAAAGAGCTTCGAAGAAGATTAGATTAGCTAGATTCACAGACTCTGACTGCTAGCTCACAGATCTTGATATGCTTTGGCAAGAAAATGAAAGTATCAGGCCAATTTCACATTTGTTGGTATTATTTTACTCTTAGGCAGAATATCTAAATTGTACTCATTCCTTGACAGAGAAAGAGAGAAAGCATATGTTATTAGTACCCCTGAAACTTCCTTCACTGAAATAGGACATTAAAAAGAGAATTGATAGTGGTGGGGAAAATCTTCTGGACCTGAAACTTATCTATTATCACCCCACTACCTCCTGTCAGTTGAGAATGTTAGGAAAATCTACGATCCCAAAACTTCTTTGTTAAAATGAACTTTTATAAGGCAAACAAAACACTATGTCAGAGATAGTTCGCTTGCATTGTTCTTGTGTCTCCTGCTTCTTCATAGAACAGAGAGGAGTTTTCTGAAAGTACTAACAGGGTTTCAGCACCATGACAAAAAAGAAACGCTAAATAGATGGTCATCTTGAATCAAAAATTGAGTTGATCCAGTTCAACATAATTCAGATATATACAATTTTCACCCAACAGTAGGATACAAATTCTATTCAAGTTCTCATAGACTATAAACTAGGAGACACTGGAACATTTCCAGGGACATGAAACAAGGTGCAAAACTTTCATGATCTAAAGGTATTCCTAGTGCTTTTCAGATCTGCTATATCCTTCTACTTCTCTGTATATTCATTCTATTAATTTTTGAGAGTTTGAGATTGAAATACCAACTGAAAATCTTAATTGAGCTATTTAAAAAATAATTGTAATATCCAGTGAAACTACATGTAACAGTGATCTGTATTTTCCAAGTCTCCTATAAATGTTTTATCATTAAAAAAACAGTAAAGACAAAATGAAACTAATACTTCAAAGGACAAAAAACAAAGTGAGTTGATAAGAATGTCCATGTGAAAGTCCAGTCGAGGCCAAAAGAGAAACAACTGCAGTAAATACACTGCCTGGTGGGAAGCCCTCACACACAGACCATCTTAGGGGACTCTAAAAGCACTGCTCAAATGGAGAGAGGAACGCAGGCAGGCCGAGAATGCTGCATACGGCAGCAGGAGATCACATCCCACTGTGACAGGTGCTCCCAGGATGGACGAGGGGATCCCGCCGATTACGCGATGGCAGATGCATAAGCCAGGGCAGTACCACAGCCCAAGGTTGTCCAGGAAAAGCCCAAAGCACACCTCCACATCTTTCCCTTCACTGAACCAATTTCCTCAGTGAGAGCCCCTAAAGCATTTGCTTTTGGTAACTTTTTCATTGTAGCAAAATATACTTAAGATTTGCTATTTTAACCATTTTAAGTGCACAAGTCCTTGGCATGAAGTACATTCACCATGTTGGGCAGCCATCACCACTCTCAATTTTCAGAATTGATTCCAAAATTGATGATTTTTCCACCATCCCAAACAGAAACATTGTGCCTGATAAAGAATAACTCCCCCTTCCCCCAGCCCCCTAGCCTCCCAGCCCCTCATAACTTCCATTTTACTTAATTTCCATGAATTTGCCTAGTGTAAGTATCTCATATAAGTGGAACCATACAATATGGGTCCTTATGTGTCTGGACTATTTCATGTGCTTAATGTTTTCCAAGTTTATCCAAGGTGTAGCTTGTATCAGAATTTCATTCCTTTTTAAGGCTGAACAACGTCCCAGTATGGATGGATATACCACATTTAGTTTGTGGAGTTTGTCTGCCAATGGACATTTGGGTTTTCTCCATTTTTCGGCTGTTATGAATAGTGCAAGGATTGGTTTAATCACTGAAGCATTTTAAGCAAAACGGAAATCTGATCAGATTTCTATTCTAGGAAAATCATCCCATATATCTTCAGTCAAGTTCCAGACAGAAAACAAATTATATCAGTTATTTTAATAGAGTTTAACGTAAAGAGTTATTAGCTAAATAAATGAAAAGGCAAGAAGAGACTAGTACATTATCACAGGAGTGGGAACTATAGAAGGCAGCTGCTACCCCTAGGGGTTGGAGATACAGGGAGAAGAAGTTGCTAAGATGCAGAAGAAGCCCCTTGAAGCTGAATCTCAGACCCTTGAAGAGAGAGTGCCACTCAGCTGGTATTGGCATCTCTGAGCTTTGTGGGGCAGGGGGTGCTGTGGTATTTGGACCCCCAAACATTGAGGAAGAGTACTGCTCAGCTAGTGTCAGTGTCTCTATGCTCAGGGAAGACCCATGTGACTGGGATCCCACCTTCTGAGGGGGCGTTGCTTGGCTGGTGCTGGTATCAGTGGACTCGATGAAAGTAATTCTGTAAGTATTGTAAAGACTGCAAGCTGAATTCAAATGCTGCTGCAGGAATGAACCGGCACAGCTGGGTAAAGAGGCGAGGTGGGCGAATCACACCAATAAAAACAGGAAGCTGCTCTTCTCCCACCTCCAGTCTTACAGGCTTCTCCTAAGGCCCCTGGTGCCGGAGCCTGGCAGGGATCCACCTAGCAGGGCAGAAATACAGTTCACAGAGACCCTGCCCCAGTGTTGCTAAACAGAGTACCAGTGGGTTTGAAGCCAAGGGATGATAACTTAAATTATAATAGTCCCACTGCAACGGGGGAAGAAGTTGGAGACAGCAAGCCTGGCATCAGGAATAAAGGGCGTGTTGGGCATATTCCCAGTGGTAGATGATGCTTGGGGGTGACTGGCCCAGTTTGACATCCCTACATTGGGAATGGTCCTCCATGACCATGTCTGTATTATGTAACTACATCCACTGACCATAGCTGACTTATCAAGGGTGATCACCTTACCCAAGCTGAACTCAGATCCTCTTTCTAACCTTTGAAATTTGGAAACTGCTGCTAAGTCACTTCAGTCATGTCCAACTCTGTGTGACCCCATAGACGGCAGACCACCAGGCTCCCCCGTCCCTGGGATTCTCCAGGCAAGAACACTGGAGTGGGTTGCCATTTCCTTCTCCAATGCATGAAAGTGAAAAGTGAAAGTCAAGTCGCTCAGTCGTGTCTGACTCTTAGCGACCCCATGGACTGCTGCCTACCAGGCTCCTCCGCCCATGGGATTTTCCAGGCAAGAGTACTGGAGTGGGGTGCCATTGCCTTCTCTGTGAAATTTGGAAAAGATACACTTAATTCCTAGGGATCAGTCAAGCAAGTGGGTCTGCAAACACTTCCTGCTGAGGTCACCACCAGAGCTCATTGGGCCCTTCTCTTCCCATGTTCTTGGTTGTTCAATTCCAGTTCAGATCCCAGGAGATAACCCAGAAACCATCCAATAAATTCTCCCTTTTCTTTAAGCTAGCCAGAGCCCTTTCTGTAACTTCATGTTTTCTCTAGCCTCCCAGAGTTTACATTCCTGGGGAGTTTAAGAAATGTAAACAACATCAACACTGAGGGTTGCTAAGCGTTCTGAGAGGGAAGGAGAGGGAGCGGAGGGTGTGAGCCAGAGCGGGGGCACCTAAGCTCAGGGGGGTGGGGTGAAAGTGAAGGAGAAGCAGGAATGGGGTGGGTGGTGTGGTTGAATGTTCCAGATGCAGGAGTCAGCTTGAAAGCTCACAGGTTAAAAAAAAAAAAAAAACCACAAAAACGTGTGACACATTTGGGTGAATGAAAGCAGCTCAGAATGGCTCATATAAAGTAGGTGGAGTGTCATGGGAAAGGCAAGAAGGTTAGCACTCCCACTGACAAGGATGGAAGAAGCCGTTGGACCTGACAACTCACGTATGGTCAAAGCATTGCCACCTATTTTGTGGCATCTAACCATTGTTTTTAAATGAAAATAGAAACATACATACAGAGAACAGGTTAGTGGCTACCAGAGGGGTTCCATTGTGTGGTGACACATGGAAACTAAGATTCTGGTGGTAAGCAAGCTGGTCCCATCACTTCATGGCAAACAGATGGGGAAACAGTGGAAACAGCTACAGACTTTATTTGGGGGGGGGGGGCCCAAATCACTGCAGATGGTGATGAAGCCATGAAATTAAAAGACACTTGCTCCTTGGAAGAAAAGTTATGACCAACCTAGACACCATATTAAAAGCAGAGACATTACATTGCCGACAAAGGTCTGTCTAGTCAGAGCTATAGTTTTTCCAGTAGTCATGTATGGATGTGAGAGTTGGACTATAAAGAAAGCTGAGCACCAAAGAATTGATGCTTTTGAACTGTGGTGTTGGAGAAGACTCTTGAGAGTCTCTT
>NW_011495034.1:12332963-12337457 GCF_000754665.1 Bison bison bison | reverse complement strand
AGCCATGAAATTAAAAGACACTTGCTCCTTGGAAGAAAAGTTATGACCAACCTAGACACCATATTAAAAGCAGAGACATTACATTGCCGACAAAGGTCTGTCTAGTCAGAGCTATAGTTTTTCCAGTAGTCATGTATGGATGTGAGAGTTGGACTATAAAGAAAGCTGAGCACCAAAGAATTGATGCTTTTGAACTGTGGTGTTGGAGAAGACTCTTGAGAGTCCCTTGGACTGCAAGGGGATACAACCAGTCCATTCTGAAGGAGATCAGTCTTGAATATTCATTGGAAGGACTGATGCTGAAGCTGAAACTCCAATACTTTGGCCACCTCATGCGAAGAGTTGATTCATTTGAAAAGACCCTGATGCTGGGAAAGATTGAAGGCAGGTGGAGAAGGAGACAACAGAGGATGAGATGGTTGGATGGCATCACCAACTCAATGGACATGAGTTTGAGTAGACTCCGGGAGTTGGTGATGGACAGGGAGGCCTGGCGTGCTGCAGTCCGTGGGGTCACAAAGAGCTGGACACGGCTGAGTGACTGAACTGAACTGAACTGAAGGAGTAATGTATACAGAAATAGAAATAGAATGTATACATGAATCTTATATACTGTTATAAACCAATGTTACCTCAATAATAAATTAAAATGAAAAAAAGAAGCAGGTGGACTAGAAGGACATCAGTTCAGTTACTGGAGGTTTATTTCATACCAGGCATGATTGTAAGCAGTTCTAGGTGCTAACGGATTTAGTCCTTGTAACAATCTGAAGAGGAGGCAATATTGTTGGGAGACATGGCTCCCTGGGAAGATAGGGATTGTTTCTTCCCCAGAGCAGAGGCAGGTTTGTTTACTTTATTTTTCTATTATAATAAAGGATAATGTCCCCTGCCAGACCAAAGTTTTGGCAGATTTTCTCACAGCCATTTCAAGAGTTAGGATTCTTCAGCTCAGGGTTTTCAGCTGTGATGCAAATGCCCCACATGTGCAGCATCTACCTGGCTTTGCATCACCTCACCCTGGGGATCTTGCAGGATAAGGGGAACCAATTCAAACATGAAGTTCATGTCATCTGCTGTGCTGGGAATGATAGCACCCTTCTCCTCTGACCTGAGAGTCTTGTGTCTTCTGCCAGCATCCATGGAAGAGAGGCAAGCTGGCTGGTGAGTAGGGTAAATTCCCAGACTGTTCGGAGTTCTTAACAAAATTTTCTTCTTCTGGAGGAAGAGAAACAGATACAGAGAACTCAAGTACTTTATCCAAAGTCACAAAGCTGGTTTGCGAGCTCAAACATGAACCATGTAGACCAGCTCCAGAGCCTGAGGCTTCACCTACTGTGACGAGACTGAAAGAGTTACATCCACGGGAGTTTGTCAGCCATGCTAGAGGTTAAATACATCGTAAGATCAAGAAGCAGTCTATTAATTTGGATGGGCTGGCTACTGTAACAGGCAGACGTCAATATGCATTTTGGCTCAAACTCAACAGAAAATGATTCCTTGCTCATGTGATAGTTTGAAGCAGAAGAATCTGGTCAGTGGGCAGCTGTGTTCCACATGGTATTTCAGGAACTCAACTCCTTCCATCTTGTGGCTCCCTAGGGTCTTATCTGTTTCCAGCCAGAAGAGATGAGAAGAGAGGATGGTAAACCACATTTATTTTTAAAAATCCATGGCCCAGGGACTTCCCTGGAGGTCTAGTGGTTAAGACTCCATGTTTCCAATGCAGGGGGCCTGGGTTCAATTCCTGGTTGGAGAACTAATCCTATATGCTATGGGGGCAGGCCAAAAATAAATAAATGTAAAAGGAAAGGTTTTACATTTTACATTCAGATTTCTGTGAAATCTGAATTTCACAGAAAGCTTATTATTCATGATAATACAGATAAATTTTTTTTTAATCCATGGCCCAGTGGTGACTGGCATCATGTTTACCAACATTCCATTGGCAAGAACTAACCACATGGTCACACCAGGAAACAAAGGAGCCTGGCAGAGGCACCCTAATTCAAACCTCACCCTACTGAAAAGAGCATACACCCCGGAGCACAGCCATCGCTCTGTGCCACAGAGTCACTCAGAGACTGAAACAAGAAGGATAGCAGGTTAGACTGAAACAGTAGATTTGAAGGAAGAGAAAAGACAGCAGACAGGAAAGAAGCCAGGGATGTGTTATAGTAATCTAGGTGAAACTGGTGGAATAAAGCAAGCAGGAGAAAATGAGGAGGAAGGTGGGTCGTAGAGGAAATCAGGAACTATTCAGAAGGTGAAATCTACAGGATGCTCTCTATTCAGAAGGTGAAATCTACAGGATGCTTTCTATTCAGAAGGTGAAATCTACAGGATGCTCTCTCTCCTCTAAAGCTACCTCCATGTTCTTGCCTAACCATGTGTTTGCTGGCCTGTTTTGATCTTGTCCTTGACTCTACTCCTGGTTGTAAATTCACAGCCTAATAATAAATGTCAGAGGGGGAAGGAGGGAAGAGATAGAGTTATTACAAAAAAAAAGAAAATTCAAATTAAACACTTCTATGCAGATCTGCACACTCTCACGGAGACACACTCCAGACCCAGAATCACCTTCTCTCCACAGTCCCATGGAGAGGGAGAGGTGAGCAGCAAATAATTTATTTGTGAATAATCTATGCTTATTTAAGGAACACTTTAGTGTGTGTGGGTGTGTGAAGGGATCTGTGTTCTAGGTCTTTATCATAAAGATATACAGACTATGGAGACTGCACGTGGCATAAAATGCAGATGAGATTTCCCAAGAAGCCAACTCTAATATAGAGATTGGCACATAGGAAAGTTTGTTTGGGAAGGATTGCTCCAGGAGTCATTGCCTACCAAGGCATGGAGGCAGAAACTGGTCTTCAGAGGGAGAAACTGGTCTTCAATGCAATAGCAACAAAGGCCTCAGCCCATCCTACATGGAGATCTGGAGCTTGGATGATGTGTAAGTTAGGGTTCAACAGAGAGAAAAAACATATTATATATATTTATTATATATATAATATATATATATAAAATCTCCAAAAAGAACCAATTACACACATATATATGTATTGCAAATTCTCCCTTACTTTGCCTTTTTGTTCTATTCAGATCTTCAACAGATTGAATGATGCCCACCCACATTGGGGTGGGCCATCTGTTTTATTCAGTCCAACAATTCAAATGCTAATCTTTTCCGGAAACACCCACAGACAGACCTAAAAATAATGTTTAACCAGGTCTCTGGGCATCCTTTGGCCCAGTCAAGTTAACTCAAAATTAACCATCACAGATGGGCTTCAGAATTGTCCTAAATTGAGGGAAGGAAACAGGGCATTTGTACAATATGACTGAATCAACCAGTCATATTGGGTATGGGCTACCCTCAGGAAGGTGGCAAGACCTCAGGCAAGCATCTCTGTCTAGTTGAGGAAAGTCCCAAAGAGGAGCTGGGGGAAGGACTGTCAGCTGCCAACATTTCTAGAAGCTGGGGTCCTACTCTCTGGGATCCTAGCGGAGGATCAGGATATCACACCTCAGTGTCATATAAATATATATATATATATATATTCGTGCATGCATGCTAAGTCGCTTCAGTCATATCTGACTTTTTGCGAACCCTATGGACTGTAGCCTGCCAGGTTCCTCTGTCTATGGGATTCTCCAGGCAAGAATATGAAGTGGGTTGCCATGCCCTCATCCTGCCCCACTGGACGAGTTTCAGAGGTTCAGGTGTGGGACTGAACCCACATCTCTTACATCTCTTGCATTGGTAGGCACGTTCTTTACCACTAGAGCCACATGGGAAACCTATATATAGGCATAGAATGGGAAAGACTAGAGATCTCTTCAAGAAAATCAGAGATACCAAAGGAACATTTCATCCAAAGATAGGCTCGATAAAGGACAGAAATCGTATGGACCTAACAGAAGCAGAAGATATTAAGAAGAGATGGCAAGAATACACAGAAGAACTGTACAAAAAAGTTCCTCATGACCCAGATAATCACGATGGTGTGATCACTGACCTAGAGCCAGACATCCTGGAATGTGAAGTCAAATGGGCCTTAGAAAGCATCACTACGAACAAAGCTAGTGGAGGTGATGGAATTCCAGTTGAGCTATTCCAAATCCTGAAAGATGATGCTGTGAAAGTGCTGCACTCAATATGCCAGCAAATTTGGAAAACTCAGCAGTGGCCACAGGACTGGAAAAGATCAGTTTTCATTCCAATCCCAAAGAAACGCAATGCCAAAGAATGCTCAAACTACTGCACAATTGCACTCATCTCACATGCTAGTAAAGTAATGCTCAAAATTCTCCAAGCCAGGCTTCAGCAATATGTGAACCGTGAACTTCCTGATGTTCAAGCTGGTTTTAGAAAAGGCAGAGGAACCAGAGATTAAATTGCCAACATCCTCTGGATCATAGAAAAAGCAAGAGAGTTCCAGAAAAACATCTATTTCTGCTTTATTGACTATGCCAAAGCCTTTGACCTGT
>NW_011495034.1:12326159-12332863 GCF_000754665.1 Bison bison bison | reverse complement strand
TTATTGACAGTGCCAAAGCCTTTGACTGTGTGGATCACAACAAACTGTGGAAAATTCTGAAAGAGATGGGAATACCAGACCACCTGATCTGCTTCTTGAGAAATTTGTATGCAGGTCAGGAAGCAACAGTTAGAACTGGACATGGAACAACAGACTGGTTCCAAATAGGAAAAGGAGTACGTCAAGGCTGTATATTGTCACCCTGTTTATTTAACTTCTATGCAGAGTACATCATGAGAAACGCTGGACTGGAAGAAACACAAACTGGAATCAAGATTGCTGGGAGAAATATCAATAACCTCAGATATGCAGATGATACCACCCTTATGGCAGAAAGTGAAGAGGAACTCAAAAGCCTCTTGATGAAAGTGAAAGTGGAGAGTGAAAAAGTTGGCTTAAAGCTCAACATTCAGAAAACGAAGATCATGGCATCCGGTCCCATCACTTCATGGGAAATAGATGGGGAAACAGTGGAAACAGTGTCAGGCTTTATTTTTCTGGGCTCCAAAATCACTGCAGATGGTGACTGCAGCCATGAAATTAAAAGACATTTACTCCTTGGAAGGAAAGTTATGACCAACCTAGATAGCATATTCAAAAGCAGAGACATTACTTTGCCAACAAAGGTTCATCTAGTCAAGGCTATGGTTTTTCCTGTGGTCATGTATGGATGTGAGAATTTGACTGTGAAGAAAGCTGAGCGCTGAAGAATTGATGCTTTTGAACTGTGGTGTTGGAGAAGACTCTTGAGAGTCCCTTGGACTGCAAGGAGATCCAACCAGTCCATTCTGAAGGAGATCAGCCCTGGGATTTCTTTGGAGGGAGTGATGCTAAAGCTGAAACTCCAGTACTTTGGCCACCCCATGCGAAGAGTTGACTCATTGGAAAAGACTCTGATGCTGGGAGGGATTGGGGGCAGGAGGAGAAGGGGACGCCAGAGGATGAGATGGCTGGATGGCATCACTGACTCGATGGACGTGAGTCTCAGTGAACTCCAGGAGTTGGTGATGGACAGGGAGGCCTGGTGTGCTGTGATTCATGGGGTCGCAAAGAGTCGGACACGACTGAGCGACTGATCTGATCTGATCTGATCTGACAGATGCCTGAATGAATAAATAATATTTATGATAAATATTTGCAAACTGATTCTGGCCTTGACCATACACACACACGCACATTTTCATAATATGAGTGAATGTGTTTCCAGAAATAAGACAATATATTGTAACACAGAACTTATCTAACTACTGGAGCATGCATTTCTTATCTATTCTTACATTCTATCCTAGAGAAATATAATATCCTAGGGGCATATTTTAGCTTATTCCCAAATTAATAATGTAATTCTCTCTTAGGAAACTCTCTAATACAGTATATGCAAACAGGCCTTGGAGTGAGGCAGAACTGCCATTAGGTTCTAATTGGGCAGCATAGATCTGTGTAGTGATTCTCCGGACACTTAATGTTTATCAGCTTCACTGTTTTTTCAATCTGTAATAGAGGAAACATTAAAGTACCTTTAGTGTTGTTGTGAGGACAAAATGAAATAATGTAAGTAAAACATTTAGCAAGATTGCTGGCACTAAAAGCTTACAACAAAGGATGCTATGATTAATAGAGGATGGATTTAAATACCAATGGGCCCAATCATGTCTGCTAGAAAACAGTGGTCAAGCAAAGCTCTCCAAGAACAGAAATAGTAAACATATTTCAGAAAGCTGCATGTAGACAAAGTCCAATTTTGCTACCACAGATGGGTGCTTGACAGCCTGCAAGTGGGTGAAAAGAGGTAAGACTTTGAAACAAGATTGTATTTCATCTTAATCTGTACGCTTAAACCCGCAAGCTAAACCCTGACTAAGGGCAAGGTAGGACATGCAGGGTCTGGTCCCCATGTGTTGAATAATCACCAGCAAAGGCTTTATTTATCCATTCCCTCCAGGTCTAGATTTTAGGTCCTTTTCCCACCCCTCTGTGTCTGTCTCTTCTTACAAGCCAGTTTTTAGGCTCCTTGTTTCAGTGCTTATAATTTTAAGGAACACTCACAAGCTATCTATGCAGCAATATTTGGGAGACTGCTTCCTGGGCACATGGGAGGATGATGTTTCCAGAATCCCCCATAGCCTGGTGGTTGATCATTGGATGAGCTCTAACCAATGAAACTGAAGTAGAGGTTAGCGTGCCACTTCCATGGAGGGTGACCAGCTGTCCTGATTGTCCCAGAACTGAAGGGTTTCCCTGGATATGGAACTTTCTGCTTTAAAACTAATAATAGTTCAGAGAAAGTCAGGTCAAATTCATCACCTTATGTCTTGACCTAGACCATAAAACCTCTTGCACATCTCATGCTTCTTCTTCCTTCTAGTTTCTTAGATGAAGGGATATCACAAATACAGCAAGCTTGGAAGCAATAATTTAAAGATGTCAGAGCCGAATGTCCTCAAGAATAATCAGCAGGAGAGGAAGCAACCTGACTGTCACTCATTGATCTGGAGCATCTACCATGGACTTTAAATGAATGAAAAAAGCACTTTGATTGTGTTTGATTTGTTACCTGTTGCATGTGTTTTTGTAGCACTTCAGCCTATCCTGACTAATACAGAGGCATTCTACAAACGGAATTGAAATAGAGACTTTACCAACTAGTGTAGCACTAAACTGCTCATGCGAAGAGTTGACTCATTGGAAAAGACTCTGATGCTGGGAGGGATTGGGGGCAGGAGGAGAAGGGGACGACAGAGGATGAGATGTCTGGATGGCATCACCGACTCGATGGACGTGAGTTTGAGTGAACTCCGGGAGTTGGTGATGGACAGATAGGCCTGGTGTGCTGCGATTCACGGGGTTGCAGAGAGTCGGACACGACTGAGCGACTGAACTGAACTGAACTGTAGCACTAAAGCAAACACATTTGAAATATATATGCTAATTTTCTGGGAAAGTATTGAAAGAGGAGAGTGAAAAACCTCACTTGAAACTTAACATTCAAAAAACTAAGATCATAGGATCCGGTCCCATCACTTCATGGCAAATAGAAGGGCAAAAGGTGGAAGCGGTGACAGATTTTATTTTGGGGTGCTCCAAAATCATTGCAGATGATGACTGCAGCCATGAAATTAAAAGAAGCTTGTTCCTTCAAAGTAAAGGTATGACAAGCCTACATAGCAGGTTAAAAAGCAGAGACATTTTGACAACAAAAGTCCCTATAGTCAAAGCTATGGTTTTTTCAGTAGTCATGTATGGATGTGAGAGTTGGACCATTAAGAAGTCTGAATGCCAAAGAATTGATGCCTTTGAACTGTGGTGTTGGAGAAGACTCTTGAGAGTCCATTGGACTGCAAGGAGATCCAATCAGTCCATCCTAAAGGAAATCAGTCCTGAATATTCATTGAAAGGAGTGATGCTGAAGCTGAAGCTCCAATACTTTGGCCACCTGATGGGAAGAATTGACTCATTTGAAAAGACCCTGATGCTGGGAACGATTGAAGGCAGGAGAAGGGGACAACAGAGGATGAGATGGTTGGATGGCATCACTGACACAGTGAACACAAATTTGAGCAAACTCCGGGAGATAGTGAAGAACAGGGAAGCCTGGCGTGCTGCAGTCCGTGGGGTTGCAAAGAGTCAGACATGACTTAGTGACTGAACAACAGCAACAACAAATTGAAAAGGAGGATGGAATTTCAGACCAATGAGAAGAAAGAAAGGAGGAAGAAGAGGCTGATCCTCATATAAATCCAGCTCATGTTCACCAAAAACATTTTCAAATCTTCTCTTAGAGGTTAATACGAATATAATGAAATGTATCACACACGTTGACATCACAGGTGCTCCAGGGGACAGAGCAGGGGATGGAAGTCAGAGAATACAGATTCATACCAGTTGCATCAAATAGCAGTTGTGTGATGTTGGTGAGTCAGTAACCTCCCTGACCTCAGACACTTCATCTGGGTGTGAAGATGTGTTTTGTCTTCTTTCAATTTTTATTTTTTAGATGTGCAGCATGTGGGATCTTAGTTCCCCAACCAGGGATCAAACCTGTGCCCGTTGCCTTCCAAGCACAGAGTCTTAACCACTGGACCACCAGGGAAGTCCCTGTTTTACCTTCTGATCAAACATCTTCTATGAGGAAGCCCTGGAGATACAAAGGTAAGATATTCCCAAAGTCTCCTAAACAGATAACAGGCGAGAAATGTCTGAAAAGTAGAGCGTTGCCTGGGACTAAAGCAAGGGGAAAGGAAAGTGACGTGGCGGGGGAGCAGTTTTAGGTCTTCTCTTTCTATTTTGAAGTGAGACCTCTGGACTGAAGCACCAAGTGCATGGCCTAAAGATCAGGGGAGCAGAGTCCAGGATCAAGGAGTCCACTGAGGAGCAGGACAGGAGAGATCCCGGGTCAGCAAGCGTCCAGACGTACATTCCATACCTGCTCTGGGCCAGGCCTTGTGCATCCTCTGGGATCCAAGGGTGAGGAAGACACTCTCCCCTAGTTCTTCTTAGTCCAGCAGAGTAGCAGATACACGTGCAACACAAAACCCAGTGACAGTGCTGTGGCGTAGTGGGGCACAGGGGAGGGACCCGTGTGCAAAGCAATGACACTTGGGGCAGGCTGTCCAAGGCGCTGATGCTAAAGCCTAAAAAAATGTTTGTTCTCCAGTGTAGGGGAGGGAGGAGGGGCTGAAAATGGGAGGGAATTTGATGAGGAGGCTGGAGGGGGCCACAGAGGAAAGAAGGTGTAAGGGATGGTGCCCCCTAGGAAGACAGGAGCCAGAGCAAGAAATATCTTTTACATTTTTTTCTGGGCATGTTCAGGAGTTGGCTCCTTATCCTGAAAGTTATAAAAAGCCATGAAAGGCATGTCAGCAGAGGAACAGCCTGAAGGAACTTCCTGGCAGCGGTGAGGAGCAGGAGTGAGAGAGGGAGGAGGAGGACCATTTGGAGCCTCTGAGATCATCCCGGTGGGAAATGACTAAGGCCTGAACCAAGGCGGCGATAGAGAAGCCTAGGAGGTGAGAGGTGGGAGGCAGAAGGGACAGGAACCAGGAGCCGGGCCCGATTGCCTCCAGGGGGCGCGCTGACTGGAACCTGCGGGACCAGAGGCGCAGGTTCTCCAGGAAGGCTGAAGGTAAACAGCGAAGCGCAGACAGCAAAGGGCAGAGATAGACTGAATCGAGATTGGAAACGGCCTCTGTGTACAGCTGTGAAGACGGAGAGGAAGATGGAGAGATATCTTGCAGTCAGGACTACTGAGAGGCCCTGAGTGACCTCAGAGCAGGCGGCCCCCTACCCAGAAATCTGCTGGGGGGAAGGGGGCGGGGAGGGGTGAAAATCCTCGTGGAAGAAAAGATTGTGCAGTTCAGATACTAACTCAGAAGCTTGGCTACGTTTAGCTTGTGGCAAAAAAAGACGAAATGGCTCTGATCCACCCAGATACACAGACCCCGTTCTAGTTAATAGCCACGTTCTTGTTAAGCTGTGATATAATTAAGTGATTTCAAAGATAGTTTATTTAATTTGGAGTCCTTTCCCCTTCAGAGGCCAATGCTTTTGAAACAGTTCTGTTTCTCATCAAAATTTTACAGCATCTGTCTGTTTGTAATTGGAGATTAAAAAAAAAAAAAAAACTGGAAAGAAGGGGAAAGAGTTCATTTAACTAAAAAAGAAAAAAAGAGGTTTGTTGTGTCTTTAGAGTTTGTCTTTCCAGATGCTTGAACTGTCACCTTTTCATTTGATTAATATTCAGAAAATTACCAGGGAGTGGCCTTCAGTAGAAATTTGAAAAAGAGTTAGAGAATTTAATTTGTCATTTGCGGTTATTCAAAACCCAGATGTGTTTCCCTAAGAAACCTGTCTTGGGGAAGACTCCATCCTACAGAAATATGTTACCTGGAAATTCAGAGAAAGCCTTTAGATACTAAGAGTCAAGTTCCTATTCAGCGGACAGAGAGAGCTGTATCTGCTCCCAGCCAGCATGCCACAGGTCGAATGAATAGCAATGGCTTCACAAGGTCAGGGCAACATCAATGCCAGCAGGAGGCAGAAACCTAGGGTGGAGGTTTGGGGGAGGGGTGGAGGTGGGAGGGTGGGTGCTGAAGAAAAGCACAAGCTCTGCAGGCAGCCAGATTTAGGTTTGAGACCTGCTTCTCCCACCTGCTAGGAGCTTCCCTGATGGCTCAGATGGTAAAGAATCTGCCTGCAATGCAGGAAACCCCGTTTCGATCCCTGGGTCAGGAAGATCCCCTGGAGAAGGCAATGGCAACCCACTCCAGTATTCTTCTGGAGCCTGGTGAGCTATAGTCCATGGGATCGCCAAGAGTCAGACATGACTGAGTGACTAACTCTGCCACCTGCTAAACTGGCAACCTGACCATATTCCTCAATCTCCCTCAGTTTCAATGGAACTACTCTTGATCTGGTCCAAATGGAGTCAGCACTTCCTTACTGGGGAAAGATTCCTTTCCTCTGCACACCCAACTGCATTAGAGGCAATTTGGTTAGACATATCTCCCATTTTACAGACAACATTTTATGTAACAAATTCTACTGAAGAGAAGATTCTTCTTTTCTAACAGGTAGGAGGTGTTTCAGAGAAGGCGATGGCACCCCACTCCAGTACTCTTGCCTGGAAAATCCCATGGACAGAGGAGCCTGGTGGGTTGCAGTCCATGGGGTCACTAAGAGTCCGACACGACTGAGTGACTTCACTT